>NW_012267312.1:5294974-5299901 GCF_000151885.1 Dipodomys ordii
GGAAGAAGAAGAAGAAGAAGAAGAAGAAGAAGAAGAAGAAGAAGAAGAAGAAGAAGAAGAAGAAGAAGAAGAAGAAGAAGAAGAAGAAAAAGAAAAAGCAGCAACAGCTTGGAGAAGGGTGAACGGGAGGCCCACAGGAGAAAGGCCAGAGAGGCAAGGAGCCCAAGCAAGAACTGGAAAAGGGATAGAAGAGTCTTCTGTAAGCTTCTCATACTGGTGCCCCTTCCTTCCCCACAACACCTGCTCCTGGCCTGAGTGGGCTCTGACTCAACTACAGAATTCTGAAAGCAAGAACCTGTGCTGAACAGAAGGACAAGAGGCTCTGAAAACGCCCTCTTCCAATATCACATTTTAAACCATATCATACATTTCACCCACAAAAATGCCAAGGTGGAGATTTTTACAAAGCTTTAAGACAACAAGGGCCATCTGATGACTTAATGCTTTGTGTTTATTATCTATGAACATTTTCCTTTTCTAGTAGGAGGTGAGGGTAAGGCAAGGTTTCACTATGGAGCCCAGGTACCCTCAAAGGCATGCTCCTATTTCCTTAGAATTTCCAAAGCAATCACCTGCAAAGAACTGAGAACCTACTATATGCCAGGAGCTGGGCCAAATATACTAGACCCTAAAGAGCGATAAATGAAACCCAGGAATTTTTAACTCCTCTTTCCTGCATGGGAAGCAGGAAATGTTTTTCTCTCTTTTCTATTTCTCCCTACTTTTACTTTGCTATACTAAAATAAATGCTTGCTAAAACCTTTTTTAAAAGAAGTAAATAAAACCCAATCCTTAATATGTCAACTGTGGCATGGTTATTAAAATACTTTCTTTCTATGTGTGTATATATGTATATATATATATATTAATATATGTGTGTATATATCTCACGTAAAGTTTTTCCTAAGGTGTTAGTGATATATCTGTGTATGTATGATGGAAAGTAAAATTTTAATGTCTAAACTTTGTATTTGAGAATTACAATGATAAACTCAGCTAGTACTATTCTTTTTTTTTTTTGTCTTTTCTCTTTTGGTACTGGTTATCAAACTCAGGACGATGCACTTGCACTAGGCAAGTACTTTACCACTGAGCCACATATCAGCCCAATACTGTTCTTTAAGTGATGCACTGGGGAAAGATTATCAGGATGTAGTAACAAAATGTCCTGCTAGGGGTAGGAGACTCAGTCTCTTCTAACTAGCAGATACTCTGCTATCATTAATAACTATGTAGACTCATATTATCTTGCATTTTCTGAGTTGATAGGACCCTGGAAAGTCTTCCCCTGCTTTATAGTTCACCAGATGATAAGTTGGGGGCATGCTACTGTCCACAGATGAAAGCTCTGTGAGGAGATATAACTGGACCATGAAATTTAAGGCACATACCACATAATCATCTCAATACAGACAGAAAAAGCATTTGACAAGATTCAAAATCCTTTTATGATAAAAGTTCTGGAGAAGCTAGGAATCCATGGAGCATTCATCAAAACAGAGACTGTATATGATAAACCTACATCCAGCATTATATTTAATGGTGAGCAGTTAAAACAATTTCCTCTAAAATCAGTAGTGAGACAAGGATGTCCACCTTCTCCACTCCTCTTCTATATATTACTGGAAATCCTAACAAGCAGTAACGCAAGGGACAATAAAGGGTATCCAAATAGGGAAAGAAGTAAATAGAACAAAAGACCCGGAAATGAACCCACAGACTTATAGCCACCTAGTCTTTGATAAGGAAGCCAAAACACAAAATGGAAGAAAGCTTCTTCAACAAATGGTACTGGCAGAATTGACTATACATGTGCTAGATCCTCATACATCACCCTGCACAGAATCAACTTCAAATGGATCAAAGACCTCAATGTAAGGCCAGATACCATGAAAATATTACAGGAAGGGGTGACAGAAACACTCGGGCTTCTTGGCCCAGGTTGAAACTTTGTAAGATCCAGAATCACAATAAATCAAAGACTAGATCACTGGGATTGCATCAAACTGAAGAGTTTCTACATGGCAAAGGACATAGATAGCAAGATAAATAGAAAGCCCACATAATGGGAGATCTTTACTAGCTACATATCAGACAAGGATCTCATATCTGAAATATACTTAGAGCTCAAAAAATTAAATCTCCTCAAAGAAACAACCACCCAATTAATAAATAGGCTAACGACTTAGGGACTTCTCAGAAGAAGTAAGAATCAACACATGAAGAAATGTTCAACATCTGACCATGAAAGAAATGCAAATCAAAACAACACAAATACTAAACATAGAGCTTCCTTATGACACAGAAATTCCACTCTGGGGCATTTATCCAATACTACAAACAAGATCACACTAAAGCTGCCAGCACAACCATGTTTATTGCAGCATTGTTTGCCATAGCAAAGATATGGAATCAACCCAGAAGCTCCTCAGTGGATGAATGGACACAATGGAATTCTATGCATCAATCAGAAAGAATTATATTCTATCATTCTTAAGGAAATGGAAATTCTTGGAAAAATTATATTAAGTGAAGTAAGCTAGCTCCAATGAAACGTAGGTTGCATGTTTTCTCTCATTGGTAGTAATTAGAATGTGCCTATAAATCTACAAGTAAACACAACGGATGGTAAAAGACAGAAATTACACTTGGATATGATAAATTAAACAGGCCTCTAACATTCACACAGTAAGGCCAAAGGAAGACATTCTCAGAAGAGGATCACAAAGGCTTGATAGCTATGTGCATATGGTCATATAAAATGATGTTTATTGAAATGAACTCCAAGAAAGGGAAACAAAATATTTTTTTAAATTTTTGTTTTATCCCTCCTTTGTCACTATTTTTTATTTCTGTACCTTTAGTGTTTTTTTGGGTGTTTCTTTTTTTTAATTTATTTTTTATTGTGAAAATATTGTACAGAGGGGTTACAATTACATGGGCAAGATAATTAGTACATTTCTTTTCAAGTATTGCAGCCTCCTCCTTGTTTCCCCTTCCCATCCCTTCCCAGTCTCCCACCTTGTGTGTTGTATGTAAGTTTATCTGTTTGAGGGAAGGTATGTGGGAGCACAGAAATGGTGGGACCAAGCATGAACAAATGCAGCAGTGATACTCACTACATATTATGTTAAAAATGAACTCTACAACTTGAGGGGAAGGAGCAGAGAACAAAACTGGGAAAAATGAGAGAAGAGGTAGCATTGTTGAAAAAGAAACATTCTCATTTCCTGACTTATATAATTGTAACCCCTTTGCATATCACCTTTAAAATAATTAATTAATTAATTAAAGAAACGAAAAATAGCTGTAAGCATGCTGACATGAAATAGTGGCCTCCAGGGAGCAAGTTTCCAGGGTACAAGCCCATATAACAGATTTGAACATGTAGTTGAAATTCATCAAAAGGAGCCACCCATCTTTAAAAATATCTTAAAGGAGCACTATGAATTCAATGGACCCTTGGAAATGAAGATGAGACCAGGAAGAAAGCAAAGGACACTTGTACTTTGATCATAAACTTCTGAAAGTGTTGGATGTGGTCAAAACCCAAAAACAAATAAAAACTCAAAAGTTTTGAAAGAAATAGGTACAGCCAAAAAAAAAAAAAGGAGTGGTTGAGTTTTGTACTAACTCATATCCAGAGAGGACACAGGGCACCAGTGCCTGGCTCCTTTTGGGGGACACAGACATTTTTCCAGGGAAGCTGATAGCTTATTAAGGGCTGGGGCATGAGAAAGAACCCTCTTGGTAGACAATGGGAGAATCTTTTTTGTGTTTTTGCTGATCCTGGGGCTTTAACTCAGGGCCTTGGTACTGCCCTGAACCTCTCTGTGTTCAAGGCTAAAGCTCTACCACTTGAGCCACAGCTCCACTTTCAGCATTTTCTGAATAGTTTATTGGAGATCAGAGTCTTGTGGACTTTCCTGCCTGGGCTGGCTTCGAACTGTAATCCTCAGATCTCAGCCTCCTGAGTAGCTAGGACTATTGCCGTGAGCCACCGGCACTCAGCCAACAGGGGATTTTCTATTTTAGATTAACCAGGTACCTTCTGTTTGTTCCTCCTCTTCTTCTCTACATTCCTTCTTCCTTTCCTTTCTTCAATAAATATTTACTGAATGTTAACTGTGTGTCAGCCATAGTTCTGGCCTCTTGGGACATGACGGCAAGTGTATTGTAATGGTGACAGGCAATAAACAAATACATAAGTAAAATGTATGGGATGTGAAATAGCAACCAGCATTGGTACACTCCTCTACTCTGGGTAACTTCTCACAAAAGAGACAACACAGGCCTGGAGTGTAACTTAGTGGTACAGCCCTTGCCTAACATTCACAAAGCCCTGGGCTCCATCCTCAGCAGTGTGTGTGTGTGTGTGTGTGTGTGTGTGTGTGTGTGTATAAGACAGACAGAAACAGACAGAGGCACTGATATAGACAAAGAGAGAGAGAAAGACAGAGAGAAACAGAGACAGAGCAAGAGAGTGCATATCATTGCCACTGCCAAAGTTTTGCTTACTCAGTAAGAATGCCATCTGCTGTATCTCTTCCTTCTGGGGTGTCCCAGGACACTCGGACTGTTAGCTTATTGGGTTCAGCAATACGTTCCTTCACACTTGGGCACTTTATTGTAGGAGGATCAATATCTAAAAACATAACCAAAACATCCTCACCATCATCAAGAAATACTTGGTCAAATTGGAGTTTATCTCTAACATAGGCACATTTTTTCCCTCATTTCATCTTTCCCTCTCTCCTATTGAGTTGGGGGTTTTGTTTTGTTTTGTTTTGTTTTTTGTGTGTCGTGAGGCCTGAACTCTGGTCCTAGGCCCTGTCCCTCAGCTCTTCAGCTCAAGGCTAGCACTCTACCACTTGAGCCACAGCGCCACTTCCGGCTTTTTCTGCTTATGTGGTGCTGAGGAATCAAA
>NW_012267312.1:5302521-5317164 GCF_000151885.1 Dipodomys ordii
CTACCACTTGAGCCACAGCTCCACTTCCGGCTTTTTTCTTTTTGCTTATGTGGTGCTGAGGAATCAAACCCAGGGCCTCATGCATGCAAGGCAAGCGCTTTACCACTGAGTCACCTTCCCAGTCCCCTGATACTTTCTCATTTTATCTAAGGCAAGAACTTGGGGGCAATTTGCTGAACAGTTTTACCTTTAGCTATTCAAATTCATTCTAATTCTATGCCATGCTTCAAAGCAGTGTGAATTTCCAACCTTATTACACTAATGCTAAATTAAATAACTACCATATCTTATTGAATCTAAGTCCCTACCAATTGTGAGATGAGAGTCAATTTCAGAGACATTAAAATGTGAAAAAAATGTGACAGTGACATTTTCTCAAACAAACATACTGTGCTATAAAATGGAAGATTACTTGTGCATCTGAAGTATCTATTTTCAGTTGTTTTGTAAATAATTCTCTTTTCTAGTATGATACATGATAGATGACATAATTTCACAATTCGGATGAATATCTACAGCTTTGGGTGAACTGGAAGGAAAAGTGTACAATGCCTGCCGCCTGCTGGTCAGATAGGGCATGCAATTTGTTTTGGAGAAAATGTATTGATGAACGCTTTAAAGCAATTGCACAGGAGACCAAGAAGAAGGTATAGATTTCAGGTAAAGTTACATCAGGCTACCAGATTTCCTTGGATAGATATTATGGGAGCAAAAACTCTTTGCTAGCTAAACCAAGCTAAAGATTTGGGTGATACACTTATTTTGTTTTGATTCTGTATCAACTTAATGTACTGACAATGTGAGGAAATGTGAGGATGTGGGCTAGGAAGGGTGAAAGGAGAAGTTGTGGATGGTGGATATGGTTGAAATCTTCTATACACATACATGAAAACAGCAATGAAGACTACTAAATTTGTTCCAAACAGGGAGAGAGAGTGTGAGGAGGAGTGATTGAGAAGGGGTTTGAGTGAGGTATGCACATATGGAAATATCACAATGGAACCCATTGTACAACTAATATATATACATATATATATAATATCATATATAATGTATAACATGTATATAATATGCAATATATAATATATTATATTGATATGTAACAAATATGAACAGCTAATACATTGTATAAATAATACAATATATGTACTAATAATATATGTATTACTAATGAATATATACAATTAATATATAGTAAAATGGGACAAGGGTCTCAGAATCTAGTTGTGTCTGGCTAACAATAGTCAATCAAAACTGGCCTATTTTTCAGAAGTATAGCTCTTCCAAAACCAGAAACAAGAACGAATGAGTCATTACAAATAATAGGGAATATTTTCTAACCACTTTCTATGTGGCCAACCCCCTCCATGTGAAAGATTATACTTCCATTATCCCTACATTATTTCATTGCATGTTCACAAATACTCATTAGTAGTATCCCTATCTATAGACCAGGAAGCATTTTCTCTCTTTCAGAATTCCCTTGTAGTCTGAAATTTTAAAACACTATTACAACTGTAAATGCATTTGAGTAAGCTGAATGCTTTCGTGTGCCTGCTTGGTTTTGACCTAGTACTTTCTTCCAACTTGTACACATATATTCTTTGGGGATTGCCTGCCACAGCTTCCCCATAAATCCTTGAAGACCAGCAGGACTCATTCGAATGCATCCTCAAGCAGCTGTTCTCCCTCTCAGCTGATGAGACCAGCTGGCCTGCCCATAGCCAATGCTCCAGAGACCTAAGCTTATTATTCATCATCCAGCCATGATCCCCCAAGCTTTTTATAAGTTATGATACGTTTCCATGAATGAAATAAACAAAGTTACTATAGAAACATAATTGTTCTTCCCTGATGGGTTCAGGAGGTCTGTAGAGCTAGTTATTGTGTGGAAACCTTGAAATGTCAATGAAAACCCTGGCCTCTCCTCTCTGTCCCATTCACTGGAGACATCTGACAAGCCACCTCTCTTCTCTGTGCTCCAATTTTCCTGCTTGTATAGCAAGTATAAGAAACCAATATATTGCCTTGTATCAACAATGGCAGTTGAACTGTTTCCTTGGGAATCCTTAACATGGCTGACTGGTTAGGTGATAAAAATCAGTAAGAGATTCAAGAGGACAAGATCTTGGTGGACAATGAACAATAAAATGCAAGGGAAGTAAAACTAAACTAGTTATAGATCTAGACCATTCAAGAATCTAGCAACCTCTGCTCTTACTTCCTTGGAAGCCAGTTGCCATATAAAGCAGTGCATTTGACTAAAAGTGGCTACACAACATGGGTGGGAGAGAGAGACCAATTCAACAGAGACTCCATCCAGTCAGTACAGCTTACTCCAACTGAGGTGCTTATATGTGTGCATATACATATATATATATATATATATATATATATATATATATATATATACATGCCTATATGTGCCCCCATTCAACTGAAACTCCTAAATTTTAGATGGTCTGCTGCACAGCAATTTGCTAAGGTAAATGTAAAAAAGTCTGAGGTTGGTGATGGAGGCAGGAGGAATTAATTTCATTTCCCAGGGGCTTAGGAATTGAGTGACTGGACAAGACAGAGCAAACTTGGCCATGAAGACTCCTCTAAATGTTTGTTCCCCTCAGCCAGAGTGCAATCTTTGCGGTAGCTCTGGGAAGTGCTTCATTTCTTTGGTTTCAGAGAACTTTCTAGAAGTGACAAAAGAAACAAGCAAGAAAGCAATGAACTGCAAAACTAAAAGTCACCATCCTCATCTGAAAGACACACAACTGAAAATTTACTGAAATTTCCACTAAAAAGTTTACCTGTTTAGTTTGCACTGGTAAATTATGTAAGATGGGAATTGAGTCAAAATCTCAACCAATCTAATTGTTGTAAAACAAAAAAAAATTAAAACTCAAATTTTCAAGTTAGTAAAAAGAATATGCATCTGACAAGTCAAAAACATTAACCTAATTTAAGATATCCATAACAAAACACAGACATATTTATTCCTAGCTCTACTGACATTTGTATTATCCAGCCTAAACTACAGTGCAGCCCTGTAACCATTCCTATGGGGGTCATTGGGTATACCCATCTGTCAAACAGTTGGGAAGAAAACAAAAAGTATGCCACAATTTGCATATCTTAACTCTCAGAGAATTTTTTTAATTCCAGAATTTCATTTGTGTTACAAAAACTTTGTAGGAAACACAAAATAAGAAGAGATCAATTCAAACAATTTGGTTTGTATACTGACCTTTGTAAAGCAAGTAAAGGGTACTCTCTGCATATCAAAAGACATGTGTCAGCCAGGTGCCTGTTGGCTTATATGTATGTATGTAATCCTAGCTACTCAGGAGACTGAGATCTGGAGGATCGCTGTTTGAAGCCAACTGGGCAGAAAAATCTGTGAGAGTCTGTCTCCAAACTAACTAGCAAAAGGCAGACCTGGAACTGTGACTCCAGGGGTAACAGCACCAACCTAGCAAGCTTAGGGTCTTGAATCCAAATCCCATTTTTTTACACGTTTAAAAAAAACTACATTTTTCTTCCTGTTTTGGCCCAGGCAAATATTTTGATGAACTATAAATTTGAATCCATCACCAGAGCCTAGTATGAATAAGAGAATTAACTTTAACTCGTGGCACAGACAAATTAGCCAGACCACAGAGTTGACCACCTTGGAGTCAAAAGAAAGCCCAGTATTCCCTCTTCCCTCCCAGTTTGGAAAAGAACTGGGTCTGCTTTCTCAGCACTCAGCACAGCTCTGACCAGGATGAGTCTTTTCAGGCTTGTGTGGAAACTTGGGACCTTACCCAGCTCCTAAAATAAGCGGAGGCTCTGAATGAGGCTCAAGGTCCTCCAACCCTGCCAACACACAAACTTATTAAATGATTTTAATATATTTAAAGCCCAAAGAGTAAATGATAGCTTTGGAATGCAATTCACCCGGGACAAATTCCAGCGTGTCTGTCACCACACTCAAAGAAAGTACTGCCTGCTTGTTTTGTCTGTCCCTCTCTTTTCCTGGAAGCCCTAAGCTCTCTTGTGGCTAGCTGTACCCCTTTTAGCTACTCCATGCACATTTTCCCTTCCCCCTAATATGCATGAACCTTGTCCTAGCAAACTGCAAGTGAAATCCCCTAAACTTGGGATCTATTTCTTAATGTTTTTTCTCTCTCTCTCCTTGGGAAGGTTCCAGGGCTAGCTGGTCTGGCTTTAGATATGCTTGTTGCTTTTCGGGAACAATCAGCATTTTTTTCCATTGTTGTGCACAATCTGGAAATCTGAACAGTATGATCTCTACTGTGCTCTGCCAAAACTTGCTTAACAGACAGGGTGGTGAGTTTCTCCCCCATCCTCATCACCTCTGCCCCTCCCAATATGACAGACTAGAGATTCAAATTTTCCCCTTTGGTGTGTTTTCTAGAGCTAGCTTGCACATACCCAAACCCACAGAAATACTGAAAGCAACATCTGTGAGTTCCCCTCTCATGTCCACAATTGGGCTTTAGGTCACCTCCTAATTCACCCCCTTGGCATCTTCCACCTGCTGCCATTGAGCAGGGCTATGAAGCAATCTTCTTTTCATTGGACACTTTAAGATTCAGGAGATGCTGGTAGCTCACGCCTGTAATCCTAGTTACTCAGGAAGCTGAGATCTGAGGATCACTGTTCAAAGCCAGCCCGGGCAGGAAAGTCTGTGAAACTCTTATCTCCAATTAACCACTAGACAACCAGAAATGGTGTTGTGGCTCAAAGTGGTAGAGCACTAGCCTTGAGCTGAGGAGCTCAGGACAGCACCCAGGCCTACTGACAGCATTAAAAGTCTCAGAATGACATTTGCACAGATTCCTTTGCCTGCTGGGTGCCAGTTAGATCTGCCAATTGGAGGCACTCCCATGAAATGAGAAAACAGAGGCAGAAGGCATTGGTAACAGCTTCAATGAGTACTTGTTCATAACTATGCTGTACCACTTGAACCACACCACCAATCCAGCTCTTTGCTGTTTTTTTGCAGATAAAGTCTCCCGTACTTTTCTGTCTGGGGCTTGCTTCAAACCTTGTTGCTCAGATGTCAGGCTCTTGAGTAGCTAGGATTACAAGTGAGAGCCACCAGTGCCTGACTTCTTACTACACTTTCATGTCATCAAGTGTGTATATTAAATTTCTTTCTGTTTGAAATACCTAAAGTGTTTTCCATGGCCCTGGTTACTGCCCACTACAGATGCCTATATCACTACTACAAGAAGAAAAGCCTAGAAAAATATTTGATCCAATTATCTGAGTACTCATGTGGACCTATTACCCTTGTCACATGGATTCAAGTTAGGGTTCAGGTTGCAACTTTTGTTTGGAAGGTTATTAATCATATTTTCGGGCTAGTCTCTTATCTACAGCACATTGACTACATAGCTTCAAAGAGGAAAATAAATAGCTGATGAAGAGAACACCTGAATGCAAAATTGGCTGTTTGTTTTATATGCAGAATAGCAATTCTACTTTTCAGATACACTGGATGAACACCCTCCGCTCCTCCTGAACGCATGCGCCTGAAGAGGACTGTGGCACTTTCTTACCTGTACAGGAGGCTGGTGAGCTGCTCCAGGCCTTGTTGTCCATACATGTGACCCTGTGCTCCCCTCTCAATGTGTACCCTGGAGAGCAGTAGTACTCACACCGTGAATTAAAGTAAGCACCATCTACACATTTAAACCCTCCGTTGACTGGCATGGCAAGGGTAGGACATCGCTTTTCTGCAAGAAAGAAAATTGGATACTTACGTTATTTCTTAGTTTATGTTCATAGATTCAGAATCCAGAACCTCTGAAAGCACACACTAAAATGATGATGGAAGCCAGGCACCGGTGGCTCACGCCTGTAATCCTAGCTACTCAGGAGGTTGAGATCTGAGGATTGTGGCTTGAAGCCAGCCAGGGCAAGAAAGTCTTTGAGACTCTTATCTCCAATAAACTACTAAGAAAACTCTGGAAGTGGCGCTGTGGTTCAAGTGATAGAGTGCTAGTCTTTTCAAAGGAAGTTCTGGGACAGTGCCCACGTCCAGAGTTCAAGCCCCAGAACTGTCCCCTTCCCTCCCACCCCCAGGAAATAAAGAAGCAGATGGAATAAGAGAAGTGTATGATTGCTTCTGCATCACACAGAAGAGACTCAAAGCTTCAGGCCAGACAGACATAGGTTGGCCTCTATCCAAGACTGTCTTAGACTGACTTTCCCAGAAGGGGAGCCTGAGGTAAGAGATTATGTAGGAATGGCTAAGGCAGGAAGTGCTCCTAGGGAGAAAGGAAGTAGGACCAGGAAGAAGAGGCAGTCAAGCCCTGTCAGCCACTGCCTGCTCCTGCAGGAGAGCTTCTTGAGGCAGTTCCCAATGTATCTGCCTCTAGGCAAGGAAGCTGGCTTTTCTCAGCCCTTTTCACTCAGGAGGAAGCTTCTTTTTCAATGTGTAGCTTACAAAATTAAGAAAACTGGGGTTATGAGGTAGGGTTGAGAGGAATAGAGAAACATGTTTAAAAGGGTGCAAGACGCATTGTATTATTCATAGACGACTTTGTGGAATGGCAACTCCTTTGCAGAACTACTTAAAGATAATAAAATATATATTTTAAAAATGACAAGTAGAACTGCAAAAGGGAGAGAGAGGGAGAGAGAGAGAGAGAGAGAGAGAGAGAGAGAGAGCAGTTTCTTACAAGACCTCTGAAAAATCACCTTCCTTTTCTTCCAGGAAGGTTGAAGATTTCTTTTGTCTTCTGAGCAAGTCACTCAGAAGCTGTGGGAGAGATATTCCGAACTGCTAAAAGGCCACCAGATAAACTGAGTTAACATTGCTAAGTGTCTACCAGTGCCACTGAGCTGCATAGTCTCTATGTCTTGATCACAAGATTGCAGACTTGAGCCTCAGTATCCTGAACAATGCTAGGAAAATAATAGCACCCATATGGACTATAGCTGCAAAACTTGAATGTGTGTGACCTGTTTGGCAACCTATAGGTACTCCAGAGGTGGTGGCTGTCTTGAATAACAAAAGGTGTCTACAAGGGGCTTCCCACCTAAATGGTGGGACAAAAGGTGAACTAATTCAGCAGTGACACTCACTAGACCTTATGTTGGAAATGAACTCTACGGGACTTGGGGAAAGGGAGGGAAAAACTGGGGGAAAGGGAGGGAGGAGTGACACTGTTCAAAAAGAACAGTACTAGGGGCTGGGAAGGTAGCTCAGTGGTAGAGTGATTGCCTTGCATGCTTGAGGCCCTGGGTTCGATTCCTCAGCACCACATAAGCAAAAAGAAAAAAAAAAGGCCGGAAGTGGCACTGTGGCTCAAGTGGTAGAGCGCTAGCCTTGAGCTGAAGAGCTGAGGGACAGCGCCCAGGCCCAGAGTTCAGGCCCCACAACCAGACCCCCCCCCAAAAAAATAAATAAACAAAAAGAACAGTAGTCATACTGACTTAGGTAACTGTTAACCCTTCTGTACATCACTGTTACAAGACAAAAAAACATTTAATAAGTAAAATAAAATGGGCTTCAACAGTACTGCACCACGTGCATCATTCAAAATGAGAGAGAACTTTTCCTGAAACTAAAAGTCCTTGAAGCCCCACCTTCTCTCCCAGGCCCATTTCCTTCTATGGACCAAAAATCACTTCTTCAATGATTCCTGCTTTCCTAAACTCCACACTTTTGAAGAATACTTTTTTTTATTGTTTTATTTCATGTACCCTTCCTTCCTTCCACCCTCCTTCCCTTCCAAAGGAAGTCCGAGCTTGATTGGCCCTGAATACCTGACACAGGGCTGGGCTACTCACGTTTGCAGATGGCCTTGTCTGACCAGCGCTTATTTGGCTGGCAGGTCACCTGAGAAGAGCCTTGAAGTTCGTAGCCTTTCTGGCAGCGAATGTCACACCTGGCTCCCAGGGCTGTTCTGTAGTATCCTCCAAGAGGGGCCCTGCAGTACACATCCCCATACCTCACCTTGATGGGGGAGCACCATGGGGTGTCTAAAATAGCAAAAACAAAGGGGGAAGATAGAACGAGACATCTTCAGAAATGCTATTCCCTCACTCTATACTCCCAGGCCTGCTGCAGTACAGATTTCCAGTAGTGCCCCATGTTTGCTGTGTCTCTGGATATGGAGATTACGAATGGGGGACTAAGTGTCAGGCATGGCTAAAGAGGAGCTCAAGTTCCTCTGTAACTAGCTGTGGGATCTTGGGAAAGTTACTCCACTTCTGAGTCAATGATGCTGTTCAAGAAATGCTTGGTGTTTTCTAGTATTACCTGTAACTAGATATGACTCTCTTATGGGTAATCAATATTGTGAACTCAAACCCTAGCCATCTATACATAGTTGGGAGGGGGATGCTGTCAATAATTCATTAATTTCGACTTCTTCCAGCTATACACGTTCTTTGTAAATCACAATACTGTTGTTTACTATTTTGCACTAGGCTGCTTTTTTCTAGGCTTTTGCAACAGGGTATCGTTTTGGTTAACAGTTACAACAATTGCTCCCCACAGGGAAACAGCCCCACCCCCACTTTTCAAATGTCCTCATTATGCCTCATTTACGTTTAGAGAGAAACACCTTCCCCAGAGGACTAAATGATAGGGTGTTTGATTTTGTTCTCACAATTAGAGTATAGCTAAGGTGAAATAATCAGTCTTAACCTATTCTGTGTGTATATATTTGTGTGTGTGTGTGTGTGTAAGAAAGAGAGAGGGGGGGAAGAAAGGCCATAAAGCATAAGGGCAATGTGTTTCTGTTTCTTTGATGGGAAAGTTCTCATAGTGGCCATTGCATCAGTTTCTCACAATCCATGGGCACCAGTGAAATTCTTTCAATGTGATGTACAAGAGCTGCTTCCCTACACTGCAGGTCTCATGAGTCCTCAATGACAGTTAGACTAACGGTGAATGTGGTGAGTAGGCCATCATGTGGCCACAATGGAGAATAGCACCTTCCTAGGAATTCTGAGGATCTGCTTTTGATAGCTTTTCAGCTTTGAAAAACAGCTGTCCTGGGCTGGGAAGGTGGCTCAATGGTAGAGCGCTTGCCTTGCATGCATGAGGCCCTGGTTCAATTCCTCAGCACCACATAAGAAAAAAAGCCAGTGCCTGTGGCTCAAGTGGTAGAGTGCTAGCCTTGAGCTGAAAAGCTGAGGGACAGTGCCCAGGCCCAGAGTTCAGGCCCATGACCGGACCCCCTCCAAAACACCAGCTGTCTTGTTCAGATCTTGTACATAATGTGCCCCACCCCCATTGTTTTTTTAAAAAAAACACGGGCTTTCACTTTCCCTCTACCTAATACTTCTATATTATTATCATATTGTGTTTCTCAAACAGCTGCAAGTGGATCCTAAACTCAAGTAACTATTCCTGGACTTTCTGGGTAAAAGTTTTATCTTGAGGGACATTCCCTAGAATGGAATAAACTTGAAGACTTGTAGAAGCTCACACAAGGTATACAGGCTTTCCTTGAATTATATTTCCTTTCTCAGATTGTGTACTTATAATCTCTATGTACTACCTATATCTATGACTACATGTAGTCTTATGTATGATATATGTATACAAAGATCACATATGTCAATGCAACATTGAACCAGCAGATTTGATGCCTTATTCTTAGGCTTCAAATTCTAATAGTTCTAGTTCCACATCCAAAGAAATCAGTGCTGTTGTCAACATGTTTTCATTTATTTGTGAAAGGAATTTCTTTCTTTTGGATAACATCCCAAGAAACCTATTTGAAGATATTTTGGCAGTTTAACAGCCCTAGACATTTCAATAATAATTCGATAATAATTGAAATGTCAGTGAATGATCTGAATGCAAAGTGTACATGAACATGTGAGTTAAAGTAAATTAACAAAATGTTTAACATTGAGATTTAGAAAAAGGAAGTGCCTGTGCTGCTTCATTTAAGACAGGGTTTCCTAAGTAGAAATCTAGATTGATTATTGAGGAAAACTTTTCATCCCCCTGAGCCAATGTGGTAAGCATTCTAATTAAATGGAGATCATAAGGTAAACAACATAGTGGAACAGACTAATGAGCTGCTCATGAAGTCTGGATACAAGCCAAAACACCTGTTTAGACTCAAGTGCAATGTGAACCAGCTGTGTACCTCTGAGCACATCACCTATCCTTGGTTCCATCCTCTGTAAACCCGGGATGATACTGACATAGCTCTACATGTTTTCCCCCTCCCTTCAATTAGTCTGAATATAATGGTATTCAAGGAAAAGAACCAAAGTAGTGCTCACTTGCTATGTCCTGAGAATACAGTGAATATTAAGCACATTTTTGTTTGTTATTCTTTTTAATTTAATTTCACTTAATTCAAAACCTTTTTTTTTTTTTTTGGTCAGTTGTGGGGCTTGAACTCTGGGCCTGGCCGCTGTCACCTCAGCTCTTCAGCTCAAGGCTAGTGCTCTACCATTTGAGCTACAGCGCCACTTTCGGTTTCCTGGTGGTTTATTGGAGATAGGAGTCTCACAGTCTTTCCTGCCCGGGCTGGCTTTGAACCGCGATCCTCAGATCTCAACCTCCTCATAAGCTAGGATTACAGGCGTGAGCCACTGGCACCTGGCTAAAACCATTTATTAAGGTATTGTACTCTGTTCTGGGGCTTGAGATTGTAGAGCTAAATTCTTGGCTATTAAAGGTTCACCTCCAGCTTTTCAAATTAAAAAACTTAAGGACTGGAATGTAACTCAGGGATTGATCACTTGTCTAGTATGCAAGAGTCCCTAGATGAAGTCTCCATTGTAACATAAGACAATACTTTAAAAATGTTTTTTGTATAAATTTAATGTGTATGGAATGTTTTGATATGCACATGTGTGGTAAAATTATTACTAATAGTAAGTAATTTAACTGAAAATAGAAACAATCTCCTAAGAAGAATTTATTTGAAACATTCAGAGAAGGTTCTAAATAAGAGAAGTAATCATTTCTCCATCTGGTCTACCTTCTACCTGGGCAGCAAGGGTGAACACTGGCCTGAGAGCACTGGGCAACTCATACTGTGTATATGAAGAGGCCTAGTGTATGCATGTGCTTTAGGGAGACTTTTTTTCTACAAGGAATTTAGAATGCAAAGAGCTTTTCTGTGTGTGCCTATGCCGGTACTGGGGCTTGAACTCGGGGCTTAGGCACTGACGCTTAGCTTCTTCACTGAAGGCTGGCACTCTACAATTTGAGCCACACATCCATTTCTGACTTTTAGATGGGTAACTAGAAATAACAGCCTCATATAGATTCTCTTGCCTGGGTTGGCTTCAAACTGTGATCCTCAGATCTCAGCCTCCTGAGTACCTAGGACTATAGGCAAGAGCCACCAGCACACAACTACAAAGAGGTTTAAAAGTTTTTAAATTAATTAAAAAGGTTAATAAATCAGAGCACCTCTTTACTTGAAACATATGATTAACAAACTCGTGCTTGGCTTGAGTGGTTAACTCCTAGGGCTTTGAAGATAAGCACTGCAGGGAAGAATTTTTTTTTCATCAATAAGTCAAAACAAATACAGTATATAGCAGGCAACATGCCCGGGCATAGGCACTGAACACAGGCTATTCTTTAGTAAGATTGTCCACTTCCTCAGAAAACAAGTGAAGGTTACTTTTTAGCCAAAGGCTGCCCCAGAGCTCCTATAACTCAGACATATCACAGAAGATTTGGTCAGAATCCTCTTGCCAAAACCCAGACCACTTTCCTGGGCACAATAGAACTTGATTAACCAATTTCCCTCCAATCCTTCCTCCACTAGAAGAGAAAGTAATTTGAAAAAAGAAAACATTTAAATTTACCTTTACTTATTTTGCCCCCAGGGATCCCTAAACTTCAGCAGTCGAAATATTTGTGGGCATACTTACCTGAGCCTGCATAGAAGTTTCTTGATTAGGCTTTTTTATACCTGCTGGTGACAGATTGTTGGAAATATATAGAGCTGGAGTTCTTTCTCCTTAAGTTAAGCTTCATTTGAGCAACACACTTTACTTATCATTTTTTAGGAGCCATGCTGGGCTCAGAAAGAGCACAATAAGCCAAGCTTGTGAAAATCAAGTTTTCTCATTCCCCATTCAGTGCAGTACATTAGCAGCGCTTGGTCCAGAAGTGACCTTGGATGGTTTACTCTGGATGATTCTGGCTGTAATGTATGAATCAGGCAGAACTATGCCCTTGATTTTCACTTTCACTAGCTTGAGCTTGCCTTTGCAGAAGTGAGGGCAGGAAAGAAACAGGAGAAAGAAATGACCATGGGGGTGCTGAAGGACAGCACTTCACTGATTTCCTAGTGTTTTGCTTTTTGGGTTGTTTTTGTTTTGTGCTTAAATAGGAGGACATATGCATTTATTTCTAAACCTTGGTCCTGGATAGGTAATTCAAATTTCAATGTGCTGTCTGGCCACTTCATTACAGTTTGCTCTGCAAGGCAAAAAGGCAAGTTCTCCTGGCATCAGCAGGTCCTCATTAGCACAGAAGCAAAGCAGTCACCTTCATATCTAGCGTGAGAATAATCGACTTCATGGTCTTCTAGCGGTGAGTCTCCCGATCCTACAATACAAAAAAAGAACAGAAACGGCAGCAAGAAAAGCCACCCAGTATGGACGCATATTTCAAAGCACTGCTGTGGCATAGTCCATGCAAGAGATGCTATTAGAGTGCAGAGCCTAGAGCAAAAGCCTCTGTGGCCATTCACGAAAGGACAGGGGACCTCTCAGAGTGAACTTGGCTTGGATGAGCTAGGCAGAGCCAATCCAAATGAGCCTCAAAAGGTTTTGGAATCACCACATGCCAATGGAAATTCTGGAACAGGGAAAGAGGGAGAGAGTCAACTTCACTCTGAGAAGATGCCAATGTATATGGGATCTCATGCCAGGGGCGATGCAATAAAATGTGTGTGACTCAGACTCAACCCTCAGTGTCTCTAGCAAACCAAGAAAACCCAGAACCGAATGCTTATGATACCTGAAAAACAGCTCTTCTTGTGAGATGAATTTGGGATGGTAGATAAAAATGGAAAATGTCTTTTGTTATTAAAACAAAAGATATGCAAAGCTGTTTGGGTGTATGTATAGGGAAAGAGGGCTGAAACAAATGACCTGGATGTTTACTCAGAACCCCTTGGGCTGAAGGAAATTTTTTTAATGAGTCTTACTATCTTAAACAGCCCCCAGTCTGTGAGTGAAAGACTGCTGGGTTGGATTTTTGTTTGTTTAGTTATTTGTTTCGTTGTTTTTGGTGGCACTCCTGGGGCTTGAACTCAGGGCTTGGGTGCTGTCCGTGAGCTTCTTTTGCTTAAGGCTAGCACTCTTCTACTGGAACCACAGCTCCACTTCAGGCTTTTTTGATAGTTTAGTGGAGATAAGAGTCTCATGAGCCAGGTGCCAGTGGCTCACACTCAGGAGGCTGAGATTTGAGGATCGCAGTTCAAAGCCAGCCCAGGCAAGAAAGTCTGTGAGACTCTTATCTCCAGAAACCACCAGAAAACCACAAGTGGCACTGTGGCTCAAGGGGTAGAGCACTCGCCTTGAGCTGAAGAGCTGAGGGACAGCGCCCAGGCCCAGAGTTCAAGTCCCACAACTGACAAAAAAAAAAAAGTCTCATGGACTTTGCTTTCCAGGCTGGCTTCAAACCTCAATCTTCAGATCTTTGCCTCCTGAGTAGCTAGGGTTCCAGCTGCCAGCATCTGGATTGACTCTGCATTATCTTAAAACAACTTGTTTGGAAGTTGAAACAGTGTTAGCATATTGAACATTAAATTCCAGTGAATGGTGAATATTTCAAACTTGAAGCCGTAGAAGGTCTCAAGCTTCAATATAGTCACCTTAAATCTAGGCAACTGACCTCTACACATCACAGTCTAATTACTGATGCTGGTACCATCTTGAGCACACATGTACCTCCAGGTACCTGCCACTGCACTACTAGAGAAAGACCCTCTCCTAGGAGGCTATTAAAATCCCTACACAGGATGAACATATGAGTCATGGTCCTATTTCACTTGGTGGTCTGAATGAGGCATAAAAAGTATGGAAACTGAGAGTGTGTGTGTATGGGTGGGGGTAGGTGACTGACTTATGTCCACTTGGTATAGGTTCCTGTGCCAATGTAGCCTATTTCTGTGTCCTGTGTTGCTGCTGTTCCTCATCTGATTTCCAGCCACCCTGGCCTGTACCCAATTCTGAACTTTTCATTGTTTCACATCACAAACTGAACATGAAACCAGCTATGCAACTTAGAAACATGAAGTAAATCATCCTGCTCATTTTGCCGGATCCATTGTGAGCATGAAAATCTATCCCAAGAATGCTCCCTTACTCAGCAGGCTGATGTTTGAGCATTGCAGTTTGAAGCCAGCCTGGGCATTAAAGTCTGTAAGGCTTTCCAATTAACCAGCAAAAAGTCAGTAGTGCTGTGGCTCATGTGGTGGAGGAAAAAGTCAAATGAGATAACAATACCATGAGTTCAAGTTCCAGTAAAACACACACACACACACACACACGCGCGCGCGCGCACACACACACACACACACACACACATACACACACACACACACACACATTATGCCTTCAGACACCATCCTGGATTAGCTTGTCCAGAGCACTTACTGTACATTCCATCAAGCTTTCTTCTGC
>NW_012267312.1:5318519-5332298 GCF_000151885.1 Dipodomys ordii
AACCCAGGGCCTCATGCATGTGAAGCAAACACTCTACCACTGAGCCACCTTCCCAGCCCCAAGTTTTATTTTTAATTGACACAATAAATGTACATATTTATGGAATACAACATGTTCTTTTGATACATGCACACACTGTGTAATGATCAAATAAGATAATTAATATAATCCTTCAATGTTCATCATTTCTTTGTAGAGAAAACATTCAAAATCTTTTGCTATTTTGAAATATAGATTATTCTTCACTGTAGCCACCTGGCTGTGTAATTGAACACTAAGGCTATGCTCAGAAAGACTAAGAGGACATGTTTTTTCATATGTGGATTGCAAACCCCAAATACAACCTCCCATGTAAGCATACACAGAGGCATATGCATATGCATATATAAGTCATATATATGATTTACTTGACTATAGTATGTACAGGAGTGAAACTCCATGGATTAAGTCTTTTGAACAATTAACAGTTTAAAGAAAAGTAATCTGACATGAGATTGTAGTGGAGGGGGCTAATTGGAGGGGGTGGGTTAATGGGGACAAATACAGCAAGAATACTCAATGTCATTATGTGATTAAAGAAGTAAAAAATGTGAAATGGGGGGAAAGAACAGATGGGAGAAGGGAGAATGCTGGAACAAATGACCAATCAAGAAGTGCTGGACAGACATGTTACATTGTAACCTCCTTGTACAATGTTTTGAAATTCAGAAAATAAATAAAATTACACTATAATTTCTTTTAGAAGAACACTGGAAATTATTCCTGCATCTAACTGTAGCTTAATACCCACAGCAGGTCAATAGCCTTGAGAAGACCTTTTCAGTAGCCCTGATTCAGTCACTCCCCAGGCTACTGCCTCCACAAAGTCCTTCAACATAGTATGTCCTGAGAAATGCTTTGTTAGACAATTTCCTTGTGGTACAAACCTCATAGAGTGAATGCACACAGCTCAGATGGCTGTAACATCACAAACTGATATCATCTCATGTGACCACGGTCTGCCTCATATACAGCTTATCATGGATCAAGACACTGCAATCCGGAGCATGACTAAGCCCCTGCCAGACCAAGGAACAACAGAGGCCCAGTATTCCCACTTGGTACCCATGTTTTGCCTCTAATAAGCTATTCTCCAAATAGAAAGAACTAGCACTCCTTGGTTAATTCCAGGATGGAGAAAAAGAAATACAAGAAGATCCTTCAACACCTTATGATATCAGAAAGGAGGGGAGTGTTGAAGAAAAGATGGCGTGAAGGGGCTAGTCAATTACACCGAGCAAACTTGAAGCAGCTTCTAATGGCCAAAGCCAGAACAATGTGAAAAAGAAAATAACCACAGGATTACATCATAGCCTACAGGATAAAGCTACATGTCCATGAGTTTTTACTTCTGTAAGTTTTCATACCAATAAAAATGGGGAAGAACTGTTATTTCTTACCAAATAATCCCAATTTACAAAGGCAGAAGTAAATGAGGGGAATTGGAAATTACCATTAGGCAAAAAGAAAATGTCTTTGAAATTACCTTTAAGGTTAGTTTTTAAGACAAAACCAATCATGTTATTTACCTATATGAACATCCTTCATGTTTACCGATGTCCATAGAGTAGAATCTAAAGAGTTTTTTGGTTGGTTGTGGGGCATGAACTCAGGGCCTGGGCACTGCTCCTGGCCTCTTTGTGCTCAAGGCTAGAGCTCTATCATTTGAGCCACAGCTCCACTTCTGGTTTTTTGAGTCATTAATTGGGAGGGAAGGGATGGTAGGAGAAAAACAAAGGAGGAGGTAACAATGCTCAATAGGAAATGTACTCATTACCTTTCTCATGTAACTGTAACCCCTTTGCACAGTATTTTTACAATAAAAACATATTTTAAAAAAGTATCACAGGGACTTTTCTGCACAGCCTGTCTTCAAACCTCAATCTTCAGATCTCAGCCTCCTGAATAACTAGGATTACAGACATGAGCCACTGGCACACAGCAAATCTAAAGGAACACTTAATCTACCCCCCCCAGCCTGACTTACTCTTCAAATACTCCAAGACTTTCAGAGTTACTGGGCTACTGTACCACAATCTCCCCTCAGAATGACCTGTCACCTCCTCTTATCAAAATCCTTCTTCCAAATGTCGTTGCCATGATGCTTCCCTTTATCCCAAACATTCAAGCTTCTTAAAATTAAAAGAAAAAAAATGCCACCAGGTGTGGTTGCACATGCCTATCATCCCAACACTGGGGAGACTGAGTCAGGGAGATTTCAATTTGAGATCAGCTTGAGCTACATAGGAAATTCCAGGCCAGCATGATCTAAATATCAAGACTCAATTTCGAGAAAATAATTAAGTTCCTCAAATACAAAGAAGGCAAGAACATCCAACACAGCCAAAAGGAGCATAAGGAGACTTGGTCACTAAAGGTCGTATGGTATTCTGGATGAGATCTTGCAACAAAAAAAAGGAAATCACATAAGTATGGAATCTAGTTAATACTAAGTCACCAATATTGGTGCACTAATCATGACAAACATGCCATGTTAGTGTAAAATGTGAATAGTAGAGAAACTGGCCAGGAGATATTGGGACCCTGCTGTACTAACATTTCAGTTTGAGCTTTGCTACGCATTATCTATTGGCTCCCATTCCCAGCACCTCTGAATCCACATTTCTCTGTATTTCAGAGAGTAAAAGGCTGCAAAGCATAGTCCCTAGTTTCTCTGATCCTTAGACTATGGACCAATCTGCTTTTGAGAGATTTGGAAGATCAAAGGCATTATTTTCTATAGCTGTATATGCATGACGTATCCATTAGTGGATGCCTTGGCAGAAGTGGGCTGTCATGCTCACTGTCTCCTCACCATTTTTGCAAGGTAGAAATCAATGTCTCTTAAAATATGATGATGGTGGCACACACCAGTGGCTTATGCTAGTCAGGAGCTGCAATTTGAGGATTGCAGTTCGAAATCAGCCCAAGCAGAAGAGTCTGGGAATTCTTAGATCCAATGAACTCCAAAAAGTCAGAAATAAAGCAGTAGCTCAAGTGGTAGAGTGCTAGCCTTAAGCAAAACAAACAAAAAAGAAAAGCTCAGGCACAGTGCCCAGGACCTGAGTTCAAGTCCCAGGGCCAGCACAAACATAATATCAGTCTAGAAACTCAGTATCCTAAAATACATAAAAGACACACTTGTAACCAGGATCTAGTGCCTCATACCTGTAATCCTAGCTACTCAGGAGGCTGAGATCTGAGGATTATTGTTTAAAGCCAGCTTGAGCAGGAAAGTTTGTATGACTTTTATCTCCAGTTAACCACCAAAATGCCAGTAATGGAGCTGTGGGTCGAGTAGTAGAGTGTTAGCCTTAAGCAAAAAGCCCAAGCCCAGAGTTCAAACCCCTAGGACTGGTGTAAATGAAAAAGAAAAAGAAAGACACACTCATGATGTTGTTCAGTAGATTGGGCTTAGTAAAGCAAAGGAGATTCATATGTATTAGGAAATAATTTTCCACAGGATTAAAATTTTAAAAGAAAGGAAAAGAAAAATAGACAAATAGGGAAGAAGAAGCAAGACAGACTTCCTAGTAAGCTTTATATAAAAAAAAAACATCCTTTTAGAACTCTGTTAATTGAGGTTTTATTATGACATAGCCATTAATCAGTCTGCACATGGTCTGGATTACCACTCTTCGGAAAAAATGTTTCAGTGTTTCTTCCACACAACTACAAATCCTAAATTGGCTCCAAAGTCAGAAACTCAAAGCTGTGTAGGACTATGTCCTTTGGTCATACCTGGAGCCAACTCCATTTATAATTCTGCTCTGATTGCAGAAACTTATTCTAATTCAACAGAGGTTTTTTTTAATATATATATATTTTTTTTTCTTGACTTCCACTGCTCATGACCAATTGGTCGTCAGAGTGGTGTCTAGAATCTTTTTTATCCTATAATTGTTAATGTTTTCCTAGGCATAAATTATTTTATCTTAACTTCTCCCATCAAATGGACATGCTTCGTGATAGTAAACCAAAGTCACTCATCATCCCAAACAATAACCAGACATGGTGGTGTATGCCTGGAATCCTGGCACAGATACATATAGGCAAGAATATCATGTGTTTATGACCAGTCTGGGATCCTTAGCCAAGGCTTCTCTCTCTCTCTCTCTCTCTCTCTCTCTGTCTCTCTCTCTCTCTCCTCTCTCTCTTCTGTCGGTTGTGGGGCTTGAACTCTAGGCCTGGGTGCTGTTGCTGTGCTCTTCAGCTCAAGGCCAGTACTCTGCTGCTTGAGCCACAGTGCCAAGAGATGAGTCTTGCAGACTTTCCTGCCCAGGCTGGCTTTGAACTGTGATCCTCAGATCTCAGTCTCCTGAGTAGCTAGGATTATAGGTGTGATCCACTAGTGCCTGACCCAAGGTCTTCTCTTTAACAAGCAAGGGTCGAGCACTTGCATAGTATTCATAAAGCTCTGGATTTTATCCCTAGAACTACATACTTAAAAAAAATCCTCAGATATATCAACATTGAAATGTACCAGAACTACATACTTAAAAAAAAATCCTCAAATATATCAACATTGAAATGTACCAGATTTTAAACATATTTCATGAAAAATTGGCTTCAAAATTTTATTTAAGGAATTGTAATACTGCTTTAGAAGTTCATGTTCCTATTACAAGTAATAAATTGTTCATGGTAAAAAAAAATATTTTCTCTGAACTCTGGGCCTGGGCACTGTCCTTCAGCTCTTCAGCTTAAGGCTAGCACTCTAACACTTGAGTCACACCACCATTTCTGGCTTTTTCTGCTTACTTGGTGCTGAGGGATCAAACCCAGGACCTCATGCATGCAAGGCAAGCACTTTACCACTGAGCTACCTTCCAAGCCCCTTGCTGGTTGTTTTTGAGATGGAATCTTGTAGACTTTTTTGCTTGAGCTGACTTCAAACTGTGATTCTCAGATCTCAACCTCTTGAGTAGCTAGAATTACAGGTTTCAGCCACCAGCACCCAACTACTCATAAATTATATCTCTTATACGTATTGTACCTCAATCGAGAATCGAGGTTTGGGAAGGCTATTAGGGTATTTCTTTTATCATTCCACATGGTTTCTCACTGGAAGATGTGGAAGGGGGGATATTTGAAACTAATAGAAAACAGCTTTTAGCTACATGATATTGATGACGACACATAACCCAAAATGGCAAATTGAGGGATCTGTTTTATGGATTTTACTAAAGGTTTTTGTTTTAGTTATTTTGAAGACAGTTCTGCATTTGAACTATTCAGTCACAAAGTTCTATTTTTCCTCCCATCATTATTACTCTAAATACAATTTAACATCATCAAAAATCAACATATTTAATGATAAAATGCACCATCAGCTTTATATAAAAGCCGATGAGATGGAAGTGGCGCTGTGGCTCAAGTGGTAGAGTGCTCTCCTTGAGCTGAAGAGCTCAGGGACAGCGCCCACGCCCAGAGTTCAAACTCCATGACAGACAGACAAAAAAAAAAAAGCTGATGAGAAACTAAAATTTGTTTTGCAACAGTACTGGAGTTTGAATTCAGGGCCTTGTGTCTGCAGCAGGGATTCTTAACCTGAGTACCACGGTCTGCTATAGAAATCATTGCAAGTACTTTGAAGGGCCCATAAACCTGTTGCCATTGAACATGTGTTTGGTACATGAATACACTTTCTTAGGGGAAACTGACAGCTTTCAGTAATCAGGGTTTGGGACATAAGGGTTGTAGCTTGAGGACATTCTTTATTATGACACATGCTAGAACATTTGCTTTAGAAACATGTAGCATCATCCATTAGAAAGAATATTGCACATTCACCAAGAAATGTATAGACTTGGAAAAAATTACATTACATGAAGTACGTCAGATCCAGAGAAACAAAGGATGGATGTTTTCTCTCATAGGTGGAAGCTATAACTAATCTATAAGTGTAAAAGTAAATGCATACGGGGTTGTATGCAAGGGTACACAAATGTATCATCTGAAAAGTGGTATTTTCAAGGGAGAATTCAAAAAGTGTAAACACGTGCAGGGTTGTATGCCACTGTACACAAATATACTCCCTGAAGGATGGTATTTGCAGAGGAGAATTCAGACAGTGTAATTCTTTAGAAAAACGAACTCACAGTCCAACAAAATGAATACTAGGAAACCGGTACTGGAATGATATGGGGGGAAGTCAAGGGGAGGGAGAAGGGAAGTGAAGGGAGAAAGGGAGAAAAATGCAGTCATAATATTCAAAGTATATCCTATGGAATTAAGAATTGAGGGGAGGGGTTGGGTTAGGAGGGATGAAGGAGAAGGATGAAGAAGAGGAAATCAATCAAGATGCATTGCATTCATAAAATGATTTGTTGAACAGTAAATCATTTATACAACTGCATAAAGATAATAAAATATAATTTAAAAACCATGTATTTCCTTGATATTTGTCTCTGTTTAATATGGAGTCAGAGAGGCAAAGACACTTAAAACAAGGGAAAAGACTATCATTTATGGTCTTTTGAATATGTTAGCTTCTTCTTAACTAGTGATGTTCAGTAGAACTTTCTGCAATGAGGAACATGTATATATTTTAGTAGCTTCTGAACAAAGATCAACTTCAGGACACTGCTAGGAAAACATGATCTAAAGACTAAGCTGAAGAATTCTTTGTTAAGTCTATCTGCTGCCTGAATACCTTCATTCATATAAAAGTTCCTTTAAAGAAGTTAAAGATAGCAAGTGGTTATGAATGAATTAATTGAACTAAAATAGACTCTATGGAAAGCTCAAGTATTATGTTTTTTAAAAAGATTAGATCAAAGCCCAATAAAATAAGCACTAGAAAATCAGTATATACAAGAGGGGTTGGGGCCAAGGGGAAAGAGGTAGACAAATGAAGGGGTAAAGGAGGAGAGAATGCAGCCAAGAATTCATGGTATATACCACAAAATTAAGAAAAATAAGAGAGGGGCTGGGAAGGTGGCTCAGTGGTAGAGTGCTTGCTTCACATGCATTAAGCCCTGGGTTCAATTCCTAGCTCCACATAAACAGAAAAGGCCAGAAGTGGTGCTGTGGCTCAAGTGGTAGAGTACTAACCTTGAGCTGAAGTGCTGAGAGACAGTGCCCAGGCCCAGAGTTCAAGACCCACGACTGACAAAAAAAAAAAGAATAAATCTTTAAAGCTGTAAGAAAACAAAGAATAAGAGAAAAGGTGGGCTGAAGGGGGGTGAGAATGTTGAAGGGGATGACACTGATCAAGATGCATTGTATTCATAAACTGTTAAATGGTACCCCTTTTGTACATCTACTTAAAGCATAATAAAAATAAGCTAAGCATATAGCTTAAAATCCTCTCCAAAAAAGGGGAAGAGATTATGTCTATGGGATCTGTGGATACATTTTCGTTTGTTTTTTTTTTTTTTTTTTTGGTCCAGTCGTGGGCCTGAACTCTGGGCCTGGGTGCTGTCCCTCAGCTCTTCAGCTCAAGGCTAGTGCTCTACCACTTGAGCCACAGTGCCACTTCTGGCTTTTTTCTTTTTGCTTATGTGGTGCTGAGGAATCAAACTCAGGGCCTCAGGCATGCAAGGCAAGCACTCTACCACTGAGCCACCTTCCCAGCCCCTGTGGATACATTTTCTATCCAATAGAATGAACTCTAGGAAGTTTCACAGGAGATCAACTTTGCTCTTTAAAGAACTGTATGTACAGAAATATCACCAGCTGAGGGAGATGGTGACATGACAGAATGTGATTGCAGATTTTTACTGTCAGGAGGTTTACAGTAGCCTAGCAGTAAATACGTGCTACTTTTCATGGGCTGCGAAGGATTGCTCAGAGAGCAGAGTAGGAAATCAGAGAGAATTCTTTCCAGACTATAAGAAAGAACAAAGAACTACCAGAATGTAGACAAATGAAATGCAGAATTTCTATTGACTGGTAACTCTTTTGTGCCTCCTTTTTTTGTGCCTGAACTGGGTCTTGAACCCAAGGCCTTGCACTTCTTGCTTGACTTTTTGCCCAAGGCTGGTGCTCTGTCACTTGAGCCATAAATCCACTTCTAGTTTTCTTGCTGGCTAATTGGACATAAAGTCTCTCAGACTTATCTGCTCAGGCTGGCTTCAAACTGCAATCCTCAGCCTCTTAAATCAGCACGTTGCTTCTCATATCTCTTTTTGAGATAGGGTTTCACTATGTAACCCAAGCTGACCTCAAACTTGCTGTCCTCAAGGGCTAGGATTATGGGCATATGCTATCATGCTCAACTGTTTAATCCCTTTTAAAGCATGAATGTCTATAAAAAGTTATATTAGCTTCCTACTCCACCATCATAGGATAGATGTGAGTGGAGAAGTTAACTTACCTGTTGAGTCATATGGATCTAAAGCTAGAGAAGAAGTGTATTTGAAGAGTTACAGTTAAGAAATTACCTGAGGAGGGTCATCCACATGGACCTTAGATGATAACATCCTGGACTTGAAGCTGATGCCGTAACAGAATGAAAATACTTAGGAACTTTGCATATAGGAGGGAGATGAAGCATTGGATTCCATTTTCAGTATCTGTTATACTGTCATTGTTTCCATCTTGAATAATATATCTCACTTTTTCTCTTGGATCACTTATGCTGGGTCAAGCCAGCTGCCAAATCATGAGAGAGCTCTGTGGAGAGGCCTATGTGGTATGGGAGCAGAGCTTTCCAACAATTGTAGAAAAACAATTAAAAGAAGATCGTCCCCTTCCCCCAGCACCACACACAAAAGCCAATCCTTCCAATAAAACTGTAGGCCATGCCAATAACTTGATTGTAACCCTATGAGAGTCCTTGAGCCAGCAAAGCTATGGCCAGATGTTGATTTATAAAATTCTGATAGATTAAATCATATTTGTTTCCAACAAATGGGAGAAAAGAGAAAGTAAAAACAGAGAAAGGAAGAAAGGATGTTTGGCTTGAAGTTAGATTATTTTATTGTACTTCTCATAGTGTATTTCATAACCTTCTCTTAGCATACTGCAGCAGATAACTGTTTATTATCTGGCCAGATTCCCTTGTTACCCAGATTAATGTTCTTATTTCCCAGCTGTTGGGAGCCTCTGCTGGCTAATGGCTCCCTGGTTTCCACCTTCTCTAAAGAATTGTCCTCAACTGAGAGAAGCACTCACCCCTTTGCTGGAGGCAAGCCAACATTTAGTTGCTATGGAGAGATAAAAGATTAGCCTCCTTGTGTTTGAAAGGAAAGTAAGAGTTGTAGCCTGCAGGTTTTACAAGTCTGAGCATTCCTGGTGCTAAACTTCACCTGAGCCTCCATCCTGGCCTGGCTCTTTTCTGCTTCTTCAGTTACAGGTTTTCTGGAAGGCAATCCCTCAACAAATCATAGGCTCTGCCTGAAGAGAACCAAGTGAAGACTCATCTTCCTAAATTTCAGATACCCCAAGTGGCCGTGCCTCACAGAATTGTCACAAATGGAAGAGTATAATTTTATGTCTTCTTAAAATAGTATATTAAAGCCGGGTGCTGGTGGCTCACACCTGTAATCCTAGCTACTCAGGAGGCTGAGTTCTGAGGATCGCAGTTCAAAGCCAGCCGGGGGCAGAAAAGTCCATGAGACTCTTATCTCCAATAAGCCACTAGAAAACGAAGTGGTGCTGTGGCTCAAGTGGTAGAGCACTAGCCTTGAGCTGAAGAACTGAGGGACAGCGCCCAAGCCCAGAGTTCAAGCCCATGATCGACCAAAAAAAAAGTATATTAAACATAAAATAGCTGACTACTAACTTTGGTTTATTTCATATGTTTCTAGATTGGTGGTTCATAATCACATTTTCTATTTTTATCAATGAGTACACATTGAAGGTCTACATGACCTTGAGCTATTATTTATACAAATGAGCTTCTGGTCAAAATATAAGTATATGACAACCTTATCTGGTAGTATATGTTTTGTTTTGTGTTTTTTACAGAATGTAAAAGTACTAAATTCAACACTTGAATCTCAGTGCTACCAAAGGGTTCTTAAAATTATTAAGGTTCTGCAGCAGATAACTGTTTATTGTCTGGCCAGATTCTTAAAATACAGAATTTAAAAGTACTAAACACAGCACCTGAATCTCAGTGCTACCAAAGATTTTTAAAAATTCTCTGTCTAGGGGCTGGGAAGGTGGCTCAATGGTGGAGCGCTTGCTTTGCATGCCAGAGGCCCTGGGTTCAATTCCTCAGCACCACATAACCAAAAAGAAAAAAGCCGGAAGTGGCGCCGTGGCTCAAGTGGCCTTGAGCTGAAGAGCTGAGCACAGCGCCCAGGCCTAGAGTTCAGGCCCCACGACCGGACCCAAAAATAAATAAATAAATAAAAATAAAATTCTCTGTCTAGGGCTGGGAAGGTGGCTCAGTGGTAGAGCATTTGCCTTGCATGCTCGAGGCCCTGGGTTCGATTCCTCAGCACCACTTAAGTAAAAGCCGGAAGTGGCGCTGTGGCTCAAGTTGTAGAGTGCTAGCCTTGAGCTGAAGAGCTGAGGGACAGCGCCCAGGCCCAGAGTTCAGGCCCCACGACCGGACCCAAAATAAAAAAAATAAAATAAAATTCTTTGTCTAAACCATCTCTCATGGTTTGTGATTTAAAGTCTCTCTCTCTCTCTCTCTCTCTCTCTCTCTCTCTCTCTCTCTATGTATATATATAAAACACTTAATAGCAACTAGAAAAAGTCACATATCCAATCTTCCTCAATAAGTTATTGTCAAATTTAGTCTATAAATACACATGATAAAATTTGCTTTAGGAAAGCAATGATTCTCTGGCTTATGACAATACCTTATTCTTTGAGACAGGAAAATCCCTGCAGTTCCCTGCATGCTTTCATGACCTATATTCCTTTACAAAATGGGAGCCACCGAAGATGATTTTCCCACTGAAAAATATGACCACCATGTCTCTTGTATTCTTGTGGTTCTAGCTAACACACATGAGTGTACAATCATAGATACGCCAAGAAAGCTTGTGTGGATAGAGGGAAGACAGAGGGACACCCTTTGGTTCTCCATGAGTAAGGGAGTTCTTAGTTGGAAAATTGTAATATGTTGGGAGGCTTTTCAAGAACTCTAGAAGTGAATCCTGCTTGCCTGACTGGTAGATAAGGCCTGCTCTGTTAATGCTTGGCAGTGTCCCTATGGAGGTGAGGCATGCCAAAGCAGCATGGAAGTGTGCATATGTATGTATGTGTGCATGTGTGGATGCATATGTGTGTGTGTTAGAAGGTACAGAGAAGAAAATCTTGCTTTACAGAGTGTCTGCTTTAACCCCAAAACACAGGCCCAGTATGCCAAAACTATCACTGAGGTCCTCTTGTTTGCATGCTTTGCTTTTCAAAATTTGTGGCAGAGAAACATGAAAACCCACAGGCGAGAAAAAGGAGGAGAATAGCTGGAGGATTAAACCTGTTCAAAGTAGAACAAAACCATCTGGAATGATTGTCCTAAACCTTTTCCTAACCATTAGAATTAACTGAAGAACATGTTGACCACCAATGTTTTTTTCTTGAGAGAGAAATTTCCCCAGAATGTTACACTGGGACAAGTTTACAGAGCTTATCCTCTCTTCTTTAACATCATCTGAAGTCTGTGAAAAGTGCCAACAATCAACTAGAAAGCAGTATGTGTCAGTCTGTTGGCCCAATTTAGTGGGACATGACTGGTATTTTTGTAGTTACATAGAATAATATTGAAAGTGTCAGAGTTCCCAGTACACAGTAAAGATAAGTACTACCGGTATTTTCACAATAAAAAAACTTATTAATGATAAAAAAGAAAAAAGATAAGTACTACTTCATGCATTTTCTGTTTCCATTCTGTAGGTAGGTATGGTTGGAGTCACTAGTTTCCATGGTACAGATTCATCTTATGCCTTTGTCTCAATGCCATTACTTTTTTTCAACTTTATTGAGCTATAATCAACAAAAATTATATGCATTTAAAGTGTGCCAGGTGATGTTTTGGTGCATATATTTATTGTAAAATACTCATGACAATTACCATTCTCATCATTTTCTATGGTTACCATTCAGGATTATGCATTGATAGCATTCCCTTGCACACTCAAAACTTTCCTTATTTGGATAATAAATAATATAGTCTTCCTAATAAATAAGTCATGGTAGGATGCTTTTTAGAACCAGTACAACTAGAAAGTGATTTACAGCACTCTGGAACATATAAGGTTTGTCTAGGTAATCCTTTCTTCCCTCCGAATGAAGGATTCTAAGGATCTAAGAAAGGCTTTGGAGGGCTGATGACAGAAGTCTTTGCTTTCCCCTGATTTATTCAGGGCATAGATGGTATGTCACATGAAATACTAGGCCAAGTACTGATTATCCTCAACCACTTTTTGACATCTTTTCTAGTAAGATGCAACTCTAGGAGTGCTGGAATTGAGTTTCTATTCCATTACTAAGTAGTGTATGATCCTGACTAAAGGAGCCTCTTTCTTCGAAGCCTTGGTTTACTTATCTGTGAAATGAGGTGGTAGAACGCAGCACATCTTTTCAAACTTTATTCCCTTCTCTGTAAGAAGCCTTTAGAAAGGTTCTTTCTTTTGCGACATAAGTCTGCACAAGACTCATTTGCCTAGGCTGTCTCCTAGTATCAAAAACCTTGAAGGCTGTACTTATGGAAACAGATACTATACTTAAGATTCAAAAAAGCTGCCCAAATAAAGCTGTGATGGGTACATAGCTCATGGCAGTCAACCAGTGGTATAATTTACAAAAATTCTGGCACATCATGACAAAACTGAGAATAACTGGATTGAGGAAAAGAGAAATACTAAGAAAATCAAAGCACCACAGTATGTGCCGAGAATGGTAGGCAGTAAGCCCTTAATTGCTAGCTGAAGAGTGATATTTTAATACAGTAGATTAAATGGCAGAGAGAAAGAGAAGAGACTGTGAAGAAAGACACTTCCAGAAAACATTCTTGAAATGAACATCATGAAATATCTGTGACAGGTTATAGCCTGCTCAGTTGAGTGAAACCTAAGGGGTTTTTCCTTCTGGAACATTCTTTGATTTCACAACAGAAAACCTAAGAATACCAGTACCCAAGAATGAAAACTTGCAACTTTTTATTGAAATCTTTCATGGAAGATTTTCGTTTTTAGCCAGCTTTGCTTGTGACGAGAAGTAGAGATTTTTTTTTTCCTATCCTGGGAAGCTTTTTTTTTTCCTTTGAAAGCATCCATTTTCCATTCACTGCTGTCAAAATAATAGTCACACACTGGCTGTTGTCAGTTATGGTCATCACTCAGAGACCCAAATTCTGGAGGAAACAAATGGAAAATGAATCTAAACTGATGGCAATTTTGACTTTTAAAATGATAATTTGTCTAGGTACTGGTGGCTCATGCCTGTAATCCCTAGCTGCTCAGAGGGCTGAGATCTGAGGATTGTGATTCAAAGCAAACCTGGGAAGAAAAGTCCATGAGACTTTTATCTCCAAAAGCTAGAAGTGGAGCTGTGGCTCAAGTGGTAGAGTGCTAGCCTTGAGTACAAAAGCTCAGGGACAGTGCCTAAGCCCTGAGGTCAAGCCTCATGCCTGACAAATGAATGAATGAATGAATGAATAAATAAATAAATAAATCCCACTTTTGGGCATTTACCCAAATGTTTACAAACAAGACCACACTAAAGCTACCAGCACAACAATGTTTATTGCAGCATTATTTACCATAGCTAAGATATGGAACCAACCCAGATGCCCCTCACTAGATGAATGGATCAAGAAAATGTGGTATATAT
>NW_012267312.1:5332873-5369714 GCF_000151885.1 Dipodomys ordii
AGGAGGCTGCAATGCTTGGTAAGAAATGTACGCATTATCCTGCCCATGCAATTGTAACCCCTCTGTACAGTATGTTCACAAATAAAATAAAATTAAATTAAAAATAAATAAATCGGTAGCCTTTGTGTACCATCAGGCAAGGGAAGTGATTCACTAGCACAATGCCTGGTGCTATCCTTTGTAGGTGTCATTCCATTGGAAATAAGATTTTCTCTTGGAGACCTGAATTATTCCCAATGTCATTGGGAGGTGAGTTTTCCCTTAACTACAGAGATGCTCATATGGACCAAGCAGGGACAATCAGATCTTTGAGAAGTAGAATAAGGCAGATGTAAGCCCTCAAATTGTCATTGATAAAAGGTAAATCTGAAAGATAATACTAATCTGAGAAAATGCACCCATCCGAGAAAGCAAGCACAAAGCTGGAAAATTGAGAAAGTGATCCTACAGTATTTGAACCCTTAGTTCCAGTATTCTTCAGTCTCATTAGTATAATCCTACCATAAAACAATGAAATCTTCCTTTCTTCCAAACTGGTTCAAGATGGTTGCTGTCATGTGTCATTAAGAGTTTTGTCTTAAACTATTAACAGTCCAATGAAAATTTTCAAAGTGAATTTCAATTCATATTTGAATGAATGACTAAAACATATGGCATGACATGTGGTTTGGGAAAAGAAATTGGTTTCTGTGTTATCTCCAATTCTTTCTTTCTTTCTTTTTTTCTTTCTTTCATTGTGGGGCCTGAATTCTGGGCCTGGGCACTGTTCCTCAGCTCTTCAGCTCAAGGCTAGTGCTCTACCATTTGAAACACAGCACCACTTCCAGCTTTTTTTGCTTATGTGGTGCTGAGGAATGAAACCCAGGGCTTCATGCATGCTAGGCAAGCACTCTACCACTAAGCCACCTTCCCAGACTCTCCAATTCTCTATTTTAAAACATCACTGTTCTCAGATTTAAAACATATTAATAAGCTGCTCCATAAATTTAAGGAACCAGCTTGTTTTTTTATGCTGGTACCTGGGCTTAAACTCGGGCCTTTTTCTCTGTTTTCTTACTCAAAACTTGTGCCTTACCACTTGGTTCATACCTTCAGTCCAGATTTCCTGTTGGCGAGTTGGAGATAGAGTCCTAAACTATTCTGCTGTGGCTGGTTTCAAACTGAAATCCTCAGATCTCAGCCTTCTGAATAGCTGGGATTATAGGCAAGAGCCACTGGTGCCTAGCTCTGGTTTCACCATTTAATAAAATACATTAGGGCTGGGATGTAGCTCAGTGGCAAAGCGCTTGCCTAGCAAGCGCAATGTCCTGGGTTCGATCCCCAGTACCAAAAAAGAAAAGACAAAAAAAATACATTAGATTAGACTTAGAAAAACATTAATATGTATAAAAACTCATGTATTGACTTTCTAAATATTAAACAATGTTCACATTGTTTCATGACACTTTTGTTTCAGACACATATGTGTGTATATATATTTGTATACACATGTGTGCATTTCATATATAGTCCATAATTTCTCTGAACTCAGGATGAACTCTATAATGAATGGAATGGAATAATTAATTGTCATCACACATATAGGATTTTGTTATGGTTTGAATATGAAATGTCCTTCGCAGGCTCCTGTGTTGAATGTTTGGGCCCCAGCTGATTGCTCTGTTTTGGACGGTGCTGGAAACATTATCAAGTGGGGTCTAGCTGGTGGAAGTAGGTCACTTGAGGTATATTTTTGAAGGTTTTACGTGGTTACTAATCCTTTCCTCTGTCTGCTTTCTGTCTGCCATAAGTAAATAGCCTCTACCACATACTCCTGCCATGACATGCTCCCCCACTACAGGCCCAGATATATGGAGCCAATTGACCATAGATTGAACCCTGTGCGCTAAAATAAATTCTTCCTTTTTAAATTGTTCTCTTGGGTATTTTGTCAGAGCAAGGAGAAAAAATACAGGCAATTTATATAAATCACTTACTTTAATAAGTATATTCACATGAACCTTATTCAAAAAGAAGGAAGGAATGAAAACACTATTTGGCATCTCTTTCAATCGTTATTATTTTGTTGATATGGATCTTGGAATCACTTTCTAAGTGTATATCAGGCATGTCCTATTCAAACTTTACATAACACAATCAAATAAGGTATAGGAACTTCTTCATTGTTAAAGAAAGTTAAAAAAAATAGGCATTTTCAGACCAGGAATGCTGATGTCTCCTAGAACTCCTTATCTTCAAAGAAATGCTGAGCAGGGAATTTTAAACGAGAAATTAAAGCAGGCAGTAAATGAGACCATTCCTAAGGGCTAGGCTTTTCTCTCTTCCCTTGGTGAACACACATACAATTTCTCAAATAGTAGCAAATGGTAACTTTTGATTTTATTGTAAAATTTTGAACAAATAATGGCAATGATCTCCACTGGGAATTTTCTAGTTTGTGAATCTGAGAAGGGCAATTTGAGGAGGTACATTTGCCCTTCAATTCATCAAATTTCTAGATTGGTTTGGCCCAATTCCACAAAATGCATTGAAAAGTAACTATAGGCTGAAAAAGGAATTAATTTCAAAAATCAAGCAATTAAGATTCTATTTCACAGTCCAGTGAGCCACGTGGCCTGGGTGTACTCACATCTAAAGCAACTAAAAGTTCTGGATGAAATTTTTAAAGAGAATTCAAATTTTATTTTGAGCTTATAAAAAAAACAAGGAATGCTCAGAGCCAAAACCTCTGCAGAAATTGGATCTTGGTCAGGGTGAGTAGATATAGAAGTTCATCTCTCATTTTGAAGACAACTGCCCCCAAATTGGGCTTTAATTTCCATGGATTGGAAACCTCCAAGGACCAAAGATCTCTCACCTCCTCTCACATAAATTTGATATGTTCATACCCTATGCTCTCAGTGTAGACTGAATTGGAAATAATCCACCTCTGTAGCATGGGAGCTACAGAGAAAATTTCTTTCCTTGTTCCCTGGCACTGACTGGAAGCTAAAATAACCCTCCCCCCTTGGGAATTCATAATCATATTATTGTAGTTATTATATTATCACTCAAATCTCATTAGCAATCATTAAAACCATAATTACATTATTGCACACCTATTCATTTCAAAAACATTTTAAAAATCTTTGTCAAGTGGTAAGTAATGAAAATATATATTGGTAGTATAAGTTGAAGTGAACATAACCTCTTTCGTAAACTACTTGGGAGTACTAAACTAAGTCAAAGAAAAACATATACTATGATCCCACTAGTCCACTCCTAGGCATTTATTGTGGGGAAATTCCTGCACATTGTTCCAAGGGAATGGACAAGTATTCTACTAACAACACTCTTTGTAAGACCATACAACTAGCAACCACTCAAATGCACATCAAGAATAGCTTGAACAAACTGTGGCACATGTACACAGTGGGGTCCTCTAGAGTAATGTGAATGTGGTTTGCTTAAACCACAACCACATGCAGCAATATGAACAAATTCCAAGCATCTTATGTTGAGTTAAAAAGAAGCAAATTGTAGAATATATTCAGTATGAGATGACAAATGCAAAGGTCAAAAGCATGCAAAAGTAAATAACATAGTTTTAGAAGTATAAACATTCTGCAATACTATAAAGAAAATTGAAAGAGTAGTAAGCAGAGAATTTAGGGCATTGGTTACCTCTGAGGAAGCAAGGGAAAACATAGCGTCCAGGAGAAGATTAGCAGGAGGTACACAGTAATATTTACCTTTTTTGTTGTTGTTTTGCTTGTCCTGGAGCTTGAACTCAGTGCCTGGGCACTGTCCCTGAGCTCAAGGCTACTGTTCTACAACTTTGCGCTCAAGGCTGCTGCTCTACAGCTTTAACCATAGCACCACTTCCATCTTTTTCTGAGTACTTTATTGGAGATGGGAGTCTCATAGACTTTCCTGCCTGGGCTGGCTTTGAACCATGGTCCTCAGAGCTCAGCCTCCTGAGTAGCTAAGATTTCAGGCGTGAGCCACTAGCACATGGCTTATCATCTTTTATGGTGATGTTATTATTGAACTGACAGGTAGGCACAGTAATGTTTGTTATTTTTTGTCTTATATGTAGTATACAAATATTCTTCTGTTCTACTCAATATTTGATTTAATAAAACAAACCAGAGCAATTAATAATCTTTGATGTAAAATTTGTTTGTTAGGTTTGTTTCTCATTTGTTTGCAATTATCAGACCTTGTTTATCCTAGAAGTTCTTAAGAAGAACCATTTGGTTCTCCAACTAAAAGGCATATTTTGCCAATAAAATTAGAGTCTTAAATCTGGAAATGCTTTTGCAAGATCATCTAGTGCAGGAGCCAGCCTTGCACTGAGAGTGTCCCAATGAAAACTCACAGTTTGGAAACATAGCCATCTGAGGCTACTCTCAAGCTGCTGTCAATACTTCTTCTCTTTAGAACCGTCCAAAAATCTTTCCTTAAAATCAACCTCAAGTCTTTCTTACTTTAACATATATGCTATAAAAAAGAAGTGACGTGCCAGTGGCTCAAGTCTGTAATGCTAGCTACTTAGCAGGATTTCTGTTTGAAGCCAGCCCAGGCAAAAAAAAGTCCATGAGGCACTTATCTCCAATAAACTACTCTGAAAAGGCCAGAAGTGGCACTGTAGCTCAAGTGGTAGAGTGCTAGCCTTGACCACAAAAAGGCACAGGGACAGATCCTAAGCTCATAGAAAAGGAAAAACACAAGACAAAACAAAACAAAAAGCAGAAGTTGCTTGACATTGTAATCCCAGCTACTGAGGAGACTGAGGCAAAAAGATTATGTGAGCCCAAAAGATCAGGGACCGTTTATGCAACATAGTAAGATACTGTCTCAGAAAAAAAGATGACCAATATTGCTAACATTCCTAACACATGCACAAGTAAGCAAATAAGTAAAAAGTTTATTGAATATTGAAGTACAAAGTAGTTCATCTTGAATATATAAAATAGATTTCTAAGACTGAAGGAAATTATATATTTGTTGTTTTTTTTTTTTTTTTGGTCAGTCGTGGGGCTTGAACTCTGGGCCTGGGTGCTGTCCTTCAGCTCTTTCACTCAAGGCAAGTGCTCTACCACTTGAGCCACAGCACCACTTCTGGCTTTTTCTGTTTATGTGGTGCTGAGGAATCGAACCCAGGGCCTCAGGCATGCAAGGCAAGCACTCTACCACTGAGCCACCTTCCCAGCCCCAGGAAATTATATATAAGAGAAAGAAAACTCAAGTCCGGGGGAATTAATCTGTGTAATTTAAAAAGTGAAAAAGGACCATGGTAGAGTCATGGAGAGCTGATTTTCTAAGACTCCGAGCCCATTTTGAGATATCATCCAAGCTTACTGAACTTGCTAATGTTCCCATGAAGCTGGAGGATGCTGGCAAGAGGCCATTTTGGGACAAAGAGGAGATCTAAAGCACTTTTCAAGGTTAAAAATCTGTGGTTCTGCTAACACAATCTTTGGTGAGTGAATAGTGAACAGAAAGATGGAGTAAATGCCTCTTAGAAACTGGACAGAGCCAGGTCCAGTAGCTGACATCTGTAATCCCAACTACTAAGGAGGTGGAGAATGAGAGGATTGTGCTTTGAAGCCCATCTCAACCAATAAACTGGATAAACTGTTGTTGAGTGTGCTTGTTATTTCAGCTACACAGTACGTACAAAAATTGAGGTCCACTGTTGCAACAATGAGAAGTACAAGTTGTCATGTCCAAAACGAGCTTTACAACGTTGGTGCGGGGTGGGGGGGATTAGGGGGGGAAGGAGAAGGATTGGGACTGGGGGGGAGGGGAGAGGCTGGGAAGGGATGTGAAGGGTAAACAAAGGAGGAGGATGCAATGCTTGGTAAGAAATGTACGCATTATCCTGCCCATGTAATTGTAACCCCTCTGTACAGTATGTTCACAAATAAAATAAAATTAAATTTTAAAAAAAATTGAGGTCCAAAGTTAGCCCTGGGGAAAAATGTGAGCACCTACCCAAAATTAAATACACACACGCACACACACACACACACACACACACACACACACACACACACACAGAGCTTTGGCATGACTCAAGTGGTAGAGAATCTGCTTGGCAAGTTCAATGCCCTAAGTTCAAACCCCAGTACATCCCACACACATATACACACAAAATGGCAAGGAAATAATCAAAAGATAGTCATAGGTATGCAAAAAAGATCATCTCCTCAGGCCAGAAGAAGAGGGAAGGTCTGTGGCTTTCAATCTATTGTTGGTTACAATGCTGTGTTCCTACCTCTTCCCTGGTATAATGGAAAGTTAGGAGAGAGGCACCTCTGAGAATATCAATTTCAGATGGCTCAGAATCAATTCCAAAAGAGAAAAAACAAGAGGTTTCCATGCAGTCCTTTAAAAAATGAGCTGCAGATTCTGTCACATATGTTGCTAGAGGCTCAGAGCACAGACATACAGATGTGCCCGAGCTTGTTAAATGCAATGACAGTGAATATCAAACAAGCAAGCACCCTGAGGTGGGACCAAATCACTGTATGATTACCACTGCAGTTCCAGGCTTTACAAATGCCATAGGATTCTAAAACACTGATGGTATAGATACTATTCAGGCATCAGGAAAGAAAAATACCTAGTAGAAATGAATAAAGGAGCTTTAGGAGGAAAATAAATCTTAAGACTGAAGAGAAAGATGGTTTGTTGCATAATATAGAGAATATACAGAATGCTAAATTGTAGGGCTCAAACAGAAATCAGGTACTAGGGTCATAAGCTACTTGTCTCCTCTCCCCCAAATTTTCCAACCATGTCCACTACTGAAGTTATCCCACTTTCTTTAAATGACCTTTCCACACATTTTATTTATTTTGTTTGTCAATCTGTGGGTGGAATTCAAGACATCGCACATACTAGTGCTCTACATCCTCACCGCTGAAGATTTATTTGTGTGTGTGTGTGTGTGTGTGTGTGTGTGTGTGTGTGTGTGCGTGCGCGCGCTCTCACAGAGTTTATACTTAGATTCTGGGTACTGTCCCTAACCTTTTTGCTCAAGGCTAGCACTCTATCACTTGAATCCCAGCCCTACTTCTGGTTTATTTGGTAGCTGGTTCATTGGAGATAAGAATTTCACTAACTTCCTGACCAGGCTGGCTTTGAAATTCAACCCTCAGATCTCAGTCTCCCAAGCAGCTAGTATTACACGTTTGAGCCACCAGTGCCCAGATTAACTCATTGCTTACTGTTGCTAACTTTATGTGCTGTAAAATAGTGGTATTTCCTTCCTTTCTGGCTGAGCAGGAGGTGCCATCTTGGGAGTAGACAATCTGCCACAAGGACCGCAAGGTTCGGTGCAAAGAACCCTAGAGCCAGGACATCTACCTAAGGCTGTTGATCAAGCTGCACAGGTTTCTGGCCGGAGGAACTAACTCTACCTTCAAGTTGTGCTGAAGAGGCTGTTCATGAGTCAAACCAGCAGGCTATCTCTGTCTCTGTCTCGGATGATCCGGAATATGAAGCTTCCTGGTGGCCGTGGTGGTGGGGACCATCATGCATCCATGATGGTACCCAAGCCCAAGCTCAAGGTGTGCTCACTGCGGGCCGGCACCCATATCCTCAAGACTGGGAACTGGCAATGGATTCCCCTAAAGGCCACTGCACGATCCTGCTGTCTGGTCCTTGCAAGGGCTAATAGGCGAACCGGCACGTTGGCAAGACTCTGGGAATCCCACACAGTCACATCAAACCATGTGTGCGCTCCAAGGGCCAGAAGGAAGTTCGAGCGTGCCAGAGGCTGACAGGCCAGCAGAGGCTACAAAACCTAACCTTGTACTTTACCCCATTATTGAAGATATTTCCGATGCCAAGTATAAGGAAGGAAGGAAGGAAGTCTTCAGGCTCGGATAACTTCACTGGAGAATTCTACTAAACATTTAAAAAAGAATTAACCATGCCAGGCACTGGTGGCTCACATCTGTAATGGTAGCTACTCAGGAGGCTGAGATCTGAGGATCGCAGTTGCAAGACAGCTCAGGCAGGAAAGTCTGTGAGACTCTTGTCTCCAATAAACTACTCAGAAAAGGCTAGGAGTGGTGCTGCTGCTCAAGTGATAGAGCCCTAGCCTTGAGCACAAAGAAGCTCAGAGACAGCTCCCTGGCCCTAAATTTAAGCCCCAGGACAGGAAAAACAAACAAATAAATAAACAAGAATTAACCACACAAAGATATCATTAAAAATAAATGAACACAAATTCAAAAATCCTCTATAAAACATTACCAAATAAAATCCAACAATACAAAAAGAATGATATATACCAACACCAAAAGTTATGTGCCCTGAGTATATAAGACAGGCTTAATATTTAAACCAACCAATGTAATCTACTACATTAAGACTAAAGAAGAAAATCCTCACAATCATAGGAACTGATATAGAAAAAAGCATAACCAAATTTAATATCCATTTGTGAGTTAAAAAAAACATAGAAAACAGAGGAGAAGCAAGAACTTCCTCAAACTGATGATACAGATCCATAAAAAGCCTGCAATTAACATTATAGTTCATAGTTAAAGACAGAAAGTCTTTCAAGCTTAGTGTTGAGAAGGATACAATGAGATCTGCTCTTACTACTCATATTCAGCATTGCACTGGTAGTCTGAACTTGTGATAAGACAAGAAAAACAAAGTTATGAAGATTGTAAAGGAAGAAATATTGTTAAGACCCTATTTACAGATGTCATAATTTTCTATGTAGAAAATCCTAAAGAATGTACAAAACCATCCAAGATTAGCAGTACCACAAAGTACAGTTAAAACACAAAATAATAGTAATGAAACATTAGAAAGTTAAACACACACATCCACACTCATGCACATAAAATGTATACACACACTTCCAGTATTGCCAAAAAATGAAATAGTCATGAATCTAATAAAACACGTGCCAAACCTACTCACTGAAAATTTCAAAATGCTGAGAGAAATAAAATCTAAATTAATTAAGAGTTATATTGTGTTCATTGGTTGGAAATTTTAAATAATAAAGATGTCAATTCTCAAATTGATTGATAGATTTAAAATAGATCCAATCAGAATCTAAGTAGTGTTCTTTATAAATGTAGATAAACTGATTCTAAAATTTATATGAAATTTGTGACCAAAACATTTTTGGAAAAAGAAGAATAAAATTGTAGGAATCACACTATCCAATTTTAAGAGTTCCATACAGAGCTACTATAATCAAGCTATTATTGGTATTGATGAAGAGATAGGCACATAGATTAAAAGGTCAAAATAGAGAATCCAGAAAGAGATCTATCCAACATTGTCCATTCATTTTTGAAAAAGTTACTAATACAACTCAGCAGTTTATTACCTATCAAATATACCTCAAATATAAAGCTGTTTTTAAAATCCCCAGTGTGTTCTCATAGTTTTTCATTCCAGGAACTTCAGGAATGCTAATGCACAAAGAGGGGCCTTTGGAACTCAAGGTAATGGAAAATTATTTGGGACACTAAAGCTTTTCAAGCTTCTTTTTCTAAATTTATAAAGGAGATTTTAAAAAGCTTTGTTTCTTAGTCCTCACATAATTAGTGTCTCATTAAGTGTTCAGTATTAAATTTAGAATTAGTTCCTAGAAGAAAAAATACACTATAAAATAATACATTTTGACCATGCACTACAAATGTATTCAAAGAAAAAACAATGAAGGCCAAACTAAATATCTTATGAATCAATAATGCAAAAGAACATGAAATCCCTGCTATGGGGACCAAATGATGTGAGTTCCTTGAAATGAAAAGATAGTTGAGGGCAGACTAAGTAAGCAGATGGAGATGTTTTAGGGAACACCAACACTTCAGCTAGCATGGGAAATCATGATAGCTGATATCTACGTATACTTGAGCTTACAGTAAATGATCTGCCTCAAATTGCTAGTGGCCAGTGGTTACTGAACTGTCATGGCTAGCAATTTGTGGATGTGTCGCAAAAAGTCCAGTAAAGGAAACAGAAAGTGACTAGTCAGCCCTCTGCTAAGATCCAAAATGTGTGCAAGTCCTTTTGAGGAAAGTGATGACCATACCCTGTATTTTCATTGTACATTACAAATCACTTCCCTAAGAAGACATTGTTTACAGTTTTGGCTGGAAGAAGAAGCTAGGTTGGCCAAGTTTATCTAAATAGCAGGTACATAATGATGTTGAAAACATTTTATAAATCATGTTTTAAAACTTTAAGTCCTATTGAAACATTCATCCTGCTTTAAAAATTGAGTTGCTTTTTTTCTTCTTTACTGAGTTTAGGGAGTTATTTACACATTTTAGGGAAAAGTCCTTTATCTCCAGTCATATTTGTCATATCAAAAATTTCATATTTTCTCCAGTTTGTGGTTTGTCTTTTGATCCCTTTACCAGTTTTTCTGGAAGAACAAGCTTTAAATTGGATGAAGTACAATTTACTATTCATATCTCTTTTGTAGACCACACTTTGGGTATCATATCTAAGCTTAAGTTCAAACAGACTTTCTCTCATGTGTCACCAAGAAGTTTTATGCCAGGCACTAATGAATCACAACTGTAATCCCAGCTATGCAGGAGGCTGAGGTCTGAGGATTGTGGTTGGAAGCCAGCCCAAGCAGGAAAGTTCATGAGAATCTTATTTCCAATTAATCCCCCCAAAACTGGAAGTAGAGCTGTGGCTCCAGTGGTAGAACACTAGTCTTCAGGGGGGAAAAAAACCTCAGATAACATCCAGGCCCTGAGTTCAAGCCCCAGGACTGGCACCAAAAATAAAAATAATAAAAGAGCTTTATACTTATGTTTTTGTATTTAGGTCTGTAATCTGTTTTGAGTTAAGATGTCTCTACCTTTTTTGTTGGTTGTGGGGCTTGAACTCTGGGCCAGGGCGCCGCTCTGTACTCTTCAGCAAGTGCTCAAGGCGAGGGCTCTACCACTTGAGCCACAGCTCCACTGCTGGTTTTCTGGTGGTTAATTGGAGATAAGAGGCTAACAGACTTTCCTGCCTGGGCTGGCTTTGAACTTCAGATCTCAGCCTCCTGAGTAGCAAGGAGTGTAGGCATAAGCCCAGCACCTGGCCAACATGTCTCTGCCTTTGATGAAAGGAAGAGAGAAAATGTTTCCAAATGACATATTTGATAAAGAACTTTTATCCACTTCTATCATGTCTGGGGGAGTGATGGAAGTAGATGGTGCTAGTACTGGCAAGCATTGGAAAATAAATATTGTATATTTCTAGGGCTGCAGATTGACTCAGTTCTGTAGACTTTCAGTGAACACAAACATACTGTATTTTGTAGCTGAATAACTTAATGCACCCGGTGTACTAGTCACTACTATATTTTTTCACCACAAAATACCTCAGAAGAAAAGCAAACTTGAAAAGATGAAAGGTTTATTGTGGCTCATGGTTTCAGGTGGTACCTTGGCTCCATCATGGTGGCTCTGTGGTAAGGCAGACAGAATACCATAGCAGGAAGGGTATTATGGAGATGAGCTTCATGGAAATCAGAAGCCCAGAGAATTAGAAAGGAAGAGTCCAGGGACAAGGTATAACCTCAGTAACCCACTTCTTCCGATTAGGCCACACTATATAGTTTCTATTGCTTCCAAGTAATGCCATAAAATTTTGAATACATGGCTGGGAATGTGGCTTAGTGGTAGAGTGCTTGCTTAACATGCATGAAGCCCTGGGTTTGATTCCTCAATACCACATAAACAGAAAAATCCAGGAGTGGCGCTGTGGCTCAAGTGATAGAGTGCTAGCCTTGAGCAAAAGAAGCTCAGGGACAGTGCCCAGGCCCTGAGTTCAAGCCCCAAGACTGACAAAAAAAATTCAAATACACCAATGGATTAATCCAACCATGAAGTCAGCACCTTTATGATCCAATCACATCCACAAAGCCCAACCTCTGAACATTGTATCAGGGTTGAAGCCCTCAACACATGAGTGGGTTGATATTTCATATCTGAACCACATCTGGGGCATTTAATCACATTGCAACCAGAAAACTTCTGGAAAGTTAAATGCATATCTCTAATATGCATGACCCAAACCAATCCTGTAGTGGATTGCCTGCCATTAATCCTTCCTATCTGGTTCTACTCCAATCCATTAAGAGTTAAAACTTGTCTACTACCACCACTAGCCAAAGCTCTAAGTCTGAGACTACTTTCTGATTTGCTTTAACTGATAGAATGTGACAGAATTGTGTGGCAAAAGTTTGGCATTTAGGCCTTAATTACCCTGGCAGCTGTTGGCTTGCATCTACCAGAAAGCTAGCTGAATGTAAAGATGAGTATTTACTAGGCAGATAGACCACATGGTGAGTGGGATATATAAGACCTAGACAATAGAAGATTGCAAAGAGGCAAACAGACAATCTTTAACATACAAGACGTCTAGTTATTGCAGATAGATGAAGTGTCAGACATGTGAGTGGAGCCATCTTGAATCCTGAAGTCCCAGATGAGCTAATACCATGTGGATCCGAAGTAAGCAATCTCCATTGGGCCCTGCCCAAACTACAGTATAGTCAGCAAATAAGAAGTTGTTGTTGATTTAAACCACAAAGTTTGGGGAGTGGCTTCTTATAGGATGATAAGTAAACAATCCCTAAGCCTACATCACTGAAACCTATGTTGCAATTACTTATCTACCATTTCTATTCAGTAGGAATCAATTCAGCAGTAGAAAGAACTGAAGATAGGAAAACAAGATCCTAGCTTAAGGTCCATTTTAGCCCTTGTCTGGCTGAACTCGCGTTAAAGCAGTCCCTGAGATGGGAAAGAATATATTTGGAGGCAAACCAAGTGATGGATTTGAGAAGAGAGATAGAGAAGGAAGTAAAGATACCAAGTGCACTGCTTATTGGGCAACCTGGGTGGGTTACTGCTGGGAGAGTCTATTACTGGAGTGAGGGTGCTTTTCTTTTCTCTTATACCTTTATGCAACTTTGTTTCCCCATTAAAACTACTCATAAATGTCTGCTTTAACTTGATTTCTTCCAAAACAAGAAAAGACAGTGAAGTGGGTGCCTGGTGAGAGAGATCCCTGCTGGACCGAAGCTCCCATAATCAGCCTTGCTTCTATTGCTACTTCACCTGAGACAATGCCATTCTTTATTGAAGTGCCCGAAAGCCCACAAGGAATACTCTAGGCAGAGGAAATGGCACCCACAATCCCCAGGCACTCTGCCTTTAATTAGCATAGATGATGAAGACAGCATGTGGCTTGTGAAATTTTCATTGTGGTCATATTTGACAGAGCTAACAAAAAGAAACTATTTTTTCTAATTTAGTTTCTTATTGTTTAATCCTATGAAGAGCCAACATTTCTCCCTGCCCATTGTCTAGGAGCTGGGGCAGAAGAGAAATAGGAATAAGACAGACACCTAAATCTGAGAGGGTCAGTTCAACACAGAGGACTTCCATGAATGCCAACTCCTGTCCTCACTAAGGACTTATTTACAATGCCCTGGAATCTAACTGTTCCTATTCCACACCATCAGAAAAAAAAAAGAAAGAAAACTACCCTTTAAGTAAAACCAGACAGTGTGAAGGAAAGCAATTTGTGATGTGGCATATGGTTCTCCAGTGGCTTAACTGTCCTCCACAGAGGTCACCTGGTACACACCCAAATTCCAAGAAACAAGGGGAAGCTGCAGCTAGGCCTTCAACAGGACCTCAGATCCAGGCAGTGGTTGAGGCCATGTGTGTTCCAAAAGCTATAGAGTATGGAGGAAGATGAGAGAGACACTGAGCTGGAGAAGAACTTTCTCTTGGATCATGTCCACATCCGGAGCCATCCAATTGCCTCTGTTTCCTAGCAAATGAGATGATTCTACTTCTTCACAAATCAAGAATTCACCCATCCAAATTAGATCCTGAGGCCTCATCTTCATTGAAACAAAGGCAAAACAAGGTACACCTGCACAATAGAGTCGGCTACCATTGAAGAGTGTTTCTCAGTATGGCACTAAGGGTATTTTCCTTAGAGTGCAGATCTGCCCCACACATTCAAAGCTGTTTATCACTCATAGTCTGTGGTCATTAAACACCAGTAGAGCCCTTTCTCTATCATTGTGACTCCAAAGTCATCACTACCTATTTCCAGATGCCCCCTAGAAAATTAATGATAACATGGAAATGGAATCAAGATCACATTTCTTCAGTTAAAAAAAAAGTACATCACAAAACTCTCTTAGCTCATTGATATCCTGTCCACACATACCACTGAGTACTTTCCTTATAGTAAGAGTAAACATATACAGTTAAGTGTATAAATCTTAAGTATAAACAACTCAATATATTTTAATAAAAACTCAGGCCGATCAAGATACCAACCCCTTCTAGTACCCTAGAAGATTCTTCTGTGGCCTCTCCCAGTTGCTCATCCCCCATCAAGAAACAACCTGATTTCTTTCTTTTTTTGGGGGGATTGGGGGATCATGAGGCTTGAACTCTGGGCTTTGGTGCTGTCCCTCAGCAATTCAGCTCAAGACGAGTGCTCTACCACTCAAGCCATAGTGCTGCTTCCGGTTTTCTAAAGGTTAATTGGAGACAAGAGTCTCATGGACTTTCCTGCTTGGGCTAGCTTTGAACCATGATCCTCAGATCTCAGCCTCCTGAGTAGCTAGGAATACAAGCATGAGCACCTGCACCAGGCTCACTCTCCTGATTTCTAAATTTGCTGAGCTTCAGGAGACTAGAGGTGTCACATGTGGTCTTCTGCTCCTGGCTTCTCTCACTTAGCATTACAGTGATACATTCATCTTGGTTGTTACATACATTATTTTTTAGCTCTTGTAATATTTTCTTATTTATTTATTTATACCTGTACCAGGGCTTGAACTCAGGGCCTCCCGTTCTTGCTCAGCTTTCTTGCCCATGGATGGCATGATACTACTTCAACCACATCTACAATCTGGCATTTTGCCAATTAATTGGAGGTGAAGTCTCACAGATAGTTTTGCCCAGGCTGGCTTTCAACTACAATCCTCTAGCTCAGCTACAGTTGTGAGCCACCATCTTATTCTTAGGAAAATAATCTCAATGTTTATATCAAACTATTAAGGGTGGCAACTTTAGAAATTTAAAAAAAAAATGGAGTCAGGAGGGAAATGAGGGTGAGTGTGCTTTTAACTCTTTATGCCTCTGAGCAAATATGCTCACAGTGAATATGTTTTACTGTTATATTTTTTATAAGCATTGTTACGATGTGTATCAGAGGGGAGTTCCAGGTTTCCTATAACATTAAATGGCTCATTTTAAAGATGAGCTTAATTCTTCAGACCACAGAGCCAAGGAAAGTAGTAAGCTATGATATATGAGTTCTATTTTCTTTCCCCCCCAAAAAATATCAAAGTAGAATTTACCAGTTGTTTAATTTGCTTTCCCTGAAAAATCAAGGTCTGGGTAGTTTGCTCACCCCACCCCCACCCCGCGCTCCCCCCCTTTCCCTCTATTTCCTTCAGCAGCCAACACAAAGAGGAAGCAGATTAACTTAGTGGTTCTTCCCACGTCACCCACAAGACTCAATGTCACCAGGATTTTTAAACTAAGTGACAAAACAGCAGTTACAGACTCTCTTAGAGCAAACAAGGAAAAGTGTTCACATATAGGCCTAAGGCTCTGACACCTCTGGCCCTGAAAGAAAAAGGTGAAGTACTAAAGTGAGAGAGAGTGAGCTGAGCTCTGAAAAGCAAGGAACGCTGGGAGACAGGCACAACTTCTAATCTGAAAGCCTATAGAGGTCTTCCCAAGGAAAGAAGGGATACTTGCTGTAAAGCTAGGATACCAACAAGAGCCTTTGGACTATGCTGGCCTGGAAAGATGAATAGGGGATATTGCTGAGAACATTTTCAGAGGAAAATATTCCGAAAAGAGGAAACATACAGAAGAGGAGAGGAAAACATCCCAAGGGCTGTTCCCCAGCTTTATTCAGATTTTATTACACAAAAGCACACTTTAAAGAACATATGTTTGCAACAGCTTAGAGTTGGCTTTCGACTTGAGGAAACTTCCTCTAGTCCAGTATGCACACAAACTGCTTCAGGGAACAGATGTAAGACAGATGGGTCTACCCAAGGTTGCCCCCAACCCCGTGCCCACAGTGGTTACTGTCACCACTGAATTCCTTAATAAATTCAAATGTCATGTTCTGAAATGGCCAACCCTGAAATTTTTAAAAAATGCAATTCTCATTAAAAGCATCAAGTATGAAACTTTAGTCTAATGAGATGATCTGAGAAAACAATTTGGAAATGTCTATACCAGTGGTTTTTACACTTGAGAATGGATCAAAATAACTCAGAGCATGTGTTAAAATACAGACTTTTTTGAACTCAACTTCCCCTGCCCCAATTCTGACTCAGTAGGTTTAAGGTGGGGGCCTGGGAGCCTATTTTTCTAATAGGTTAATAGGTACTAGGTAAACAGGGGACCACACTTTGAGAGTCTGTGGTTCTCATTCATTTCATTCCTCTCTCAGAGGTAATAGGTTATATGAGCATATCAATGATCAGAGTACTCATGTGATAGAGAAACCCACTCAACCCCTGTCTTTGTCCATTTTCGGCTGTTATAACCAAACATCCAATACTAGGTAATGTATAAAGACAGGAAGTATATTTTGGTTCTTGCTTATGGAGGCTAGAAAGCCCAAGATCGGAAGGCTGCACCTGGTGAGGGTTCCATGCTACTACTACAAGTTATGGTGAGGAGAAAGGCAAACTGATATGGGCCAAGAGGCAAAATAAGAGAGACAGCCTTGCTTTATAACAATCAACTCACATAGTAACTAATCCAGTCCTGTGAAAGCAAGAACTCATTCTCATGAAAAAGGCATTAATCTACCGTAGTATCCTAACCAACTCTTAAAGGCCCTACTTCACAACACTACCACAGGGGCAATCAAATTTTAACATGAATTTGAGAGGGGAAAAATACTGTTCAAACCATACCACCCAGTATTTCTCAACGTAAAAGCAATGAATTGGTGGGGGACATCCATGAACCTCTCTGGAAAGAAGTCCTTCAAGGAAGCAGGTAAGATGTGCTGGAGGGCTGAGGGCTGTATCTTGTGGCTGGCTCCTAATAGGACATGAGGGATGGAGAGACCAGGACCTGCTGCCCAGAAATCCAGGTAGCATCAAGGAAGTTTGTTAGCAGGTAGCAAAAGCCAGTCTATTTCCAATTTGTATTAAGACATTGAGATAAGACATTAGCCAAGGATTTGCAAGAATGAAACAATGACCTAGTTTCTAGAGAGCTTAAGATACCCAGAGCTTAGCCAGGACAATAGTGCACATCTAGAATCCCAGTACTCAGGAAGCTAAGAGAGGAGATTTGTGAGTTTGAGGCAAGCCTGGGCTACATTGTGACCTTAAGTCCAGCCTGATTTATGTAGATAGTTCTGTCCGAAAAGATCAAACAAAAAAAAAATCCACAGGTTATAAACCTCAAACCTAGAGGAGACACCCAATTGTGTGTCAGATAAATTAATGATGTAGTATACAAAGTTAGTTACAGCATGATGGCCTAGATCACCAACTAGAGCCTTGAGCTCAGTTTCATAGTGAGAAAGAAGCATTTACTAATACCTAGGCTCCTATTATAAGCTAGGATCTGATTTCAAAGGTCTGAAATGGTTTCTAAACTCAGCATATCTATAAAGCTTACAAGTGAGGCTAGATCTCAAATGACATTTTCCATAGTAAGACCTTAGATGAGAGGTTGTCAAACATTTTTCTTTGCTTCACAGGTCATGTGATTTCTGTCATAAATTCTGCTCTTGTGTCGCCAAGTAGCCACAGACAATAATCAAGTAACAAATACAACTGTGTTCCAATGACAAGGAAATTGGAAGTGTACATAGTTTTCATAAAGCACAAAGTAGTTGTCTTTTTTTATTTTTTTAATCACTTAAAATTTTTAAAAAGCAGCCTGGCCCTGGTGGCTCATGCCTATAATCCTTGCTACTCAGGAGGCTGAGATCTGAGGATCACAGTTCAAAGCCAGCCCAGGCAGGAAAGTCTGTGAGACTCTTATCTCCAATTATCCACCAGAAAACCAGAAGTGGCACTGTGGCTCAAGTGGTAGAGAACTTGCCTTGAGCTGAAGAGATCAGGGACAGCACCCAGGCCCAGAGTTCAAGCCCCATGATTGACCCCCCCAAAAAATGTAAAAAAACTGTTAATCCAATTGAGCATACAAAAAACAGACAACAAGCCAAATTTGCCCTGTCTGGACCAGTTTGAAGACCCTACCCTAGACTACTGTTCTCCACCCCAGATCTACTAAATGCATAAAGAAAGGACCTTATTTCACCAGACTTCCTAGATAATCCTAATTTAGCCTGCTCAAATACCATTTCTGGGTCCAGAACAACATACCTCTCCAAGTCTCTCAAAACGTGAGAGTCTTTATTTAAGTGTTGTTAACAGTTCAATCTTCCTGATTTTCTCAATTTGTTCAATCTTCTTGATTTTCTTAGTTTGGGTATAGTCTCCTGACTTCCCCACTCCTCTCAATTAACTTCCAAGAAGCTACCTCTTACCTTACCCCACATCTGATAGGATATATGGCATCTTTGTGTAATTAAGGACTGATCAATTCCAGTGATTTTCAGCTCTTGAACAATCTTGTATGAGAAGCACAACTCTGATCTTCTGCTTTTCCGAATGAGCTGAAATTACTCATAGTTGCTGAGAAAAGATATGCAGGGCCCCTGTTTCCTACCAATGTGAAGATACACTTTTTGGCTGCTCTCAGGTTAGGACAGGCAGGAGCTGCACTCCAGGCAAGAAAACTTAAAAGGAGATGAAATCAAGGGTGCGGGAAGGTTTGGAGTTATTTTTGAGTTAAGGATGGGAGTAGAAACCCATAGGCTGTATATGCTTATCTCAGGAATGTCGGGGACTTCAGAAAGGAAATCCAGGGGATTCAGTGATGAAGGCTAAGCCAACAGGAAAAGGGAGAGGAGGGGAAGTAAGCCATTGTGTGGCAGTTATAAACAGGCCAGCCCCTCCACCTTGGCAAAGGGATCAACTGGGTCATCAAACTAGTCATTCTCAAATTTCAGTGTCTGAACATCAGCAAAATCTTGTTAGAATGTAGATGCTGATTCTGTAGGCCTTGGGTGGGGCCTGAGCTTCTACTTTTCTGACTTGGTTCCAGGTGACCAAAGTGTACAAACATCCTGCTGACAACTATTCATGGCTTGTTTTGGTTTCCTTTTAAAGTCACAGGCTGGAAAATAATTCCTGGGTCCATACCTCAGTTCCTTTAGGGGTTGAACTCTGCATATGTAGCTGTGAGGGGAGTTTCCTATAGCACTATGTATAGTTACTATCATACCCATCAAAAGAGCAAGTGAGCTCTCAACTCCAATCTCTCTCTTTCTCTAAGTCTTGAGTCCTGGGACTCCTCTATCTGTTTTCTAAATATCCCAAAGTCTGCTTCCTGACCAAGTCCCATGCTTTTGGAACCATATGTTTCCAGACATGGCGTCCCTTTCTAATTTTCTCCAAGGTGCATTGTGGTCCTGCATGGCTGATTCTTGCCAGTATCCTGCAAAGGTCTGTTGGCAGAAAAGATACTGCTTCATCACTCACCCCTTGAGTAGAAGCTGCTAAGGAGCTGGGATACAATGATACCACTATTTTTAAAGAAAAAATGATCCTACCTACTCAGGAGGCTGAGATCTGAGGACCACAGTTCAAAGCCAGCCCAAGCAGAAAAATCCATGAGACTCTTATCTCCAATTAACCACTAAAAAACCAGAAATGGGGCCATGGCTCAAAGTGGTAGAGCACTACCCTTGAGTGAAAGAGCTCAGGAATAGAGCCTAGGCCCTGAGTTCAAGCCCCATGACTGACAAAAAAAGATGAAATAAAAAATAGAAGGGCTGGGGAGAATGTAGGGTAATTAGTAGCATCATACATTGCTGTGGACAGGTAAAAGGGTGCAGTCACTTTGGAAAACAATTTTGTCATTCCTCAAAGGGTTCAACCTAGAGTTACCTTATAGCACCGTGGTTCCATTTCTAAGTATCTAGCTAAGAACAGGTAAAAATATGTTTCCATACAAAAGCATGTACAGAGATTTTTCACTAATATAATTATTCTCAAGAGACTTAAAGTGGAAATCCAAACATATTAACTAAACAAATGGATAGGTAAAATGTGCTAAGCCAAGAATAATGGCACACATTTATAATCCCAGAACTCTGAAGGCTGAGGTAGAAGGATCATGAGTTCAAGGCCAGCCTGAGTTGCATAAGGAGACTCTACCTCAAAATAAAATAAAGTGCTGAATATCCGTAGAATGGAATATTATTTGACCACAAGAATCAAATACTGCCACATATTATAACATGGATGAAACTTGAAAACATTTTGCTAAATAAAAGAAGCTAGACACAAAAGGAGATATTTTGTATGACTATATTTATAGGGAATGACAAGAATAGGCAAATATGGGGGGGGCGGAGTGGTAGTTGTGGAGATGGTAGGGGGAAAACTAAGGAGGAGGCAACAATGCTTGATAAGAAATGTATTCATTACTTTGCTCATGTAATTGTAACCCCCCTGTATGGTATTTTCACAATAAAAAAACTTTTTAAACAATAAAAAAAGAATAGGCAGGGGCTGGGAAGGTGGCTCAGTGGTAGAGCGCTTGCCTTGCATGCATGAGGCCCCTGGGTTCGATTCCTCAGCACCACATAAGCCGAAAAAAAAAAGCCGGAAGTGGCACTGTGGCTCAAGTGGTAGAGCACTAGCCTTGAGCTGAAGAGCTGAGGGACAGCGCCCAGGCCCAGAGTTCGGGCCCACGACCGGATCCAAATCCAAAAATAACAAAAAACAAAAAAAAGAATAGGCAAATGTATGAAGGCAGAAGATCGACTAGTAGTTGCTGAGGACAAGAGTGTGAAAGACTGCACAGTGATGGCTAAGTTGTAGGGGGTCTCTTTTTAAGGGGCAATGAAAATGTTCTAAATTGATTGTGGTGATAGATCCATAGCTCAGAGGATACACTAAAATCACTGAACTATTGCGAAGCACGTGAATTACATCTCAATAAAACTGCTAAAATGTCATCACAAATCAGGTGCGAAACTTAAAGCAAAATAGCGCAGAGTCAAAGCTTTTCAAACTCTGATGTTCCAAAGGGAGTAAAGATTTGGCCTTGGGGCAGCAACTTCTCAGAATCATTGAGAAACATCTAAGCAGCCAAAGACATAAGATTTTGAAAGTGTAGCCAAGTGTCCCTCTAAATAACTATGGTGAGCTGTACACCCTAGACAGATGCTCAATGCCATAGGATAATTTGTTCTTGCTTGCCTAGTCCTGGCTCAGCAAGGTGCCTCATGTGTAATGGCCATTCACAATTTGAATTCACAGACAGAACTCTGGGAGTAAAGGGAATTCACTGAGCTCTAATACCAGTTCTGTTCCTAACTCCCTGTGTGATCCCACAACTGGTTCCAACTGGTCAGGCCTCAGAGGCTCCTCCCTAAAATACAAGGAGACTCACTATCTCTGGCATGGACACCTTCACAGTCTAAGATTCTGCAGTTCCTTGAATTAGGCAACCCATAGAGGGGAACCTGGTATACATGAGAGAAATTCCCGCAGGAATCTATATAGATACCTAACCTGAGAGTCAGGCCTGAGCAGAAGCATTTCCAAGCAGATGCCATCTCCTCTATCTACTGAGAGCCTTCTAGCAGCTAGGTTCCTTGCTAGGTCATGAAGATACAAAAAATAAATAGGACCCTACAACATGCCCACATGGCTGGAGGCATCAGATCAATGGTGAAACAATGTGATTTTTGGCAACTGAAAAGCTGAGGAAAAAAAAAATCTAGCAACAGAATTTCAACTCTAGATGTTGAAAGGCACTGGAGTTTTACTCTGACAAATGTTGAGTCAGTGGCAACATGTCTGTCACAGTGGCCATTCTGGGAGTAGACTTTCAGGAGGTGGGGGAGAGACATGACTATACTACAACTTCCTCACCATCCCACAATGGGCCCACAAAACCTTGGCTCAGTTCTTTCCCTGTGCCCCTAAGTTAACTACTGTTTGTGAATGTTTTTGGATGGTTGGAAACAAAAGGCTCAAATATGCAGAAGACCAGGGTCAACCATCAGAGAATATCGGGGTACAACTGTCATTGAGCACAACTGGGTGGACATTAAAAATAGCTACTGAAAAGTGAAAACAGGTTATGGTACATGCTATGTATTACAATATAGGTCACTCCCCACAAGCAGAAGAGAAAAAAATACTGCAATGATATTTCAAGACTAAGCAGGAAATCTGCCCTCAATTTCCGGTAGGATCTGTCTGAGTATTACTCATAAAAATGTTTTAAAACCAATCTATGCAATTTACAACCCCAAATCTCTGGGATAATCCAAGCTATTATGTCCAAATCTTATTTATCTTCTCCCTGGAAAACCAGACATAAAAAGCCTCCCAGTATGAGCTACAGATTATGTATATGTGAATCATTCTGCTCAAGAATAAGTGTTCCAGAAGTTTGAGGCCAAAGTGTGCCATGCTCCTGCAAAATCCAGGTGCAACTAATTATCATCTGGAAAAACTTGGGAGTTTAGCCATGCTACCAATGACGTTTTTCTTGTGCAGTCATGATCTGAAAAGCCTACCCCAAAGGACTCCCTGGAGTTTGTAAATCTCTTAGAAGAGTGTCCTAGAGTGATATGATATCCAAGAGTCTTACCAGTTAACCATGCTCTAACTTGTTGCCTGTCCAATTGGCTCTTCTGTTCAAGGTACTATACATTCTCACGGACACTTTGCTATCTCCCATTCTTTTTCCTTGAGAAGTATTATTTAAGCTTATTCTGCTTTAAACCTACAGGGATTTTTGAAATAAAATGATTTGATTCTCTGTTACAACTACTACAATCAATCCATCCACAAATACCAATTTAAGATGCTCTCTCAGATCCCAAGCCTTGTTCTAAATAGGAGTAAACTAAAGTTACCAGTCTAGACCTGAAGGCAATCACAATTTGGTTCTATCTGTTTTACTTAGTGTTTCAAATTTTTTATTTTATTTTTTGTAAGTGCTAAGGTTTGAACCCAAGCCCTTATACATGCTAAGTATACATTTTAACATAAAGCTTCACCCCAAATCTAGTGTTGTTTTGTAAATGAGAAACTGTACAGCTGGCTACAAATATAGAGACCACCTACTCATTGGTTCAATCAAAGTTTTCTTTGGTAATTTCACTTTAGTTTGTATTTGATTTTTCTGCTTATTTTAACTGTGGATTGTCCTCACAGAATTCATAAGGATATCTAATAGGAGAGATTTTTTTAATTATGATAGGGCCTGCTTTCTAAAACAGAAGATCTACATCACTTTTTGTTTCCAATTTCCAAATCTTACCTATATTGCAAGCAAATAAGCACATTCATCATTTATGTCCACTTCAAAAACTTAAGTCTCAGCTGGGCCCCCGTGCCTCACACTTATAATCCTAACTACTCAGGAGACTGAGATCTGAAGATTGGGTTTTGAAGGCAATCAGAGTAGAAAAGTCTATGAGACTCTTATCTTCAATTAAACAGAAAACAAAAACAAAAACAGAAGTGGAGCTGTAGTAGAACATCAAACTTGAGTGGAAAAAAAAAAACCTCGCAGACAGTACTCAAGCCTTGAATCCAAGCCCCCGGACTGGCATAAAACAAACAACAACAAAAAAGCTACCTTAAATCTGTCTAGGTTTCATTAGAGAAATCAGAATCAGACTCTATTTCAGAACTAAAGTCAAATTTCCTAGAGTAAGAGCAGGCTTAAAATACCATCCCCTCCCAAAAGAAATGGCCCAGAAAAGCTAGCAGTCAAGAAAAGCATACAATGGAGAAGCACAGGACTGACTTGAAACTCTCACTAAAACTGGAACATCACAGAGGTGATTGTTCATACTACTATTTTGGAAGTGAATTTTTAACCTGAATATTAATCATCACTTGGCTGCTAAAAATTTTATAATATGTTATAGCTTGGCAAAAGTAAACCTTCTTCTGTTTCAACTCTCTCCACTTTCAATTATCAGTTTTAGTTGTGTTCGCTGAAAGGGGAATTGATGTAGCATACATATTTGCGTTTACTAAGGAAACCGTTCAACTACTTTGGAAGGGACCAGAGCAGAGTAGCCAACAAAAATAATAAATGCAAACTCCAGCTTGTGGCTGCACTCAAGTCTCTCATCTTACAGCCCCCAACAGAGCTTATTGCTTAAACAGAGGGTGCTCATGGATTTTAAAGGAACCTCTGTAGCAAGCAAACCCTGGTCACTATGTATGTGTATATGTAGACTCAGGATGTCACAAGTCCTGTTTACCTGTGCGGATGTTTCTTTCAGGTCCTTTCCTGTCTAATTACCCATCATCAGAGTTGCAAGGGCAGTTAATTCAATAAGCACAAATACCCACTCAGAAGCAAGTATACTACTAGGCACCGTGGGAAATACAAACAAGGGTAAGATACAACACAATCTCTACTTTGAAGAGTTCAGAGTCTAGAAGAGGAGCCCATAAATCCTTACAATGGATGGTATGCGTGATAAAGAAAGACACCAAGAGTTATGAATGTTCAAAAGAAGGCAGAAGCCTTCCTGTGTCAAGGGTCAAGGAAATGTTTCAGGGGATGGAGTATTGCTCAGCAGTGGAGCATGTACAAGGCCATAAGTTCAATCTCCAGCACTGCTTTAAGAAAAAAAAAGGTTTCAACAAAATGAGGTGTCACAAGACAGTGGGCATATTATGGACAGACAAATGGCTGGGAGATATTCTAGATGCAGAGAGTAGAACCTGTCAGGAAGAAGGAAAATGTAACTGAAGTTCTGTAAGGACAGATAATCTATTTGAAGTGGACTTTAGAAAATTACAAGAGAGACTTGAAAACTAAGCTAAGCTACAAGCAAACTATATAGCCTCCTAGAACAACTTTCTACAGGAAGCTGCTGCTCCAAGTTTCTGAGTAGAGAGAGTAATGTGATCAAAATAGATGTTAATGGGCTGGGAACATGGTTTAGTGTTAGAGTGATTGCCTAGTATGCATGAAGCCCTGGGTTTGATTCCTTAGTACCACATAAACAGAAAAAGCTGGAAGTGATGCTGTGGCTCAAGTGGTAGAGTGCTAGCCTTGGGCAAAAGATGCTCAGGGACAGTGTCCAGGCCCTAAGTTCAAGCCCCAGGACTGGCACAAAAAAAAAGATGCTGATGAGCTGGTGGCTCATTCCTATAATTCTAGCTACTCAGGAGGATGAGATCTGAGGATCACAGTTCAAAGTCAGCCTAAGCAGGAAAGCCCATGAGACTCTTATCTCCAATTAACCACTAAAATGCTGCAAGTGGAGCTGTGCAAGTGGTAGATCACTGTCCTTGAGCAAAAGAAAAACAATGCTCAAGGACAGTGCCCAGGCCCTGAGTTCAAGCCTCAGGACTGCTACCAAAAAAAATGGTGCTAAAGTAATGTACTTAAAAGACCAGCACTTGGCCAGAGAAAGGAGAATGTTATTGTAAAATGTTATTGTAAAAATATAAATGAGAAGGGCTGGGCTTTGTGGTATGAGGTGGTAAGGAAGTGGAAAGGCTGATATTCATGCTTTAATGATGGTTTCTGGTGTCTAGTTCAGCTCACAAAGGTGTGAAATGACTAGTAGTATACTGCACTGAGAATGTTATGAATGAATACAATGCCAGACTTCCCTGGCATATCTGTTTCATTGCAGAGTAATTTTGTCAGTTGATTATATGCTTTAAACACAAATTGAAATTTCTAGCTTGCTCAAAATGAGAATTTAATTGTATAGCTTGAGCCAGGTGTTCTACTCCTAACACTTAGGGCTCAATGTGGCATTTCAACACACTGCTTTGGACGTTGTGCTCTGGTTTGGCTTTCAGCAAACCTTACTTTGTTTTCCTGACTGGTGAGAAGCCATAGTTCTCTCCAGATCCAAGAAGAGTCATAGATTCTTCATTAGTGGCCACAACATTCAGCTTATTTTGCAAAAGGAGGTGGAATGAACTTCAAAAATCTCTGTTATAAAGAATCTTTCCAAAGTTCTTTTAGAAATGGAACCAATCAGAACTCCCATCTCTTATAAGCATACAAACACAATCAAACACAGACAACTTTACTAGGAGCTCTCCATACACTTCTTGTGCGTTTTTGTAGACGCAGCATCTTTGCTAGGCTGCAGAGAATAAATCAGAGGGCCAGAAAAGCTGCATCAAATTCAAAGATGGAAGAACTCCAGAGACCTTCCGGGGTGGGAATGAAAATGATTTATTCTGGCTCTGACAGATTCACTATAAAAGCTCAGATAGTTACATAATCCAAGTGCTGATGGAGCCCTTAGGCCCCTACCTTCTTTTAGAAGTTCTACATTCAAAAGGTCTTGCTTTCTCACATACTGGAGACTTGATGTTCACTTAATAAGCAAGTGCCTCCAAAACAATATTTAAAATCTAACATCATACATTTAGGGTAAACTCAGCTAATGTGATTTGCCTCTAGACCCACAGGTTGAGAAAGTTTCTACTCCCTAGTCTTCCAAAATCTCTGGCTTGGACTGAAATCCCCTCCTGTGCATTTGACAGCTCTACTGAGCTCATTTCTTAGGATGTTCCACTGAAATGTGCAAAGAGAGAGCCTAGAGCCTGAAAGACATATTTCTCAAGTGTCTCCTGTAGGTTTTAGCTTCTCTGTGGTCTGAACAGTGCGAGGGAGCAGGATTGGACATCAGTGGACACTTGATGGGAAGAGAAACATGGTGGCTCCCAGCTTGGCCAGGTGTGGAGAGGAGAGATCACTCTACAGGCTGTTAGACGGAGCCAGAAAAGCCATTAGTGGAGCCCAAAACAAGATGAGTAATGAGAGCCCAAACTGGCAAATCTGTGACCCTGTGGATGTCTGAGCCTTGACAGCAAACTGTACTATATAAGGGTAGAAGGTGGGAGAAACGAATACCAGGGGGATGTGCAGAGCAAGAGAGGAGAATAAGATCAGATACAAAAGAATAAGAGTGAGCCGGGCGCTGGTGGCTCACGCCTGTAATCCTAGCTACTCAGGAGGCTGAGATCTGAGGATCGTGGTTCAAAGCCAGCTTGGGCAGGAGAGACCGTGAGACTCCTATCTCCAATAAACCACCAGAAAACCAGAAGTGGCGCTGTAGCTCAAGTGATAGAGCGCTCGCCTTGAGCTGAAGAGCTGAGGGACAGCGCCCAGGCCCAGAGTTCAAGTCTCACCGACTGACAAAAAAAAAAAAGAATAAGAGTGCTCCTGCCTGAGAATGGCTCAACTAGAAGTTGAGGTATCAACTGTTGTTCTTGTTTCACTCCCCTAAAGCTTTCTTGTGCCCTTGATGGCACTTTCTCCATTATATTCATTTTGATGAGACTCCTATCACAGAATGTGGAAGTGGGGCTACTAACACAACACAGGAATAGTCGATTCCCATGCCAGGCACTGAGGATGACGTCTCCTTTCCACTTTGTCCTGGGCAGGGAATGTGGCTTAGTGGTAAAGTGATTGCCTAGCATGCATGAAGTCCTGGGTTCGATTCCGCAGTACCACATAAACAGAGAAAGCCAGAGGTGGCACTGTGGCTCAAGTGGTAGAGTACTAGTCTTGCACACAGAGAAGTTCAGGGACAGGGTCCTAGTCCCTGACTTCAAGCCTCAAAACTGACACACACTTCCAAAAAAAAAAAAGCCACTTTGCCCTGAATCATTTCCTATAAAACAGCTTCAAGATCACAAGCATCAGCACACAAATTTCTTATTTTTTAATTTACACATTTTGATCCATTCATTCGTTCATTTGGAAATGAACAAAAGATTTCATCAACCCTCCCCACATCTCCCAAGCACTCTATCTATAAGACCCTCATCCTGCTATGAGACTTTGGAAAATTCTCAGATTTCAAATACCCACAGTGTCACTGAATGCAAAGATAAATATATGCGTGCCCAGTAGCGCATGTCATCCCCTTTCCCATGGACACTAGATGAAAATCTATGCATAGTGTTCCTTTTCCTACCAAGGCCATAGGGGGATGCATGGCATCGTGCCCTGCTCCTCTTTGGAAGTTCTCTACTAACTTGACTTCAGTGTGAGGGAGTTGCTGGAGCTTTCTAAAGAGCATATTTCCAAGGAGAGCTCTGCCCACACCCACAGACCCCATTAAATACCAGGGTTCCCTTATAGGCTGGAAACCACGCCTTCTGACAACAGGAAACTCTATACCCCTTACCCAACATGGCACGTGCACCTCTCCCTCTTTCCCTGCGGCTAATCAAGTGCATGCCACATGTCACCACTCTCAGCTGGCACCCCTCTTGTAGAAAAGCTGACTTTCTCAGACTTCACAGCAGTGGGGGTTCGCCGATGCGGGAGGCGCTGTGCCAATGCAATTTACAAAAGTCTCTGTACCTTGGCTCTGGGACCAGCGGCCCTAGTGGTGTCATGGGACCTCAGATGGGACAGGACCTCCTCTAGGACAAGCTGTCAGGTCCAGAATCCTGACTCTGATCGACGGAGAGAGATCAAAATGCTGAGTGACGAGAAAGTAGCAAACTGGCATGCAGCCAAACTTGTCTCTCCATAGTTTCTAGTGCCAAGGAGCGTTTGATTGGAATCTTGGAACCCCGGGTGCAGAGGGTGCTTGGGCTCCAGGCTCCAGGAGAACGCCCTGTGCCTGGTGATGGGACAGTCTGCTCCCTTTCATGTGCCTAGGTGCAAGCCCCCTGAGTATTGCCCACTCTGGGGGTGCAGCGGTGGGGAGGGACTTAACCGCCAAAGATGAGTTCGGAGTAAACAAAGGACGTCCCCCACACCTCCTTCAGTTAGGAGCAAAAGATTCCTGGGCAGCTGGGGCGGGGAGGGTGGGGGAACTCCTAGGTAGGGAGAAAGCTCCTCCTCTGGTTCCTACCTGGGAAGCCGCGGCTAGTTGGGACGTGCAGCAGCAGCAGCAGCAGCAGCAGTAACAGCAGCGGCTGCTGCAGTGCAGGCGGTGGTAGCAGCAGCGCGGGCCTGAGAACTGGGCTCCCCATGACGAGCTGGCGCTTCCCTGGGCTCAGCAGCGCTGCTGCGCTTCCAAGCGGCCGGGAGGAGACCGAAGAGACCGAGGGGCTGCGCTGTGGCTGGCCGCCGGGCGAAAATTGGCTGGAAAACTCCTCCTCTCTCCTCTCTTCTTCCCTCCCTACAGCCTGGGCCTGCCCTCCTTCCTCCCTGCCTTCCCGGAGCGACACCACGCGGTTTGGGGTTCCCACTCACCCACCCACTCACCGCGTCCTTGTAAGCCAGAGCTTCTGGAAATGAGACTATTCCATCAGAGACACAAAGCGCCAGGGACATACTCCAGCAAGCCAACATATCCAAGGTTGTCTTTGCTCTCTCGGTGTGACCCGCTCATGCACAATACACGAGTGGTTCTACCACCTAGTGCATCTTGGGTCCCTAGAACCATGCTATCATTGCAGCAAAAGCTGCGTGAGTTACACAAACCAGTGTTTGTGAGTGACTCAATGCAGCTAGATATTAGGGTCACCAGTCACCCTCTCTAGTTTGCCCCTCATGACCATGTTCCCGACTTCACTATTTTATTCAGTTTTTCTTTACCAACTAGAAACTAATTCGTGGAAATTTGCCCAAATTCTCCCTGTTGTGGGCAGGCTGGGAACTGGAAACTCTAAGTGCGATTACTCAGGTACCAAAGCCGGTACTACATGGGGTTTGTTTGTCTTTTACAAAGGAATGAATGGAAAGCTGAGCAGAGTACACATACGCATGCGTGATATGCTGTGGTTGAGGCTGGACCTTAAGGTACTTATTCCAGGATCCACTAATGGGAAAGCACAAAGCACACAGAGTTCCTTGTCTCACCCAAAGCCTCAAGGATCCAGCTGTAGTTTTCTGCAGCCAGATCCCACCATCTCCTGACTTGTTCTCAACAACCCCAAGGACAGGAGAACCAGCTCAGAGCCCCCACCCTGTGGCCTGGCATAGCTGGATCCTGGCATTGAAATAGGGTTTCTAGGTTGCCCCTAAGATGGATCTGGTTTCTTTCAGGCATTAGAGAAAGCCTCTCATAGTTTTGGTTTGGTTTTAGTAAACCGAGAAGGCAATTCTATGCTGCTCTGCTGTAGAGGTAGGGTGAGGTGGGGTAATCGTAGCAAATTCCAATTGGGGCTGTTGCAGAAGACAGTGGAAGAGGAAGGGGAAATCTAGCCATCTCTGGATTCATAGCCATCTCTGTACTTGGACAAGAGATACATTGCTGGCTAAGACCCGTGGCAGCACTCACCCAAATGACTTTGAACTTATTTGTCTAGCGGTGCCTTTTCTAGTCCTCACAAACAACCTAGTCATGAAATTCCATCTTACTAACTCCAGTAATCAGAGGCATTTTTTTTCCATTTCCTGAGGGTGCCCTATCTGCTGCTACTTCTTCAAGAAGCCAACCAACCTTTTGTAATTGCCCAGTGTCAAGAAAAATAGGGTACTCAGGCTCTTCTGTGGCCTCTATCAGACCAGACTCTTCAGGGAGTAGTTTTCAATCCTGCCCACACACAAGAGAGGTGCCCCCAAGAAAGCTTCTATTCAGACTCTACCCAAGACCAATGAAGTCAGAATCCTTAAGGGTGTGACCTAGACATTAGCCAGTTGCACGTTTTTGTTCCTTCCTAAAACTTGCTCAGTGACAGAAGTTTTAGAATAGGATAAATTCAAGATGAGAGTTTCTCCATCTAGAAATACTGACGTTATTCTTCATTGGGGAGGGCCTTTCCTATGCAGCATCCTCAGCATCTACATACCAGATGACAGTAGTAAGCCCTCAGATGTGACAACCAAAAGTTGTCTCCAGGTATTGTCAGTTGTCATCAGTTGGGAACCCTTTTTGGAAGCCCATGAGCAGGTCCAGCTTAGCCTGTCTAGTGGCCTTCCTTCCCTATGTCACCTCTAAGGCAAGGTCTTCTTGTGAAAATCAGCATGCATTCCATTACTGTGCTGAAGATGAAAATCTGGCTCTCTCCTGTCACCTGAGTGTGGTTGAATTATAAGATATACTACCAGGTGCAAAAATAACTCCCTTTGTACACTGAGAAAATTCCAGTTGGAGGTTCATTTTTATTACTTTTGTTACTATCCCACATATTTTTTGTACAGTTCTTAGAGCTTGAACTCAGGGCCTGAGTGCTGTCTCTGAGCTTTTTGCTGAAGGTTTCGTCTCTACCACTTGAGCCACAGCTCTACTTTCTAAGGAGCTGTAACTGGATTGTAGCAGTGCTCTTTTTCTTTTGCTATCCCACCTCTTTCCGGTATGAGAGGTGATGACAAAAAGAAAGGAGGTTATCAATTCAATCCACAACATCTTAGTAGATTCATCATCTATCAAATAATTTGTGAGTTTGGTTGGTTAATATAAATAAAGAGAACGAACTCAGGGAATGCCATAGAATCATGATCTTATTCCTGTCTTGCATGATGCTACCATAATGACCTAGTAAAATCTATTTTTAGCATGAAACATGAAGGTAAGAGGAAAAGAAATAAGTTTCAAATACATCTCCAGGTGGAAATGCTGTATTGACTTGAAATCTCAAGAACAGTAAGAGAATAAATACGATACCCTATGTTAGATCTCAAAAATCAATCATGTGAAGAATCTGATTCCTTAGAATCTGATTCCGTAGAGCCTGATTCCATCAGGCTCATCTGTATAAAGAAGTATGTTTTAGGTATTGATTTATCAAAGTGCCTACTATCAAAAGGTTAGTGATGTTTCTTGACATATAAGTATCCATTAATAGGGGAATCATTTTATTAATTATATGATCTATGTGATGGAAGGTTATGTGGCTATTTAAAAATGAATAAGAGGAATCTATACTGGCATTAAACATCTCCATAATATCCTGTGTAGTGAAATAACAAGGAGCAAAATTATATACACAGATCATATATACAAATATATTTGCTACCATTGTGATAATAGGGAAAGTGTGGTAGCATACCAAGGCATTGAAAAAGGCAGAGTAGGAAGGGATGAGTTTTTTTTAATTATGGGATCCTTTGTATTGTTGAAATATTTAGGCATCTATCATTTTTTTATTTCTCCTTTCCTTACCAGATGCTGGTGGTTCAGGTCTGTCATCCTAGCTACTCAGGAGATGAAGAGTTAGAGAATCATGATTCAAAGCCAGCCTGAGCAGAAAAGTCTGCAAGACCCTGTCTCCTATTAATCAGTAAAAAGTAGGCCTAGAAGTATGGCTCAAGTGGTAGAGCACCAGCCAAGAGCAAGAAAGCCAAGAAAGTTTAAGCCCCTGAGTTCAAGACCTCCTGTACGCACACATGCAAAAAAAACTTCCACTTTAAAGCATAGCGTTGGCATCTCATACCTGTAATCCTACCTACTCAAGAGGCTGAGATCTGGGGCTGGGAAGGTGGCTCAGTGGTAGAGCGCTTGCCTTGCATGCATGAGGCCCTGGGTTCGATTCTTCAGCAACCACATAAGAAAAAAGAAAAAAGCCGGAAGTGGCACAGTGGTAGAGCGCTAGCCTTGAGCTGAATTGCTGAGGGACAGCGCCCAGGCCCAGAGTTCAGGCCCCATGACCAGACCCCCCCCCAAAAAAAGAGGCTGAGATCTGAGGATCGCGGTTCAAAGCCAGCCCAGACAGGAGAGTCTGTGAGACTTTTTTTTATAATATTATTAATAAGTTTTTTTTATTGTGAAAATACCGTACAGAGGGGTTACACTTACATGAGCAAGGTAATGAGTACATGACTTACCAAGCATTGTTGCCTCCTCCTTTGTTTCCCCTTATCATTCTTGCCCTCTCATTCCCCCCCTCCCCGTGAGACTCTTATCTCCAATTAACCACCAGAAAACCAGAAGTGGCACTGTGGCTCAAAGTGGTAGAGGGCTAGCCTTGAACTGAAAAGCTCAAGTAGAGCCCCCAGGCCCAGAGTTCAAGCCCCACAAACAGAAACAAAAAAAATTCCACTTCATCAGTGGCCAGTGTTCTTGTATATTCAATGAATTTGACTCCTGAAAGAAATAAAATGGAAGCCAAATCAAATACATATAGGGACAATTAAATAATTTAATCCTATAAGTCAAATTCTTCCACTGATTTGCCAATTGAATGATAGCTGTCAGAATGTATGCAAGCATTGCTTTAAACCACACTTCATATAGCTTAGTGAACCAATTAATCAATTATAGATGGATCAGTCCTATTTTAGCCACAAAACTACACTTTATGATATATAAGGCTTTCTTATCATAGATGCTGCCCATAAGTGAGTTATTGGAATGAATACTAGTTATTCAAAACATATTGAGTACCATGCTGCTCAAACTTTGTTGCCTAATTCAGTTTGTCTCTCCCATTTGCCCCAGTTCATGGACTTTGTACGACATTCAGCCTTTTCCTGGTTCCTAACATACTCAGATTGAAGGCAACATCCCATCTTTTGCTTCATGTCACCTCTTTGGCATGCAAAATCCAAATACCAAGTCCTATTGGAACAAATGTGAAGTCAATCAAAAGACCATAAAGAGAGTTTTACATGATATATTGGACTAATATTTGGCTGAATTTATGTGGCACAATTGATTTGGCCATCATGCTTTTAGTTCTCCATTACTGTATTTATCTTAACAACTTTCTGTTAACTAATATGCTATTCGACTTTTGGGATTTGTAAATTTCAGTGTAAATATCCAGGAACAAATTCTTCAACTGAATACACCAGACAGACAATTCATTCAATTTATCTCACATAGAAAAACAAAAGCCCGGGGCTGGGAAGGTGGCTCAGTGGTAGAGCACTTGCCTTGCATGCATGAGGCCCTGGGTTTGATTCCTCAGCACCACATAAGAAGAATAAAAAGCCAGAAGTGGCATCGTGGCTCAAGTGGTAGAGCACTAGCCTTGAGCAGGGACAGCGCCCAGGCCCAGTGTTTAGGCCCACGACTGGACCCCCCAAAAAAAAGAAAAACAAAAGCCCAAGACTTTGTGCTAGATTCATAAATGTCAGATAATTCTATCAAATTGCTACAACAGTTTTGAAGTCTGTACTTATCTCACTGTGAACAATGCAGAACAGTTCAGAGAGTAAAACCAGTCCTAGGATCACAATTTGAGAAATTCAGTGATACTGAATTTACACACAATGCACCTATACAAAGTACAGACTATATCAGACTTTCCAAGAAGTCAAGAATATGACAAGTTATTTGATGTGAGTCTGCTAGAATCATGTTAAATGAATGCAGATGAGTAGGGTGAGCTGGGTTGCTCTTTGTGCTCACTGGTGTCTCTTAAGAACTTCTCTCTCAGGGCTGGAAGGTGGCTTCATGGTAGAGTGCTTGCCTAGCATGCATGAAGTCCTGGGTTTGATTCCTCAGTACCACATAAGCAGAAAAAGCCAGAAGTGGCATTGTGGCTCAAGTGGTAGAGCACTACTAGGCTTGAGCTGAAGAGCTGAGAGACAGCGCCCAGGCCCAGAGTTCAGGCCTCATGAATGACCAAAAAAAAAAAGATGGGCATGTTGATGACTTTCTCCAACTCAAAAGAGAACTGGATGCTAAAGGGGAGGAAGGGGGGAGACTGGTATCCTTAACCATTTGGAAAGGCAAGCATGTCCAGAGGGTCACAGCCAAGATTGGAAACAGAAGACATACTGGAGCCATAGACTTGAACATCTTTTGTTTTGCTTTGTTTTTTTTTGTTTTGTTGTTTTGTTTTGTTTTGTTTTGTTTGTTGGTCGTGGGCCTTGAACTCAGGCACTATCCCTGAGTCACTTTGCTCAAGGCTAGCACTCTACCACTTCGACCCACAGTGCCACTTCCTGGAGCCATAAGCTTAAATGGCAATTAAAATGAGAAGCTACTGGTGTGGCTGGAGATATATCAAGGACCCACACATTGTTGTGAGTTTTACCTTCAAGAATCTTATCAAATTTTCATGATAACTGTCCAAGAACAAGTCTTTATGTTCTGTCACAGTTAGGGAAGGAAAAGATTAATCATTTGATATGTGTTCAGAGGCTTCTCCATAAAAAGGACTACTCTACAGGGAAAAGACTTTACCAGAACTTTGTTCTATCGAGGGGAAGCAGTTCCCTGACTTCATTGGCCATCTTAAACACTTCCCAAGAGAGGAACTATTTACAAGCTAAGAAACTCTTTTGAAGCTCCTAGCCCAAGGTCAGAGAAGTACTAAAAAGCTAAGGTTTAATCTTAAAATTATAGAATACTTTCCCTTCCTACATCTTCCCAGCACACCAACAGGGCCTCCACAGAATGGCTGTGGATTTCAGGCAAAAGAGCAGCAAGACACAGGCTGTCTTTGAGGAGGGGACAAAATCAAGAGGAGATACATAAAGAGATATGAGAATGCACAGCCTATAGCCCCAAGGGCTTTACCTAACATTAAGCAAATATAAACATATCTCAAAGCCTGTCCACACAGGTCCTAGTGATTGGAAGACTGAAGTTTTATTTCCTGCTGGTTTGGAGTTAGGTACTACTGCCAGTAAGTGGACACCACTTCTATCCAGGACCTTGCCCTGTGGACCTTTCCAACTCTGCACTAGACCAGATCCACATCACCTTTGAATCTCCCTGATTTGCTCTTCCACAATATATCGGAAAAGTCTTTTCTTCTGAAGGCCTCATATGATTCTGTTAGGCTCACCCAGAAATTTCTACCTGAAGGTCAAGTGACCAAAGATACAAAAATTCTCTTGATTTATCTTTTTTTAAAATCAGTTGTGGGGCTTGAACTCAGGGCCTTGGCCCTGTCCCTGAACTTTTTTGCTCATGACTAGTGCTGTACCACTTAACTCATAGTTCCATTTCTAGTTTTCTGGTAGTTTATTGGAGATAAAATTTTCAAGGACTTTCCTGCCTGGGCTGGCTTTGAACTGGAATCCTCAGATCTCAATTTCTTGAGTGGGGCTAGGATTACAGGCATGGGCCACTAGTGCCTGGCTTTTGATTTATCTTAATTTGACATTGATTTGCCTTGCAAAACAACATCATTTAGACAACTACTCCATCTATATATCTCTCAAACTCTGGTAATAGTTGTAGTTACATGAATTAGGCTGGGTCAATACAAAATTTTGCTCCCAGATCATTGTAAGGTGATCACAGGTCCTGGGCAAGCTATCAGAGACTTGGTAAGTGATTTTTAAAATATAAAGTAGCTTAGACAATTTGTCTTATTTTCCTCTTTGGTCAGGCATTGCATAAATGTGTCCTAGAAAATGCTAGTTCTGTGTGGAGCCCTGAATAAGAGAAGGCTTTTGCCGTGCTGCTATGTAAACTACTTTGCCACTTGGGCCATACAACGTAGGAAACCCAGTTGTGCTTGAAGTGGTGATGATACATGGTAACACATTTGAAATGTATGGAAAGACCTGGACATTGGTGGCTCATGCCTATAATCTTAGCTACTCAGGAGTCTGAAATCTGAGGATCACAGTTCAAAGCCAGCCCAGCCAGGAAGGTCCATGAGACTCTTATCTCCAATTAACCACCAGAAAAAAACCCGGAAGTGGTGCTGTGGCTCAAGTGGTAGAGTGCTAGCCTTGAGCTGATGAGCTGAGGGATAACGCCCAGGCAACAACCCAGCCACATGACCGACAAAAGAAAGAAAGAAAGGAAGAGGAAGGAAGGAAGGAAGGAAGGGAGGGACAGAAAGAAAGAAAGAAAGAAAGAAAGAAAGAAAGAAAGAAAGAAAGAAAGAAAGAAAGAAAGAAAGAAAGAAAGAAAGAAAGAAAGAAAG
>NW_012267312.1:5369764-5384727 GCF_000151885.1 Dipodomys ordii
AGAAAGAAAGAAAGAAAGAAAGAAAGAAAGAAAGAAAGAAAGAAAGAAAGAAAGAAAGAAAGAAAGAAAGAAAGAAAGAAAGAAAGAAAGAAAGCATGTGAAACTCCTGTAGGTGCAACAAAACCAGACCCCAAGAATCTTAGCATAAAACCAAGCCATTGCCTGCAAATAACTACTATCTTTTCCAGAAACAACTTTTGGCTTGGTTTTGGACCTTAGTAGACACTGGATACTTAAACATCAGCCACTAAGTTATGTAAACTAAGCTTTGCATCATGAACTGGATATTGCCTAATTAGCTAAGTCATAATGTTTATTGTGCATAGCATCACTCTATCACCAAATGGAAGAGCTGTATCTGTATATGTGATGAAGTTTAAGCAGATCCTCAAAGTGAAAGGAAACTGTACGAAGAAGTGCCAAAATGCCTATGGGCCCTACTTCTGTTACCATGTTATCACCCTTCCAGCCTTCATCAAGGCCTGGTGTGAAACTCAATCTGACAGACAAGTTGACAAGAGAAGGAAACCTCAAGCTTGGCTTACAGATAATTTTGCCTGAGGCAAAGGCACTGTCTGAACATAGAAAATTGCAGTATTGAAATCCTCTCAATAGAAAGGACTTGAGGTTGAAAAAAAAAAGAAAAAAAAGGAAAAAAAGAAAAAAATGAAAAAAAAAGAAAGGACTTGAATGGCAACGTACAAGGGATATGGTTTTGTTTTCTCTGCCTACAGTACCTCGGTCAAAACTATCATCCATACACCTATCAAATGCTGTGTCCACTCTCGTAGTACTTCACAGAGCATTGCTTCCTAATAAGGAACTCATTTCTCAGCAATTGGAGTACAAAAATAGGCCCATGTGCATGGAATTTCCTGGTCCTAACAGATTCCTTGTTATCCTGAGCCAGTTTGTTTGATAGAAGTGGATTGACCTTTTGAAGTCACAGATATGGCACAAGCCAGGTGGCAAGCCTTGCATGCCTGGGCAATACCTATCCAGACATTTTGTCTCAGAGTTCAACATATAGTGCTGTTTTTTTCCCCAAAGCCAATCAATAGCCATAGATCCAGGAGGCCAAGGGTTACTGTTAGTGACTCATTACCAAAATGTTGCCTGTAGTCTCTGTAATGTAGTGCCTGATAGTCGAGAGGTCATAGTTTCAAAGGGAAGACTTCTTCCAACAGGGGATCCAACAATGATTGAAATCAATGCATGGAACAAAACAAGGAAGTATCTCATATATATATATATATATATATATATATATATATATATTCCATGGTTAAATCTTTTTCCTATAAGAATTGAGCCCCATAAATTCAAAGGAGCTCACCCCAAGCTGGATGTGATGGTGCATGTCTGTTATCTTAACTCTGTGGGAAGTACAGGTAGGAGAATTGTGGACCAAGACCATCAGGGGAATAAAAGGTGAGACACTGTCTGAAAAATAACTAACACAAACATAGGGATAGAGGCATGACTCAAGTGGTAAAAATGTTTGCCTAGCAAGCACCAAGGCTCTGAGTTCAGCCCCTAGTACTATCAAAAAAATTAAAATTAGAATTAAAAAAAACTCACCCTAGGTTGTAATTTGGTTTTATGGCACCAGTCTCCCTGCCAAACAACAGAGAGCAGAGACCAGAACACTTCTAAGGCAGGAATATTTTGCATTAATGTGGAAGCAATCATATTGTATCCCCAAGGCTATGTATGTGAAAAGGAATACAGCTGTAGTGGGATTGGGATGGGTTTTTTTTTTTTTTGCATAAAGACTATCCTCAGAAGTCTGCCTCTACCCGACTATTATATTGAACACACACACACACACACACACACACACACACACACACACACACACAATCCTCAGTAGGATCTGCTCCAGGTCCCATCCTTTCCTCCCTTATTCTCAGCAAGATTCGCATAGCTGTCCCAGGACAGAAGGCTGCCTCTATTGAAACATCTCTCCCTACTCTCTTTGTAATCTTTGCTGATTCTATTGATTCTTTGTCATATCCCTGGGGCCTTGGTCTTTCGAAATGCTGATTCACTCAGAAAGCATCTGTTGGAGGTAACAGGCCTAATAACATGTTTTTTCTTTTCTTTTCTTTTTTTTTGGTTTTGGGTTTGTTTAGGGTTTTTTTGTCTGTTGTGGGGCTTGAAGTCTGGGCCTGGGTGCTGTCCTTTAGCTCTTCAGCTCAAGGCTAGTACACTACAATTGAGCCACAGCACCACTTCCAGTTTTCTGGTGGTTTATTGGAGATAAGAGTCTCATGGACTTTCCTGCCCAGGCTGGCTTTGAACTTCAATCCTCAGATCTCAGCCTCCTGAGTAGCTAGGATTACAAGCATGAGCCACCAGCGCCTGGCTCCTAATCACATGTTTTAAGGCAAAGGAGAATGTGAGGGAAGACAGGGGAAGCTCTCATTTACTTTCACAGCAAACCCAAACGTCAGCTTCACTGCCAATACTTAGACTACAAAATCCATCCTAAAGGCTAGAGAAGGATCTCTAGTAGCAAGAACAGCCTACATACAGCTTTCATTTTACTTCATCCTTTCTGCTTCTCCTGTATATGCATACAATATAATATAGACTGCTGCTTGCTGTGGTCATGCTCATGGACTTTCTCCTCATTTTCCTACAACGTCTCTTGGATGTTGAGTATTTCTGGCTTGTTGGGAGGTCCACGGGGAAACTAGAGCACACTCAAAAACCCTGCTGTTTGGCCAAAGCTCTGAGGGCTGGGGCCAAGTCCAAAACCAAGCCAAGTTTAGAGACAATGAGCTAATAGTCCTTCCTGAGTTTGCATCATGCTGTTAGTGATAACTAATCAGATGCTTTATTTAGCCAAATCCTGTTGGACTTTTTGTTCTAGATGTTTTCCAAGGATCAATCTCTCTCTCTGACCCCAGTAAACATTCAAATAAAAGTAGATACATGGAAAGGTTACAAAACTTGCACAAAGACCCACAACAGTTAGAAAACCCAAGCCAGCTAAAATCTTCTGAGCTATCAATGCTAGTATTCTATAACAATATTTTTTGGGGGGTCCGGTTGTGGGGCCTGAACTCTGGGCCTGGGTGCTGTCCCTCAGCTCTTCAGCTCAAGGTTAGCCCTCTACCACTTGAGCCACAGTGCCACTTCCGGCTTTTTCTGCTTATGTGGTGCTGAGGAATCAAACCCAGGGCCTCATGCATTGCAAGGCAAGCGCTTTACCACTGAGCCACCTTCCCAGCCCTCTACAGCAATATTTTTAGACAGCTGCCTGTGGCTTGCATTCCTCCAGCTCTTTCTTCTCCTTCTCTCTCCATCTCTGCCTTCCTCTCTCTCTCTCTCTCTTTCTCTCTCTCTCTCTCTCTCTCTCTCTCTCTCTCTGTTTCTCTTTCCTCCTTCCCTTGTAGGTCCAATTTCTGCCTGAATGGAACATAAGACACAGTCTCGTGTGCTCTGTTTTTAAAAGGAGAGCATGGGCAAGATATGTTGGCTCATACTTGTAATCTCATCCACTCATTCAAGAGGCAGAGATTCCTAGCAAGCATAAGGCCTTGATTTCAAACACCAGTACCATCAATAAATAAATAAACAAAAGAACACACAGTGATGTATCTCTTGATTATATGATCTGGTATGAAACTATGAGATCCAATGTTTGGTATATTTTACATGGATTTGGATTTTATTTGGATTGTTTTACATGATGATCATATAGTTTTTTTTTTCCTTGAAAACAGTTGTCGATACGTTTCCATCATCATACTCCTATGAAACAAATCTTGCCCAATAGACATGTTAAGTCTTCATCTTTATATACCTCCTAGGAGCCTTCACCACTAACAACTTCTTACCATTTTCAGGAACACTAACAACTATTAACCTCCAGTAATCTATATTATCCTACCTCTAACCTCTCTGGGTGCTTTATAATCTCTTTCTGCAAACCTAATTGTCCTGTGTGTGTGTGTGTGTGTGTGTGTGTGTGTGTGTGTGTGTGTGTGTGTCTTTCTGCAAACCTAATTGTCCTGTGTGTGTGTGTGTGTGTGTGTGTGTCTTTGTACTTAGTACCAGAATTTAGAATTTAAGCTCAGGTATGGCTTTCCACCATACTTCATTCAACAATTCATCCCTAAACCCTGTTAATTCCCCTCTGCACTGATATATAAGAGGATACATAGGGAAGGTGTCTTCAGTTTTCATTGCAGATATGATTTCCTATAAAGCAAACTGAGGGATGGTGATAGGCATGCCGAAGATGAATGAAAGAGTGAACTTGGACACCAGTAAGAGGAAATCAAACGTGGCAGGAGGAGGTGAATTCAGCTGTGGTATAGTTCAGTGAAGATCTTAGCCACCTCAATGCAGAACTCTGAGAAAGATCCCATGATCTTTTCTGGAATTGGGGTGAGACAATTGGAATTTTACATGTTTATGGTAAAGATTTATTGAATATTGGCTGTCCCCAAGAAGAAAATGTGAACCTGGATAAAGAGGGATCTACAGCAAAAGGTATCTCTTTCCCAAAAGGACTGAAACCTTCTGCCTCTGCTACAAACAATTCCAGCAAACTGCCAATGCATCCTTCTGTTTTAAAGAGGAATACTGGTAGCACATTTCAGTGTCCATTATGTTACTAAAAGAACCATACAGCTGGGCACTGGTGGCTCACGCCTGTAATCCTAGCTACTCAGGAGGCTGAGAGCTGAGGATAACAGTTCAAATCCAGCCTGGGCAGAAAAGTTCCCATGAGACTCCTATCTCTAATTAACCACTTGAGCACAAAGAGGCTCAGCAACAGCACCCAGCCCTGAGTTAAAAGCCCCATGACTAACAATAAAAAAAAAAACTGGGTGGTGGTGGGGGAGGGAGGAGTTGGGGAGGTGGGGAGGGAAGGGATGGTAGGGGACAAAAAAACAAAGGAGGAGGTAACAAGACTCAATAGGAAATTTACTCATTACCTTACTCATGTAACTGTAACCCCTCTGTACAGTATTTTTACAATAAAAAATATATACAAAAAAAACTGGAAGTGGAACTGTGGCTCAAAGTAGCAGAGTGCTCAGGGACAGTGCCCAGGCCCTGAGTTCAAGCCTCACAACTAACAACAACAACAACAAAAAAGAACCATATAGACAAGAGGAATCCCTTAATTGTACACTGATGATCTGGATGAATGTGATGCCTGGAATGCCACAGCTATTTCCCAACCAAGCTAAGATTGGAGCTAACATAAGGAAAAGATAAAAATGAGGAGAACTGTAAAGAAGAACAGAAACAGAGGCCATATCCACTGTGTCTGAAGTCCTGGGCTCCCTCATTATAGGTGGTAATAAAAAGCCTTCTGTTTAGCAATTTAGAAGGAATGCCACCTATTTGCATCCCAAATATCCAAGCTGAGATTATCAGGCCTAGAAAATATACAAACAATTGTAAGGGGAAAAAAAAGGCAAGTTAAGAACATCACAAAGAGCTGGGCACCAGTGGCTCACGCCTGTAATCTTAGTTACTCAGGAGGCTGAGACCTGAGGATCGTGGTTCAAAGCCAGCCTAGGCAGGAAGTCCGTGAGACTATTATCTCCAATAAACCACACAGAAAACCGAAAGTGGTGCTGTGGCTCAAGTGGTAGAGCGCTAGCCTTGAGCTGAAGAGCTGAAGGACAGTGCTCAGGCCCAGAGTTCAAGCCCCACTACTGGGGGAAAACACAGAGAGAGAGAGAGAGAGAGAGAGAGAATCAGTGAAATAGTCAAATCAAGGTCCCAGAAACATGGGATATAGTGATGACATCTTCATCCCAACATCTCAACCTTACTTGTTTCTGGAATGGCCAAAAAAGGTAAATAATAAGCAAACATTTTTAAATGTTTCAGTTATTTATGTGGTAGATATACATTTTGGCATAGCCCAGATCCAATTGTACTATAGTTTTTTGGGTGAAATGACATCTCCCTTTTGTGAAAAAATGGTAGTTTAGGAAGCAAATGGTTTTCTCTCCAGTTAGGAGAAAGATGAAATGGATTTTCTGGAGCAATCCTGATTTTTCCTCATTTTCCCAACACAATGTAAGGCAGACACATCTTCTTAGCCATCTGGACCTTGAATTTAGAATCTGTGATGGAAGAAATGACAAAATGGATATGTTTTTTAAACCCCAATAGCATCACCCTGGCTGATCCTTTAGTGCTTTTGTTTTTACCAGTTTCATGCCCCCATCCACCACCAAACTGTTTGCTTTTTGTTGACATCTAATCTTTTCCCCCGTTTCTTGTCACTATTGTACACTCATGAAATCCCACTCACCTTTCACCAAAAGCCGGTCTCCCTTTCAGCTAGGCATTTGGATTACAAGCTCATGACATGTTTCCTTGTCCTTTGAAATTTGATGTGGTCATGAGACTAAATTCTGGTCACTGAAAATAAGCAAAAGCATGCTACTTCCAAGTTACTACTCTCAATTGAAGGTTCGTGTGTCCTCCTGAGCCTTTCCCTTTAATCTTGGATGGGGTATGATAACTGGGTAGCCATTTTGAATCATGAAATTCATGTTCCAGATTGAGGATCTTGGAGGCTTTGCTAGACTTGTACTGTACACTCATGGTCTATGATTTGAGAGAGAGACACAGATTTTTGAATCAGCTGCTAAATAGTGAGTTTCTGTTGCAGCATCTTGGCACTTCAAATTTGAAGTCATACAACTTCCAACACATTCTAAATTTATCAACAATAAACTATTTGCCATACCTAATAAGCAAGTGTTAATAACCTGAAAATATTAATAAAATTCAAACTTTGGTAGCTATTTTATAGTTCAAATATCCATGGATATGAAATATTTAAACAGTTCTGCAGCCAAGAGAAGCTGCTGCAGACATTGGAATATTTATAGTGGAAGACAGCAAGAATCATGGTATTTATGTTTCCATAAGACTGAGCAACCATTTTCATCTTGGATCCAATGTAGAAATTATTTTTCCTGCCAAAGCCTAACTTGGATTAAAAAAAAAAAACTCCTTTACAAATGTGGGACCAAAGCCATAAGAGAAGAAAACTGAGTTTCCACTGAGCAAAGAACAGAGCCACAGCATAGAGAATGAGATTTTTTTTCCAGAGTTGCATGATAAAATCAGTGGCATTTTTGCAGCGTGCTGGAAGCTACAGACAGGCTTGGTAATATGTTTGTTACATCACAGACCTTTAAAGTTATTTTTAATAATTCCTAATGTACACATCTATATATTTTCAGAAAAAAATATGACTTACTGCCATTTATCTATCTAGCCTTCTTGCAATCAGGTGGAACTATATGGCTCATTCTGACTGTGCTAAATGCTTCAACATTTAAGAACAACATGTGTTGTTGTTCTTAAATAAAGCTCCAGGTACAATTGATTTTATTCATGAATTCTAACATTTAAGAAAGAATTCATACCCATTCTCATGTACGCTTAGAGAAAACTGAAGAGGCATAATTCCAATAACAAAAGCAGACAGACATTACAAAAAGCAAGAAAATTATAGCCAATTTCCTTTAAGTAAATAGACGTAAAAATTCTTTAAATTTTAACAAATTGAATCAAAGCAATATATAACAGAACAAGTATAATACTTTATAGCTAAATGGAGTTTATTCTAAGACTACAAACTAATCTTAACATTCAAAGTTTAGTCCATATAATTCACCACATTAACAGAAAATAAAACAAAAAACTATATACTCTTAATAGATGCAGAAAAAAAATTGATAAAACTCAACATCTATTTTTGTTAAAAACAAAAACCCAGGGCTGAGAAGGTGGCTCAGTGGTAGAGTGCTTCAGAGGCCCTGGTTTGATTCCTCAGCACCACATAAGCAGGAAAAAAAAAGAAAAAGAAAAAGCCAGAAGTGGCGCTGTGGCTCAAGTGGTAGAGCGCTAGCCTTGAGCTGAAGAGCTAAGGGACAGTACCCAGGCCCAGAGTTCAGGCCCCACGACCAACAAAGACTAGAAGTCAACCTCCTCAACCTGGTAAGGATTATTTCAAAAGAATTGCAGTTATTCGCATACTTAGTGTTGAAGATGGAATATTCTCACTCTAAGATCTTACCATGTCTATGTAATATTGTACTGGAAGTTCTAATCACTGACATCAGATAAGAAAATTAGGGGCTGGGAAGTTGGCTCAGTGGTAGAGTGCTTGCCTTGCATGCCTGAGGCCCTGGGTTCGATTCCTCAGCACCACATAAGCAAAAAGAAAAAAGCCGGAAGTGGCGCTGTGGCTCAAGTGGTAGAGCGCTAGCCTTGAGCTGAAGAGCTGAGGGACAGTACCCAGGCCCAGAGTTCAGGCCCTATGACCGGATCCAAAAAAAAAAAAAAGAAAATTAAATGCACATTCATGGCAGGAAGAAAAAAAGAAAAACTGTTCAAAGATGGTATGATTGTTATGTAGAAAATCCAGCAAAATCTATTGTAAAGTGGTTAGAACTAGTGAGTCCTCTCTAACATATATACAATTGGAAAATGAAATTAAAAATAAAATATACATAAACTTTAAAAAATAAATACATAAGTGAATACAACAATAATATAAATTAAGAAACAAAATACTCTTTATAAAAGCATCCAAAGGTATGAAATATTTATGAATCAATCTAGCTAAAACTGTATAAAATATATTAAAAATAATACAATAGTTTTTTTACTTCTTATTTTATTTTGTTGCAAAGATGCTGTACAGAGTTACAGTTATATAAGTATAGTAATGAGTACATTTCTTGCCAAAACTGTTACTACTCCTTCATTTTTCTCCCACTATCCCCCCCTTTACTGCCCCAAGTTATAAAGTTCATTTTCAACATAATGTCTTGTATCGCTGTTGCATTGGTTCACCCTTTGTCCTTGTTTCACCATTTTGTTATCCCCTTTCCCTTCCCCAAATCAGATAAATGTAATACAATGTTTTTGACCAAAATTCATTTATGCATTCAATTCAATCCAAATGAATCTCTCATCAGGCTTTTGTGTGGAAATGAACAGTGATTCTAAAACAAATATAAAAATGCAAATGACCCAAAACAAGATAAAAATCTTTGAAAAAAGAAAAAGTATCAAAGAATAATGCTCTATGACTTCAAGGTTTATTAAGACTTCACTAATGAAGACAATGTTGGGAAATGGTAGACAGGAGACCAATAAAAAAGAATACAAAGTCTAGAAATAGATCCATACAATTAGAATCAATTGATTTCTGAAAAAGCTGAAATGAAGTAGAAAAAGGATAGCCCTTTCAACAAATGATACTATGACAATCAAGTACCCATAGCTGATAATGAAAAGAGTTACATCCATACATAGAAAAGAAACAGAGGAGAAAATCTTTATGACCTTGTCCCAGGCAAAACGTCTCGGGTATGGCCTTAAAAGAACTTCCCAAATCAATAGTAAGAACATAAACAATCCCTCAAATTTTGAGTAGACATTTCATCAATGTAAAATAAATGTGGATGGCAAAGAAATGCAGAATCACGGGCTGGGAAGGTGGCTCAGTGGTAAAGCGCTTGCCTTGCATGCATGAGGCCCTGGGTTCAATTTCTCAGCACCACATAAGCAGAAAAACAAAAAAGCCGGAAGTGGTGCTGTAGCTCTTGAGCTGAAGAGCTGAGGGACAGCGCTCAGGCCCAGAGTTCAGGCCCCACAACCGGACCCCCCCCAAAAAAAGAAAGAAATGCAGAATCAACATTGAACATAGTTAGGGAAATCTGAATTAAAATACAATGAGATGTTACTACATAATTGCATTGTGCCTGTTTGGACTGGCTAACACTTTAAAGACTGGCCATTTAAACCAAGTATAGGGGGAAATAAAGAAAAAAATGAAAATTTTATATCCTGCTGGCAGGAATATCAGGAGGCCCAACCCAGATATTTTCTTTAAAGGCTAGATAGTAACCATGTGATCTAGCCATTCCACTAGGAATAATTCTGCTGAGTGAGTGAAGTCAGGAAACAGTATACACTGTGACTACATTTACATAAATTCTAGGGCATGCACCCTAATCTGTAGTGAGAAACCCTTTAATGATTGTCTAGAGGAAGGGCTAGATATGGGTGGAAGAGAAAAGCTAAACGGGGTACCAGTAAACTTTTGGGAGTGATGGCATGCTCATCACGTTAATATGGCAATGCTATAAACATATGTTAAGACTTGTCACACTGTATATTTTAAATACTTAAAGTGGATTATGTTTCAATTACATCCCAATAAAACTATCTTTTCAAAAGTACTATAAAGTGAAGATCACATTAAGGGTGTAACTCTCAGTAAAACTTGTGACTTGTTTGAAATTATTTTGAGAAAAGTGTGTTTAATATACTGGCCTCCTCTGCAATGCTTGGTAAGAAATGTACGCATTATCCTGCCCATGTAATTGTAACCCCTCTGTACAGTATGTTCACAAATAAAATAAAATAAATTAAAAAAAATATATATATATATACTGGCCTCCTCTGCTCTTGTCTATATTTCCTCACCATTAAATAAAGAGGAATGGCAAGTGATACAGAGACAGACAGACAGAGAGGAGAGAGAGAGAGAGTAAAAATGTGCCAAATCTGTTAATGACCTCTACAAAGGAACTGTTCACTATGGTCACTATATCGAAGTGACTGTAGTCCTATATTAAGCTATCTAATCATTTTTAGTACATTTATTTTTCTTTCCTTTTTTATAGATCCAGGGCTGGGTTTCAAACTCAGTACCTGACAATTTTGATCACTAGTTAGTGTTGTACCAACTAAGCCATGTCTCTAAACTCAGTACATTTATTTATTTATTTATTTATTTTGTCGGTCATGGGGCTTGAACTCTGGGCCTGGGCGCTGTCCCTCAGCTCTTCAGCTCAAGGTGAGCGCTCTACCACTTGAGCTACAGCGCCACATCCATTAGTACATTTATTTTTGAAGGTTACAATTCAGTGGTTTTCATTTGGTATGTTCAAGAAATTGGACAGTTACTACCACTATTTTCAGAATACCTTCATTATCTCAAAAGGAAACACTGTGCCAATTAGCAGTCACTTCCAGCATCATGAAGCAACCTTCTGCCTTTTCGGACTTGCCTATTCTGGATATAAATAGAACCATTCAATCTTTGATTTTTTTTTGTAGGTTGTGGGACTTGAACTCGGGGCCTGAGCTCTGTCCCTAAGATCTTTTACTCAAGGCTAGCACTCTACCACTTTGAGCCACAGCCCTACTTCCAGTTTTCTGGTGGTTAATTGGAGAATAACCAGTCTCATGGACTTTCATGCCCAGGCTGGCTGTGAACCATGATCCTTAGAACTCAGCTTTCTGAATAGCTAGGATTACAGCTATGAGCCACCAGTGCTAGGCTGATCTTTGAATTTTTGCATTTGGCTTGTGTCACTTAGCATATTTTTGAGACTCATCCAAGAATATTATACCTTGTGTGATTACTTCCTTTTTATGGATGCTTAGAGATGACACCAAAGCACAACTCTAAAATAAAAAGGAATAATAGAGCCAGGTGCTGATGGCTCATGCCTGTAATCCTAGCTACTCAGGAGGCTGAGATCTGAGGATTGTGGCTTGAAGTCAGCCTGGCCAGGAAAGTCCACGAGACTCTTATTTCCAATTAACCACCAGAAAACCGGAAGTGGTGCTGTGGCTCAAGTAGTAGAGCACTAGCCTTGAGCTGAAGAGCACAGGGACAGCACCCAGGCCCAGAGTTCAAGCCCCACAAAAAACAAACAAAATAATAAAGTGAACTTCATCAAAATGAGAAACTTTTGCTCTTCAAATTATGGTGGGAGAAATAAAGGACAAGCCATTGATGGAGAGGAAATATTTGTGGTTATATATGCAGGATATATAATGAGCTCCCAAAACCAATCATAAGAAAATAAACACATTCCCCAAATAATAATATTATTAATAGTAAACAATAATTTTATTATATGGATATCCCACTTTTTATCCAGTCATTCATTCATATAACCAATAAATTTTGAGAGATTTATACTGCTAGAAGTAGTACAAGCCGGGTGCCAGTGACTCATGCCTATAAACTAGCTACTCAGGAGGTTTAGATCTGAGGATTGCAGTTTGAAGTCAGCCCCGGAAAGAAAGTTCATGAGACTCGTATCTCCTATAAACTACTCAGAAAAAGTCATGAATAGTGCTGTGTCTCAAGTGGTAGAGTGCTAGCTTTGAGCAAAAGAAGCTCAAGGACAGTGCACAGGTCCAGTGTTCAAGCCCCAGGATTGGCAAAAAATAGAGAAAATAAGTAGTACAAGTCTGGGTAAATCAACCCAAACAATAAAACAAATCTTTGACTATTTGTGTCATACAAGACCATGGACCTTGATAATATATAATTAGTGTTAATTATTTTAAAAACTACTCATAGGTCCATCTAAGGAGAACAGAGACAGCTATATAGAGTCACAGACGACATAAATGTCTTTAAATAAATACTGTAGGGTGGCTCACCTTGTGCACCTAGTTGTTTGGTGAAATAAGACTGTGGTTCAAGGCCAGCCCAGGCAAAAAAAGATCAAGAGACCTTTTCTCAACCCATTTCTGAGTTGAACTTGTCATCCCAAGATGCCAGAGGAAGCTGAGCTTCGGAGAATCAGGGTTCCAGGACAGCCTGGGCAGAAATGTCTGTGAGATTCCATCTCCACAGAAGGAAACTGTTCATGGACACAGTAGGACACACTGGTGATCTAAGTTATAACAGGAAGCCTAAAAGTAGGTAGACTGCAGCTCAGGTACACACCTGGATGGGAAGTAAGACCTTCCCTCAAAAATAACCAGCAAGAAGCTGAGCACCGGTGGCTCACACCTATAATCCTAGCTACTCAGGAGGCTGAGATCTGAAGATCATGATTCAAAGCCAGCCCAGGCAGAAAAGCCCATGAAACTCTTATCTCCAATAAACCACCAGAAAATCAGAAGTGGTGCTGTGGCTCAAGTGGTAGAGCACTAGCCTTGAGCTGAAGAGCTGAGGGACAGCGCCCATGCCCAGAGTTCAAGCCCCATGACCGACAAAAATAAATAAAATTTTTAAAAAAAATCAGGAAGAAACAGGGCTGGAGTCATAGCTCAGTGGTGAGAGTACCTGCATAGCAAGAGAGAGCCAGTAAGCTCAAACCTCAGTACCACTACCAAAAATAAAATAAAACAAAACAACTCTAGGTATGGCAAACAGTAAAGCAGAAAAGGAAGAACCCTCAGAGGACAAATGTAGAAAATGTAATGATCAGTAGAGAACAAAGTATCTCTCAGGAAAAAAAAAAATCAAGGTGCGATTTAGAATTTCTTTCACTGTCAACATAGTGGCCTCCACTCATCTCCAGAACAGAGTTTTGTCATTGCTGTGTCCAATGACAGTTGTCTCCCTCCTTCCCATTTCCAAATGGGAGTATTGGAGATGAAGGGAAAGTAGTTAGAGTGTTAAGACCCTGGTGTAATGTAGTATCATAAGGTGGCAGAAGTTCATAGCTTGCCAACCAAGAATCAGCCCTCTGGCTTATAAGCCCTAGCCAACACAAAAGCCAAGGATAGTGTGAAAAGTGTGTGAACTGAATGGATTGAATGACCAACTAACTCCCTGATTGGCCCAAAAGTTCCATAAAGAACCCTAGATAGGACTGAAAATGGAGAGCCTCTCTTAGGGTCCCTTGCTGCTGCAGAAGCTTTGCTTTTCTTTCTTTTCCAAATAAGCAAACTTCAATATTGTATCCTCCTCCCTTCATTGTCTGTGAATTTCATTCTTCAAATTCCCCACACTACATTTGACTTGAAATGTATCACAAAGCCAGATAATCTATTATTTTTAAGCTTTTGGTTCAAGAACAACCAGCACTTGTCGTGATGTAAAGATTTTGTGTATCACCTAGAGATGCACAATTATGAGCTAAATTCATTGATATCATTGGGACTTTGGGTGATATCCCTTACAGTATGTTATAGAGTATTTTATATGTTCGAACGTATGTATGTTTGTATTGTGTATTTGTTTTCTTTTTTCTAGAAAAACCACAAAACATTTCTTTTTGTAGGTTTGTCTTGTAAATCAAGATGAGACAGTAGATATTATTATGGAAAGAGACAGCAGCGAACAGACAAGGCAATTGCCCTTATAAAGCCAACCTTAGATTCTGTCTTGACCATGAAGCAGAAGTATTCAACATTTGCCTGTTGAAAAACTTATGTAGGCCCAACAAAGGAATGTAAACAGCAACAACCAGCTGTGAAGCAGCAAGGGTAAGCTCTTCCATTCCAACTTCAACTGTGGCTTATTGCTCTGTGTTCCTTTGCTAGACAAAATCTACACTAAAACTATTGGAGGATCTGACAAATTTCTCTCTCCAGTAATTCCTTTAACTGTTCACTAGAGATTGTTTATATTCATGCTGGGTATTGAACCCATAGCATTGTGCATGCTAGGCAAGTGCTCTACCACTGAGCTACATCCCAGCCCCTGGTTTGTTGAAACAGGATCCCATTATGTAGTCCAGGCTAGTCTTGAACTTGACATCTTCCTGCCTCCATTTACTCAATGTTTCTGAAACAGAGGGGTTTTTTTGTTTTATTTTTTTTTGGTCGGTCATAGGGATTGAACTCAGGGCCTAGGTACTGTCCCTGAGCTCAAGGCTAGAGCCCTATCACTTTGAGCCACAGTGCCACTTCCTGTTTTTGGTGGTTAATTGAGATAAGAGTCTCACCGACTTTGCTGCCTAGGCTGACTTTGAACTGCTATCCTCAGATCGCAGCCCTCCTGAATAGGTAAGATTACAGGTGTGAGGCCCTGGGGCCCAGCCAAAACTGAGTTTTAACATTATACTTAAAATTCCTATCAATCAGCAAGGATAAGAACCACATGGTTATCTCAATAGATGCAGAAAAAGCATTCGACAAGATCCAACACCCCTTCATGATGAAGGTTTTGGAAAAATTAGGAATCCATG
>NW_012267312.1:5386727-5404720 GCF_000151885.1 Dipodomys ordii
CTGCAATGCTTGATAAGAAATGTACTCATTATCTTGCCCATGTAATTGTAACCCCTCTGTACAGTATGTTCACAAAAAATAAAAATAAAAAAATTCCTATCAATCAAAATCTAATGGTAGGTTTCATTGTAACATTTCATAAAACGTATTCCTTCCTTCACCATACTTTCTCAAATTAATTTTCATCAAAAAATGGGTAACTAAAAAGGGATTGGTGTGTGTACATGGAGGATCTAGACAGTCATGTCCCACTAACTTCTTGTGGCAGTAATATTTTGCACTTTGCTAATATGTTTTCTGTAGCACATGTGTTAAATAAAGGTTATTTTTAAAAAATGGGTAACTACCTGACAACTAGATCCACAGTGATAATGCTGTACTTAAAATGACTTAACTAAAACAGTTCCACAGTAACACGGTCAGAGTTCACTCAGAAGTGAAAAATGACACTTCCAATGCCATCTTCTGGGAGAAAAGATGTATTCAAAGGAAGAAAATTCAGACAGGGACCACTTGTATAAGCAGGTTATCAGTGGCTAGTATATTCATATTTGGAGGCCTAGAGGCAAAAATATTCAGTGATTAAGGGGCCTACAGTACCTTATGGCTTTTCCCCCAAATATCAGATATAAGAGAAAGCCTATTTTAAACTTCTTACAGGTATTTTCAATGGTTTCTGAATTATCTGTAGGAAGCTCTGATTCAGTTGTATAAAGTTTGATATGTTTACACCATTAGATCCAAATTTATGTTAAGCAAAGCCAAGTACTTGACCTTTTTTTTAAATTTTATTTTATTTTATTTTTTGTGAACATACTGTACAGAGGGGTTACAATTACACGGGCAAGTTAATGCGTACATTTCTTATCAAGCATTGCAGCCTCCTCCTTTGTTTACCCTTCACATCCCTTCCCAGCCTACCCCCACCAATTCTTCCCCCCCCCCCGCACCAACATTGTAAAGCTGGTTTTTGACATGACAACTTGTACTTCTCATTGTTGCAACAGGTCCACCTGTATCCTTAAACGACTTGTTTTTCCCCATCTCCTCCACAAGTTATACTGACATCAAATATAGTGAAAGCAGGGGTTATACTGTGGGGGAGGGACATACAAAGCAACAAAGAGATAATCTTATAAATGCGTTAGAAACAAATGCATGAAAGAAAAAAACATTAAAATACATATTTAAGGGTTCATTTTCCTGACATCTCATTATCTGACCTGGTCTGTGAAAGTATTCCTTAAGTATGCTTTGAGCTAGGCACTGGTGGCTCATGTCTATAATCCTACCTACTCAGGAGGCTGAGATCTGAGGATCGAAGTTTGAAGCCAGTCTGGGCAGGAAATCCAAGAGACTCTTTATCTCCAATTAGCCACCAGAAAACCAGAAGTGGCTCTGTGGCTCAAGTGGTAGAGTGCTCACTTTGAGCTGAAGAGCTCAGGGACAGTGCCCAGGCCCATAGTGCAAGCCCTACAATTGACAAAAAAAAAAGCATGCTTTGAGATGCTTTTGTCCATTTTCATAGCACTTGCTTTCACCCTTCATCAAAGGAAGAAGACACAGGACCTTCAGCAAAGCATATGTGTTTTATACATGGTAGATGGAAGCTCTATACCTTTCCCTCTGTGTTTCCACTTCATTCTCTAATGATGATGTTCAGTTGAAAGAGAGTTGGGGTTGGGCAAGTCACTTCTGTACATGTCAGCATGGTATTTCTCTGATGTATTGAATTTGAGCTGGCCCATGACTGAGGGAACCAGAAATAAACACCTATGTGCTTTGAGGTATCCTTAAGTTCCTAAAAAATATGCTCCACTGTTGGAATACTGTTTCTTTATAGTAACTCTTAGAGGTTAGCTGAGGTTCCACATTACCTTGCTGGGCCTACTATGGAAATTTCCAGGGAGTTTCATTTGAATAGCAAGTTTAGTTGCCAAATTTGTGGCTTTCCCAAGCCAAAACTCATGATAAACTTCAACATTTTCCATCACTTCATTCGGTGAATGCAGCACTGCAGTGAAGCTACTGGCTGCAAAACAGACATCAGAAGTTTGTCCCTGGACATTTTTCCCAAAGGTTCTTGTAAAAAGAAAAAGATATTTTAGGGCTGGGAATGTGGTTTAGTGGTAGAGTGCTTGCCTAGCATGCATGAGACTCTGGGTTCGATTCCTCAGTACCACATAAACAGAAAAAGCTGAAAGTGAAGCTGTGGTAGAGTGCTAGTCTTGAGCAAAAGAAGCTTAGGGACAGTGCTCAGGTCCTGAAGTCAAGCCCCAGGACTGGCAAGAGAAAGCTATTTTAAAGATTAATAATGGTAACAGTGAAATCAAATTCTGTCCCTGCACTAAAGAGAACAAATGCTCAGCCAGCTATACAGTAGTTCCATCTAGTATTTGTGTCGCTATTTATACCATCCAAACATAAAACAAATGCTTGCAGGAGGTCCAGTAAAATTTCAAAAGCATCATGCCTGCCTGTCCACTGAGTGGACATTAACTGAACGGTTAATTTCCTTCAGTTCTTTGTCCTGTTCATCACTGTTCTGAAAAAGAACAGAAATTACATTGGCAAGTTCTAAAAGCAGTTGTAGTGATTGATGGACAAAAGAACAAACTTTCTCAACTGTTTCTAATGTGCAATGACTACCCCCATCATGGGGACTGACTTTGCCAACCACGGGTCTAAGACACAGGAAGAGCAGCATATGTAAATAGCCTGAAGATAGTTCTCTAAAAGTCTAGAAGCAACAATTTTCAAATCCAGTAGACGGAATGTAAGCCTAGCCACAACAATACTCCATATTTAGCCCCCACTTCTCAGTTATCATAATGTGAAATTTCACCACCAGAATTTCTATATTGGCTTCATAAGGCAGAAAATCCTCAAATTCCTCTCTTAGGTTATGCAATTCATCAGCAAAACTCAACAACATTGCTGGGAATGTGGCTCAATGGTAGAGTGCTTGTGTAGCATGCATGAAGCCCTGGGTTCGATTCCTCAGTACCACATACACAGAAAAGATGGAAAGTGGCACTATGGCTCAAGTGGTAGAGGGCTAGCCTTGAGCAAAAGAAGTTCAGGGAGCCCAATGCTGGTGGCTCATGCCTATAATACTAGCTACTCAGGAGGCTGAGATCTGAGGATCACAGTTCAAAGCCAGCTGGGGTAGGAACATTGGTGAGACTCTTATCTCCAATTAACCACTCAGAAAACCAGAAGTAGTGCTATGGCTCAAGTGGTAGAGCACTAGCCTTGAGCTAAAGAGCTCAGGGACAGTGCCCAGCCCTTGAGTTCAAGCCCCATGACTGGCAAAACAAAGAAAAAAACTTCAACACCCAACACCTATAGCTACTCTTCTGCTATGTACACATCATCAGTGATAATGGAAAAGAAGTGGGAGTCTGACTTCCCTGAAGGTTTCTTCCTGAATGCAGTTCTTACAGATCTCTAACATCTGTTTCTGCTGTCTTTTAGAGCAGAAAAATGTACTCTCCAACTGTGGTCTCCAAGTGCTTTCTTAGGATCTCATCAGAATTTATTCAACACTCCAAGTAGTGCCTGAAAATTATCAGGAGTAGGGGCTGGGAAGGTAGCTCAGTGGTAGAGCGCTTGCCTTGCATGCCTGAGGCCCTGGGTTCGATTCCTCAGCACCACATAAACAAAAAGAAAAAAGTCAGAAGTGGTGCTGTGGCTCAAGTGGTAGAGTGCTAGCCTTGAGCTGAAGAGCTGAGGGACAGTTCCCAGGCCCAGAGTTCAGGCCCCACGACCGGACCCAAAAAAAAAATTATCAGGAGTAAAGAGATCATTTAGGATTTCATCAGCATTATGCCCATCCAAAGGAATGTTTTGTTTTCCTCATAAGAACCAAATTTCAAATAGAGACTTTAGGCATTTTTCTTTCTCTTCAAGGGTTAAAGGTCATGTCTTCATCATGTTGGCCACCTTCCTCTGCACTGGAATTCTGAGCACTGCTGTTGTTTTTTTGTGGTTTTTGTTCCTGTTCAGAAGTTTTTCATCATTTTTTTTCTATTTCAGTGTCCTTATTTCATCTTCACTGAATACTTCGTTTTCTACATCTGCTATGTGGATTGTTCAAATGACTGGTAAGATCAAATACTGTTGGTATTGCATTATCTAGAAGAAAACTGCCCAGTAAGGACTCTCCCAATGACTTCACAAGTATCGGCTTCAATTAATTTTGAGAAATACAATAACCTAATCATTCTTAAGTTTTCTGACCCCTCTGCAAAAATGATAGTTCTACGGATCATGGAGGTCTCAAAGTATTTGTCACATAGTCCAGTTGATCAGGTGTTTTATCTTCTAAGTCTGTTCAACAATTCCTCACTCACTTCTGACATCTGGCCAGGTCCAGCGGGAATCTGAAGACCAAGTCGGACTGCGCACTCTTCTGCGTGCAGTTGGGGTCCGCACAGTAGTTCAGGATGACCATCCTCCTGTCCGCCAGCTGCCCCCTCGGGCTGCTTCTTTAGGGTCCAGGAGGGGAGGTAGGCGGGCGGGCTTACTGGGCAGGGCCATGTGCTCGGGAAGGGGCGGCGCGCGGCTCAACCAAGGGGCCGGCCACGCGCTCAGGGAGGAGCAGCGCGCGGACAGCCGCGAGGGGCAGGATGGATGCGTCGGTCCTGGCCAGGCTGGGGACCGGCAGGAGGGGCGGGGCGTCGCGCGAGCGCTGGGAGGGGTAGGAGGGACGGTGCGTGGCCCGCCCAATGGGGCAGGGGTAGGGAGCCAGGCCAGCCGCGCGCTCTGGGAGGGCCGGCGCGAGGAGCAGGATGGATGATGCGTCGGTCCAGGCCAGACTGGGGACTTAGCTCCACAGTGCTGTGAGCGGCCTGGAGGATTTATGGCTGCCGCCACCGCCACCACTACCATCTCAGCTGGTGCACCTCCTGCCACCTTCCCACCTGTTTGTTTTCTGAGTCAGTCTCATTTGTAGCTTAAATTGGCCTCAAACTCAGCTTCCTCTTGCCTCACCCTTCCAGTTACTGGGAGTACAGGCATGAGCCACCACGCCTGGCTTATGTCTGGGAATGTTTTAGATCAGGATTCTTAGAAGTAAAATCTGAGATTCTCATTCAAGTTATTTGTTGCAGAAATTTTCTCTAGACAATGGGATTTAGAGAAAGAATGTAGAATATGGGGGTAAAACCAACCAAAAATACATTAGGTATAGAATAACTGCAGGTCGATATGCAGAATCGTTCTAGAACAGGAAAACTAATTCGTCCCACTCTGAAACAGAAGATGGCCTTTGAAATCCTATGTCGTTCAGCCTCCAGCTGAGGTCCACCCCCAGGGCTAAAGGCATCATCTTCTGTCTATGAGAGTTTCCACAGGTATATATTCTGAAGAGGTCCCAGCTGTGAGCGATGGCCCCACATTCACAGCAACTGGTAGACTTGATATGGGACACCAATCACGTCTGGTACAGGGCAGAAGGATGCAAAGAGATATTTGCTGAACCCAAGTATGGACTGGGGTAGAGATATTTACTGCTCACTGAATGGTCATATGATTCCCTGCCATTTTGAAGGTCCCTCATGTGTGTGTGTGTGTGTGTGTGTGTGTGTGTGTGTGTGTGTGTGTGTGTGTCCCAGTCCTGGGGCTTGAACCTATTGCTTGTGTGCTGTTTCTTTTGCTCGAGGTTAGAGCTTTACTACTTGAGCCACAGCTCCACTTCCAGCTTTTTTGTCTTAGTAGTTTATTAGAGATAAGAGTCTCAAACACATTCCTGCCAAGGCTGGCTTCTAACCATGATCTTCAGATCTCAGCCTCCTGAGTAGCTAGGATTACAGGCATGAGCCACTGGGGCCGAACACTCTTTTTTGGTGGTAGTTAGGTTTGAACTCAGGGCCTGGGCTGAGAATATGGCTTAGTGGTAGAGTTTTTGCCTAGCATGCAGGAAGCTCTGGGTTTGATTCCTCAGCACCACATAAACAGAAAAGGCCAGAAGTGGCACCATGGCTAAAGAAGTAGAGCCCCAGGACTACCAAATAAAAGTGAACTCAGGACCTGACCTCCTGCTTACTAGGCAGACAGTTTGCTCCTTGAGTTCATATTCCAGTGCCCTTTTTGCTTTTTTAGTTTTTTGACATAGGGTCTTCCATTTTTGTGAGAGGTCAGTATCAGACTGCTATGCATTTGTAGCTGAGATCACAGGAGCATACCACCACACCCAGTTTGGTTTTTGTGATGGACTTTTGTGAACTTTTTACCTAGGCTGACTTTCAACCATAATCCTCCCAATTTCTGCCTCCTGGGTAGCTGGGATTATAAACATGAGCCGCAATGCCTAGCTCCAAGTTCCTTTTATAAATAAACTAGATCATGTGACCAAAGGCCTAAAGAAGTTATATTTGTCATTTTTTTCAAGCCAAAGCATTTCAGAGCCCTCTAATTCTTCTTTCCCTGTTCAGCAACCATGACACCAAGTGCCTAGATTCCATCATCTCCACTAGTATGTGTCTTTGAGCATCAATGTAGGGCATAGAAATACAATGCCTTTAGCTGCTATTGATACATAACATACTGCTGTTATTGGTCTTTTGATATAAATATATATAAATATAATTTGAATTTTTGGGAACTTCAGCTGTGCTGTCAACTTTGGAAAAAGTATCCCAGTTTACCATGTTGAGGTGGCATTGTACAAAACTTGATATTGGTCTAGATATTGGTCTAGACATATTGGTCTAGAAACATGAAACTTAATTTTTTCCCATTTGTATGGGGGTAAACATATTGTATTAAATATATAAGGTCTTATCTACATGGGTTTGATTGCAGAAACTAATAAAGTATTCTCTCAGCTGGGAATCTGGCTTAGTTGTAGAGTGTTTGTGTGATAATCCCCACCAAAAATTCAAGGTACCTGAGTTACTATTCACTGGCAGAAAGTTCCTTCTATTGTCTAGTGTGCTGCAGGGGCTCCCCTTTCCTTGGGAAAAAAAAAAAGGTTATCCATGGGAACAAAAGAAACATCCTTGCTAAAAAGCAAACATCTCTCCCTCTCCCTCTCTCCAGCTTCCCAGACTGGCAGCTTTACAGTTTACCACAAACATTGCTGAAGGCCACTGACAACCTTGAGGCTTATCACCAGCTGTACTGAGCTGCTGTACTAGTTAGGAGCTTATTAAAAATCATTTCTATGAAGAAAATTTCAGTGTACCCCCAACCATAGGAATGAGTTTCTAATGTTTTGAGATTTAAAAATACACTACCCCTTCCCAAGGTTACGTTTTGACTTCTGTAAGCCAAGGATATGTTTTGATTTTTTGTAATAATGTCAATAGCATTGATAGGATCGATCATGCTGACCAAGTCAAGATTATGTTTTGCCTATGCTCTTGTGACTCAGGCTATGTTTTGCTTCTGTAACCTTGCTTGCTTGCTTTGGTAAACATCACCTACGTGAAACCCCTTTCTATAAAAATCCTCCATGACAAGCGAATGGGGCTGTTCTCCAGTTCTGAAAGCTGGGGACAGATACCACGTGGCTTCCAGCCAGTTTGACTGAGTGCTGGTGACTCCTTTCACTGATTGTGGGTTCAAGTCCCACTGGTCCTGGGAAGCTGGAATAGTACAGTTTGCCAAGTAGATATGAAGCCCTGGGTTTGATTCCTTAGTATCACACAAACAGGAAAAGCCGGAAGTGGCACTGTGGCTCAAGTGGTAGAGTGCTAGCTTTGAGCAAAAGAAGTTCAGGAACAGTGCCCAACTCTTGAGTTCAAGCCCCAGGACTGGCAAAAAATAAACAAATAGGGCTAGGAAGGTGGCTCAGTGGTAGAGCGCTTGCCTTGCATACCTGAGGCCCTGGGTTCGATTCCTCAGCACCATATAGGCAAAAAGAAAAAAGCCAGAAGTGACGCTGTGGCTCAAGTGGTAGAGCACTAGCCTTGAGCTGAGGGACAGTGCCCAGGCCCAGAGTTCAGGCTCCACGACCGGACCCAAAAAGCAAAAGATTAAAAAAAAACAATAAAATGAAATATTTTCTAAATAATGAAAAACAATCCCATGCCTACCTTGTACAACCATACTGGCCTTATAGCCTGAGCTTGTTCTGTAGGCTATTGGTTTGGAGATCAATTTGTCATCATAGTATGAAGTAGTTTGTTAGGGATCAGTTCAATTAGAAAAGCAGAGTGTGGACTGATGCTGCTGACTCACACCTGTAATCCTAGATACTCAGAAGGCTGAGACCTGAGGATCAAGGTTCAAAGTCAGCCCCAGCAGGAAAGTCCCCAAAGCTCTTATCTCCAATTAACCACCAGAAAATTGAAAGTGGCCCCGTGGTTCAAAGTGGTAGAGCACTAGCCTTGAACAAAAGAGCTCAGGGACAGTGCCTAGGCCCTGAGTTCAAGCCCCATGACTAACAAAAATAAAAAAGTAGAGCTTTCTAAAAAAGTAGAGTTTCTTTGAGTCATACCCCAGAGCCCTTTTTGCTTTTTGTAGTTTGTTTAAAAGAATAAAAAGGCAAATATTGTTACTAATCTTCTCAGTGACTATAATTGTTGCATGTAATCAAGCTTTCATTTTATAATAAAATGATATACATTTATGATTACCAGTCCTTCATGAAGTTCTGAGTGAAATGCTTCTTCCCTGTGTTCTAGTAACTAGATAATGGGAATAGGGGCCTCTGTCTAATGGTTGTAGGTAACATTCTAGTGTCCAGAATGGCCAAAAACAAGTCGTTTCTCTTGCTAAATGCTTCCCATTTAAAGAAAGTGACTGGGCAAAAATTCGAGATTCTCTAAACAAAAAACAAAAATAAAACCTAAAGCAGAAAGGTTTTGAATGTGGTTCAAGTGGTAGCATGTTTGTCCAACAAGCACAAGGCCCTGAGTTCAAACCCAGTACTACAAAGAAAAAGATGTCTGATACAATATCCACTTCGTTAACGTGATTTATTATCACTTTTATTTTTGTTCTAAATCTTTTTAAAAAATCAACAAGCAGATAAAAGCTTCCCTCCAGACCAGAGCACTGCTGGGGGTGACGCTGAGCTCAGAAGCACTACACTGGATCCCAGCTCAGCTAGCTCTGTACTAACTTTCACATTTTATATGTATCATTCACATGAGACTTCTGACCTAGAGAAAAGATATATAGTCACTACTGAATAACCAGAGAGTAAACAAAAGCCACTAAGAAAAAAAGCTCATCTAAAAATCTGTTCTGTATATTCTTTTTTTTTTGGGGGGGGGGGGTCCGGTCCTGGAGCCTGAACTCTGGGCCTGGGCGCTGTCCCTCAGCTCTTCAGCTCAGGGCTAGCGCTCTACCACTTGAGCCACAGCGCCACTTCCGACTTTTTTCTTTTTACTTATGTGGTGCTGAGGAATGGAACCCAGGGCCTCATGCATTCAAGGCAAGCGCTCTACCACTGAGCCCCCTTCCCAGCCCTGTTCTGTATTTTCTTAAATGAGTTCTTTTTTGGTCAGTTGTGGGGCTTGAACTCAGGGCCTGGGCACTGTCATTGAGCTCTTTTGCTCAAGGCTAGCACTCTACCACTTTGAGCTACAGTATCACTTCTGGTTTTCTGGTGGTTAATTGAAGCTAGGAGTCTTACAGACTCTCTGCCAGGGCTGACATTGAACCATGATCCTCAGATGTCAGCCTCCTGAATAGTTAAGATTATAGGCATGAGCCACCAGTACCCAGCAAATTTTTTGTTTTGGTGCTGCTCCTGGGGCTTGAACTCAGGGCCTGGATGCTGTCCCTGAACTTCCTTGCTCAATGCTAGTGCTCTACCACTTGAGTCACAGCTCCACTACTGGCTTCTTCCTTCATGTTTGGTAAATAAAACCAAGATATCCAAGCAAAAGTGACTGTGGTTTATAAGACTCAATTGTGCACCTGGGAATAATTTTTGTTTTTTTTTTTTGGTGCCAATCCTTAGGCTTGAACTCAGGGCATGGCACTGTCCCTGAGCTTCTTTTGCTCAAGGCTAGCACTCTATCACTTGAGCCACAGAATCACTGCCAGCTTATTCTGTTTATGTGGTACTTAGGAATTGAACCCAGGGCTTCATGCATGCCAAGTAAGCACTCTACCACTAAGCCATATTCCCAGCCCCCCCCCACACACACCTTTTTTTTTGTCAGTCATGGGGCTTGAACTCTGGGCCTGGGCACTGTCGCTGAGCTCTTCAGCTTAAAGCTAGTGCTCTACCTCTTAAGCCACAGTGCCACTTCCTCCCACCCCACCCCCAGGATAATTTTCACTAGATTATCTACACATGGGTGTATGTTTGCATTCAGTAGATTTTCCTAGCTGGTTTGGTTGCTTGTATTCTGCTAGTTGAAACATGTGTTACCCTTTCAGAGGTAGGTCTAAGGAGCAATAATTGAGCCGAACCAAACTGGCCAAGAAAGTTTCATATGTCTAGTCCTTTCTGATTTTTCTTTAAAAAGAAGTGATTTTTAATGACATGTAAAATCAGAGAGTTTCACTCATTGAGTCTCATGTCTGGGTTCTTTCTAAGGTCTCTAAGATAGTGGGTAGGGCTTTTCTGTAGCACCTGATGGTCATAGATCCCATGCTACAGTTCACCAAAGGGTTCAACTAGACACTTGTCTTTAATGGATCCTATAAAGAAAAATGTTATCTAAGTGTCCTCCTCCTCTGGCCTATACTGCTCGCTCAATTTAAGCAATATAAATGTGTATTTTTGTGAGATATGGTCTTACCACATTGTTCAGGCTAGAGTAACTTTTTTATCTTTCTGACTCAGCCTCCTAAGTGCCTGAGATTACTGGCATATACCACTAAATCCAGATGTGAAGTTTTTCTTTTTCTTTTTTTTGTCGGTCATGGGGCTTGAACTCTGGGCCTGGGCGTTGTCCCTCAGCTCTTCAACTCAAGGCGAGCGCTCTACCACTTGAGCTACAGCGCCACTTCCCCAGATGTGAACTTTTTCAAACAGAAGGGTCAGTTTAACTATGACTTTGGTCTAATAATAGAGTCCTAAGGGGTTGAGTGAGTGGCGCATTGTAAGTACAAAGCCCTGGATTCAATCTCCAGTACTAAAAAAATAAAAACTGTATCTCGAATTTTAGATAGAGTGTTCCTTCAAAAACCAAGGACACAACTTTCTGACTTACCTTGATGTAGAAATGTAGTCAATTTGTGGCCACTGGAATTTGGTGGAAGCAGTATGCAAAATTTGGAGAGAGCTGTTTAAAGAATTTGATAGGGGGGCTGGGAAGGTGGCTCAGTGGTAGAGTGCTTGCCTTGCATGCATGAGGCCCTGGGTTCGATTCCTCAGCACCACATAAGCAGAAAAAGTCGGAAGTGGTGCTGTGGCTCAAGTGGTACAGTGCTTGCCTTCAGCTGAAGAACTGAGGGACAGCGCCCAAACCTAGAGTTCAAGCCCAGGACTGGCAAAAAAAAAAAAAAAAAAGAATTTGATAGGGAGCTTTTTTTTTTTTTTTTTTTTTAACTTTCCTTCCATTCTCTTTTCTACCTGGACCTGATTTCTTCTTGGTCATTCTGCCAGCCTAAACTTTGCTTTCAAATCAATGCAAATGTAATCTGTTTTAGAGATAAGGAAGAAGGAAAATGTATTGATTTTTCTGTTTGTTTGATATTTAGGCCTACCTAAGAAAATTAAGATGAATATCTGTTTCAGAAGAGCATGGATACTATTCTGTGTCTTCCTCTTTCTACCCCATCCTGCACATATTCACCACAAATCTTATTACTACCACTATCACACAAGACAAAGAATCAATTTTGCAAGCATTTCTGTGGCGAGTGATGAAGGGAATAAAGGCTATTCCAGGTGTGACTTCTTGGAGTACCTATGTGATCCAACGTACTGGATGTACTAAGACATGCAATACATATGCTGTGCATAGGGATGTTTTCCATATTGTAATGAGTGTGTAATAAGTGTGATTCTTTTTTCAAGTCCAAATTACTATCAGCGTGGGAGGCAGGAAAGGAGGAAACACATCTGCTTGCATATTCACCGAACACTCTGGAGAATAAGCGCTAACTAACAAAACCTACAGGGCAAAAAAACACAGTCACTAAAGTATAAGGAATGATTTTTATTAGCTGAAGGAATAATGAGTTGAGCTATGTGCATATGATTATATAAAATGATGTTTATCAAAACGAGAGTCTGTTTTTATTTCACTTTTTGTGTGTTTTTTGTTTTGTTTTGTTTTTCTCTTTTTGTCCCTGTTTTTGACTTCTGTACTTCTTTTTTTTGGGGGAGGGGGTCTGGTCATGGGGCCTGAACTCTGGGCCTGGGCGCTGTCCCTCAGCTCTTCAGCTCAAGACTAGCGCTCTACCACTTGAGCCACAGCGCCACTTCCGGGTTTTTTCTTTTTGCTTATGTGGTGCTGAGGAATCGAACCCAGGGCCTCATGCATGCAAGGCAAGCACTCTACCACTGAGCCACCTTCCCAGCCCCAACTTCTGTACTTCTTGTCTTGTGTGTAAGTTTATCTGTTTTGGGGAGAGGAAGGGGAAGCACAAAAATGGTGGGACAAAAGGTGAACTAATTCAGCAGTGATACTCACTAGACACTACATTGAAAATGGACTATACAACTTGTGGGGGAGGGGTGGCGGGAGGGGAAGAACTGGGAGAAAATGAGGGAAGAGGTGACACTGTTCAAAAAAAAATGTACTCACTGCCTGATTTATGTAACTGTAACCTCTCTGTGTATCTACTTTACAATAAAAATAAATTTTAGAGAAGAAAGTGTTGAAGGCCTCTGAAGGCCAAAAGATTTCAAAAAGAGACTTATAGCAATGTTACAGCGGACCTGGGAGACACAGGAAGAGTAGATTCTGGGTTCCTGGAGGTCACAGGCAGGGGACTTGGGAGTGATAAGAGATCAAACCCTATCAAGTTGTATCATCCCATTGGAAGCTAGTATATGGGCAAAAGGGAATTGGCTGGGTACTCATTTCAGCGCTTCTACTTTGCTATTCTTTTTGTTTACTTATGTTTTTGTGCCCATCCTGGGGCTTGAACTCAAGGTCTTGGTACTGTCCCTGAGCTTTTTTGTTTGTTTGTTTTGCTCAGGACTAGGGGTCTACCACTTGAACCACAGCTCCACATTTTTTAGTGATTAATTGGAGATAAGAGTCTTATGGAATTTCTTGCCTGGTCTGGCTTTGAATCTTGATCCTCAGATCTCAGCCTCCTAAGTAACTAGGATTATAGGCCTAAGCCATCATCAGCGCTCAGCTATTTTCTTAGTCTTAGGACCACTTAGGTAGAGTGAAATGCTACCATTTTATGTTGCATCAGCACCATTCACCATTTTGAACTTAAGTTGGACTTACTCATACTGAAATCAGGGCTTTCACCAAGAAGTAGTTTCCAGTTTTCCACCTCAGCCAATTCCTCAAGGCAGTTGACCCAGATATCTGCCTTAAATAACCACCTCCTGGTAACCATGCCCCTATGAGACAGCTGGAGGCAACCTGCTTGACTCATCATACTGAGTGCCTCCTCACAGGAACTTTGCAGGTACGCCACACTTGCCACCTCTCCGCCACTGCAGGCCTCTGTAGCAGCTGTATTCTTGCCCCAGATCCACACAATAGAGTTTATTACAGGAAAACTGCTTGGTTTAAGAGTAATGCCCTGCAATTCTTGATAAGAAACGTACTTGTTATCTTGCCCATGTAATTGTAATTCCTCTGTATGGTATTCTCACAATTAAAAAAAAAAGAGTAATGCCCTGGATCCCAATAAAGACTATGGTCTCTAGGTTTCCTGTCTTCCCATTCTCTCTTGCCCCTCTTGACCACACATTGTTATAAGCTGTGTGCCTTACCTAGGTGCACACCTGTGTCTGACTTCCTTCCAGAAAGTCTTCCTTCCAGCTAAGGCTTTCCTAGAGAGTGGCTAACTTGTTATGAATAAAAAGGATAGAGTTTGGACCAGAGTCACAAAAGCATCTACCTGTAGAAGAAGTTTCCAGTGAGAAGAGACATCCTGCTTCTGGGGTGGATACTTAGGCAGTAGGCTACAATATAGCAGTATGACATGAAAGGCACATTTTAGGCATCCACAGCCCAAGCCCATGTCAAAGCAGAGGTAGACTACAGCCATTCTTAAAGAGACCTTAAGGTTAAATCAGAGAGAGAAAAGAAACCCATAACAACACAATAGTGTTTTGGAAAGTTAATTATGCTGTCTCTTAAAATTAATTTTACTTGGCTGAGTGCTGGTGGCTCATTCCTGTAACCTTAGCTACTAAGAAGGCAGAGATCTGAGGATCAGGTTCAAAGCCAGCCCAGTTAGGAGAAAGTCCACAAGACTTTTATCTCCAGCCTTTCAGCCCTAAACAATGTCAAAGTTCAGTGAGAATGCCAAATGGTAAGGTGATAGATGCCAAATTCCTGAGTGACTGTAGAGAATGACCATATACTCATCTCAGTAGATTATGACATGAACAAGAAATAAACACTTGACGTGCTAGAAAATTCAAAACTGGAAAGTCTTCCAACATTTAAACAACATACATTAATGCAGCATAACATGAAAATTTTTGCTAATGAATATTAGAATCTTACTTGAGAGAAATAGTGTTGCTCTGAACGTTTACTATAATTTGGAAGTTCAAATCAGTGATTCTTCTATCATAATGTTATAAATGCATAGGAATTTAATGTAGAAGACATATTCTTTTTTTTTTTTTTTGGTCAGTCATGGGGCTTGAACTCTGGACCTGGGTGCTGTCCCTGAGCAATTCAGCTCAAGGAGAGCACTCTACCACTTGAGCGACAACATCACTTCTGGTTTTCTGCTGGTTTATTGGAGATAAGAGTCTCACAGATTTTCCTGCCTGGGTTGGCTTTAAACCAGGATCCTCAGATCTCAGTTTCTTGAGTACCTAGGATTACAGGTGTGAGCCACTGGCACCCAACTAGAAGACATATTGTTATAGATGTGATGTAGTGAGTCAGAACAATTTATACATAGAATCTTGGTTACATTACAAAACCTTCCTTGTGGGGCTGGGAAGGTGGCTCCGTGGTAGAGCACTTGCCTTGCATGTATGAGGCCCTGGGTTTGAATCCTCAGCACCACATAAGCAAAAAAAAAAAAGAAAGAAAAGAAAAAGAAAAAAAGCCGGAAGTGGTGCTGTGGCTCAAGTGGTAGAGCGCTAGCCTTGAGCTGAAGAGCTGAGGGACAGCGCCCAGGCCCAGAGTTCAGGCCCCACAACCGGACCCCAAAAAAACAAAAAAAAGGGTGAACAAGTGCAGCAGTGGTAATCATTGGACACTATGTTGAAAATGAACTATATAACTTGTGGGTGGGTGGTTGGGAGGGAAAAATCAGGAGAGTGTGAGGGAAGGGGTGACATTGTCCAAAAAGACTTACTAAAGACTCTAAACCCTCTGTGCATCACCTTTATAATAACAATAAAAATTTAAATCAACATATAATAAAATTGTCCTGTTTTGTTCTATGATCCTATGACTTCTATACATCTATAACTTCAGACATTACCACCAAGATCAGGATATATAACAATTCTAACACTCTAAAATACTGCTTCATGCTCTTCAGCTCAAGGTGAGCACTCTACCACTTCCAGTTTTCGGAGTGGTTTAATGGAGATAAGAGTCTCATGGACTTTCGTACCCGGGCTGGCTTTGAATCGCAATCCTCAGATCTCAGCCTCCGGAGTAGCCAGGATTACAGGCATGAGCCACTGGCACCAGGCCATTATTCCTTTTTAATGCTGAGAAGAATTCCATGTATCTACTAAACTTTGCTTTCCATTCACTGTTAAAAGATATTTGGGTTCTTTCCCGGTGTTGAGGATTATCAGTAGTACTGGCATAAATGTTTGCCTACTTGTTGTGGTGATCTACTTTCTTTAAAGAAAGATTTAACTCCAACAATAAGAATACTTTGGGATGGAAGACTGTGTAATTGTTAGGAGTGTGCAACTGTGTATTGTAGAATGTGCTGCTGCATCTCTAGCCTTTCCCACTAGATGTCAGTAGCTTCCTCTTCCCCCACTTTTCCTGACATTTCTGAAGCAATTTCCTCTGGATATAGATTTGATTTGGCAGGATTGTATTTTTTTCCAACACATTAAAAAGTAATTACCTTCTCTGGGCACCATTGGCTCACATCTATAATCCTAGCTACGCAGGAGGCTGAGATCTGAGAATTATGGTTCAAAGCCAGCGTAGGCAGAAAACTCTATGAGATTTTTTTTTTGTCTAATTAACTACCAAAAACCCTGAGGTAGAGCTGTGGCTCAAATGGTAAAGCACTAGCCTTGAACACAAAAGCTCAAGGACAGTACCCAGCCCTTCAGTTGAATACCCAGGTCTGGCACAAAACAAGTACCCTATCTCCTCACTTCCATATTTGTTGAGAAATCAGTTATAAGTCTTGATAGGTAATAAGTTATAAGTTTCTTTAAGGTAATATGTCACTTTCCTGAGTGCTTCCAACTTTTTTTGGGGGGGGGAGGGTACAGTCATGGGGTCTGAACTCTGGGCCTGGGTGCTGTCCCTCAGCTCTTCAGCTCAAGGCTAGTGCTCTACCACTTGAGCTACAGCGCCACTTCCCCAGATGTGAACTTTTTCAAACAGAAGGGTCAGTTTAACTATGACTTTGGTCTAATAATAGAGTCCTAAGGGGTTGAGTGAGTGGCGCATTGTAAGTACAAAGCCCTGGATTCAATCTCCAGTACTAAAAAAATAAAAACTGTATCTCGAATTTTAGATAGAGTGTTCCTTCAAAAACCAAGGACACAACTTTCTGACTTACCTTGATGTAGAAATGTAGTCAATTTGTGGCCACTGGAATTTGGTGGAAGCAGTATGCAAAATTTGGAGAGAGCTGTTTAAAGAATTTGATAGGGGGGCTGGGAAGGTGGCTCAGTGGTAGAGTGCTTGCCTTGCATGCATGAGGCCCTGGGTTCGATTCCTCAGCACCACATAAGCAGAAAAAGTCGGAAGTGGTGCTGTGGCTCAAGTGGTACAGTGCTTGCCTTCAGCTGAAGAACTGAGGGACAGCGCCCAAACCTAGAGTTCAAGCCCAGGACTGGCAAAAAAAAAAAAAAAAAAGAATTTGATAGGGAGCTTTTTTTTTTTTTTTTTTTTTAACTTTCCTTCCATTCTCTTTTCTACCTGGACCTGATTTCTTCTTGGTCATTCTGCCAGCCTAAACTTTGCTTTCAAATCAATGCAAATGTAATCTGTTTTAGAGATAAGGAAGAAGGAAAATGTATTGATTTTTCTGTTTGTTTGATATTTAGGCCTACCTAAGAAAATTAAGATGAATATCTGTTTCAGAAGAGCATGGATACTATTCTGTGTCTTCCTCTTTCTACCCCATCCTGCACATATTCACCACAAATCTTATTACTACCACTATCACACAAGACAAAGAATCAATTTTGCAAGCATTTCTGTGGCGAGTGATGAAGGGAATAAAGGCTATTCCAGGTGTGACTTCTTGGAGTACCTATGTGATCCAACGTACTGGATGTACTAAGACATGCAATACATATGCTGTGCATAGGGATGTTTTCCATATTGTAATGAGTGTGTAATAAGTGTGATTCTTTTTTCAAGTCCAAATTACTATCAGCGTGGGAGGCAGGAAAGGAGGAAACACATCTGCTTGCATATTCACCGAACACTCTGGAGAATAAGCGCTAACTAACAAAACCTACAGGGCAAAAAAACACAGTCACTAAAGTATAAGGAATGATTTTTATTAGCTGAAGGAATAATGAGTTGAGCTATGTGCATATGATTATATAAAATGATGTTTATCAAAACGAGAGTCTGTTTTTATTTCACTTTTTGTGTGTTTTTTGTTTTGTTTTGTTTTTCTCTTTTTGTCCCTGTTTTTGACTTCTGTACTTCTTTTTTTTGGGGGAGGGGGTCTGGTCATGGGGCCTGAACTCTGGGCCTGGGCGCTGTCCCTCAGCTCTTCAGCTCAAGACTAGCGCTCTACCACTTGAGCCA
>NW_012267312.1:5409610-5418758 GCF_000151885.1 Dipodomys ordii
CTGGGTTCGATTCCTCAGCACCACATAAGCAAAAAGAAAAAAGCCGGAAGTGGCGCTGTGGCTCAAGTGGTAGAGCACTAGCCTTGAGCTGAAGAGCTGAAGGTCAGTGCCCAGGCCCAGAGTTCAGGCCCCACAACCGGACACCCCCCCCAAAAAAAAGTTGTCAGTGAACATCAAAAATAGTCATACCATGTTATAGGTTTTCAGCAACTTTATTATGAATTAAATTAGTATAATTTTCTACTTTTCCCACTTGACTTTCAGTGCTTCTTAAATCATATGCCCATTTTCTGTTACGGTAACAGAAAACTTGAGACGGGTTAATTAATAAAGAAAAGAGATTTGTTTGGGGTTATGGTATTGGAGACTATGGAAATCCAAGACCAGACAATGATATCTGGTGAGGGCCATGTGTTACATCATTACATGGTGGGAAAAAGTAGAAGTAGGAACATGTGAAAGAAGTAAATAAGGGGAAAATCTTACTCTATAACTCTCATACTAGTCAGTTTAATTTAATCTTGTGCCAGCAAGAACTCACTCTTAATTTTAAAACAAAATGTATGAAGCCAGGGGCTGGTGGCTCAAGTCTGTAATCCTAGCTATTCAGGAGGCTAAAGTCTGAGGATCATGGTTCAGTCAGCCCAGGGAAGGAAAGTCCATGAGACTCTCATCTCCAATTAACAACCAGAAAACTAGAAGTGGTTCTGTGGCTCAAGTGGTAGAGAGCTTGCCTTGAGCTGAAGAGCTGAGGGACAGAGTCCAGGCCCAGAGTTCAAGCTCCACAACCGACAAAAAAAAAAAAAGTATGAGGCTGGTCCTCAGTGGCCCATGCCTGTAACCTTAGCTATTCAGGATGCTGAGAGCAGAGGATCATGTTTCAAAGCCAGTTGGGGCAGAAAAGACCATGAGACTCTTATTTTCAATAAACCACTTGGACAGAAAAAGCTGGAAGTGGCACTGTGGCTTAAGTGGTAGAACGCTAGCCTTGAGCTCAAAGAGGCTCAGGGACAGCTCCCACGCCCTGAGTTCAAGCCCCAGGACTGATAAAAAAAATAAAAAATAAAAACTGGAAGTGGAGATGTGGCTCAAGTGGTAGAATGTTAGTCTTGAGCACCAAAGCTCAGGAACAGTACCCAAGTCCTAAGTTCAAGCCCCAAGACTGGTACAGAAAAGGCATTTAAGAGGTGGTTATCTACATGACCTAAAGAGCTCCCACTACTACATGACCTAAAGAGCTCCCACTAATCCTTACCTCTCGACACTGCTGCACTAAGGAATTATTGTAATAACAGATTGTCCCTACCAGATGAAGATAGAAACTACTAGAATGATTTGAAGTAAGTTCTATTACTTTAGTTTTAGTAAGTAAAATGTTTCCTGATGTGTTTCATAATTAGTATTATTTAGCAACACTGTGTCAAAGTAGTCATGGGTTACAACCGTCGGAGGTACTGGTTGTCAAAAGCCTGTTGAGGGCCTGGGAAGGTGGCTCAGCAGTAGAGTGCTTTCCTTGCATGCATGAGGCCATGGGTTCGATTCCTCAGCACCACATAAACAGAAGGGGCTGGAAGTGGCGCTGTGGCTCAAGTGGTAGAGCGCCTTGAGCTGAAGAGCTCTGGGACAGCACCCAGGCCTAGAGTTCAAGCCTCACAACCAACAACAACAAAAAACTTGTTGAGTTGGGCACCAGTGCCTGATATCTGTAATCCTAGCTACTTAGGAGGCTGAGATCTGATGATAACAGATTTTTAACTATTGAAAAGCTAGATGTAGGGCTATTGCTCATGTACACATGTAGTAGAGTTGCCAGCCTTAAGCAAAAGAACTAATGGACAGCATCCAAACCTTGAGTTCAATCCCCAGTACCTTCCCCACACATGCACACACACACACACAAAGCACATACACACCTGCACACACAAAGCCTGTTAGTCTGCTGCCTCTTAACCTTATTGCTGTATTCTCCCAACTCCCCATATTTTTAAGCAACAACAATTTAAATTAACTTAAAAATGATTGTTTTCTAACCTTAATTCTCATTTCCTGCTGAAAATCTGAGATAAAGTTAGGGATGAGTATAAATGAAAACAAACTCAGGGAATAATTATTCACCATGTTTCTCTTATAGACTAATTTCTCTAGCCAAAAAATAATGCACTTTGTTTAAACAGAGGTTACAACTTGGCAGCCCAAATTTAGCCTGTTAGTTCTATTGCAGCCCTTTTTAAGTTTACAGAAAGATTGGAGGGGAAATGTATATAAAACTCAGATTTCCAGCATCTTTTAAAAACTAGCTGGGAAGGACTGATGATGTATCTCAGTGGTGGTAAAGTGCTGGCCTATCATGAGAGAGGGTCTGGAATCAAAATTGCCAGTACTGGGGTAGGGGCAGGAGAGGACCCAAAACAGCAAGAGTTCTGGGAATCTGAGGCAAGTATTGGGAAATGTAACAATGCCAAGATGGATTCGAGTGGAAGCAATTCCAGCATGCTTATCTGCATAGTCCCTAAAAAATAATTCAGTAGATGACTCTTGGTTTAAATGTGCTTTGTGTTCCATTCAATAAAATATTTACCTGATTCCCGAGGGGAAGATTTTTCAAACTTCTAAATTTTCTCTTTCAACTTGCTGATTTATTTAAAGTAAAGCACATTTTAAAATTCTGTCTAAAAATATACTTGGGGTTTAAAAAAGAAGTGCAATCACATTTTAAAAAATCCTTTCAACTATGTGCCCTGGCAAAAGGAAAATTTAAGTCTGGAAATACTTTCAATTTTGATAGCTTTACAAAACCAAAGTGGACAGAAAAACTCTTTAATTGAAGTTGATGGTAATAATAAAGTCTGACTGTTAAAAAAGTATTATTCTGAGACTCCTTTTTATTCTATTGCCACTTGGGTCTCTTGTGGGCAAAGGTCTTTGACAAGAACTTGCACTTCACACTCCTACTGCCAACTCTGATGATTTTTTTTTTGAGACCATTTTTTTTTTTGTCGGTCATGGGGCTTGAACTCTGGGCCTGAGAGCTGTCCCTCAGCTCTTCAGCTCAAGGCTAGCGCTCTACCACTTGAGCTACAGCGCCACTTCCGGTTTTCTGGTGGTTTATTGGAGATAAGAATCTCACGGACTTTCCTGCACGGGCTGGCTTTGAACCTCGATCCTCAGATCTCAGCCTCCTGAGTAGCTAGGATTACAGCCTTGAGCCACCGGCACCCAGCTTGAGACCATTTTTTCAATTTTTAATTATGTTAAGTAATTTATTGTTATTATAAAGGAGATGTACAGGGGCTGGGAAGGTGGCTCAGTGGTAGAGCGCTTGCCTTGCATGCATGAGGCCCTGGGTTTGATTCCTAAGCACCACATAAGCAAAAAAGAAAAAAGCCAGAAGTGGTGCTGTGGCTCAAGCACTAGAGCGCTAGCCTTGAGCTGAAGAGCTGAGGGACAGCACCCAGGCCCAGAGTTCAGGCCCCAGGACCGGAACCCCCCCAAAAAAAATCTGAAAGGAGATGTACAGAAAGATTACAATTATTTGAGTCAAGTAATGAGTACATTTCCTTCTTATAGTGACTTTTTCTTTTTACTTTCTTTCTTTCTTTCCTTTCTTTCTTTCTTTCTTTCTTCTTTCTTTCTTTCTTTCTTTCTTTTTTGGCTGGTCCTGGGGCTTGTACTCAGGGCCTAAGCACTGTCTCTGAGCCTCTTTATCCTCAAGGATAGCACTCTGCCACTTGAGCCATAGTGCCACTTGCAACTTTTTCTGAGTAGTTTATTGGAGATAAGAGTCTAACGACTTTTCTTCCCAGGCTGGCTTTGAACTGCGATCCTCAGATCTCAGACTTTTGAGTAGCTAGGTTACAGGCATGGGCTACTGGTGCCCTGCCAATTCTAAGGATTATAAAACTAGTTAGCCAAACTTTTTCCTTTTGGATACTTTGACAGTGTCATGCTTTCAGGCTCATGGAAAAAAAATTATATTCTCTCTGGATTTTTGGAAGCCTAAAGTTTGTGTGCACAAATTTGTTCACTTTGGTGCCAGTATCTGGACTTGAACCCTCAGTCTTATTCTTTGGTCTTGCTTGCTTGCTTATGACTGGCATTCTACCTCCTGAATCATGCATCCAGCCTGGATTTTGGCTGGTAAATTACAGATAGAGTCTCTCAGACTTTTCTGCCAGGGCTAGCTTCCAGTCATGATCTTACAAGTCTCAAGTCTCTTTAGTAGCTAGGATTATAGACATGAACCACTGACACCCAGCTTGGACAAATTTGTATCAAGACAATATCCAAATTCTACATCTCTAAATGTGATCATACATTTAGTATCATTTAACATTTAACACTTTGTGTGTGGGATCTCAATAAGCATGATCTTCCTATATTTCCTGATTTGACTGATGCTACTGGTGATACATTAAATGCACGTTTCTACAACACAGTGTCTCCTCCACTAAGAATATCTCATTAAAGAGCTAGGATTTAGCAAGAGTATATTTTAGGAAATAGTAAGATGTTAAAAGAACAGACACTATAGACAACCTAAGTTTATTTAGAATTTTCTGTAGCTCTCAGACTGAAACAGTGATATGGACTCAAATGAATTCCCCCTCCCAAAATGTGCTAAAATAACTCAGAAAGTGATTTTGAAAGGTTAAAGTTTGAGGCAGTGACCACTTGTTGCTTGTTTCTGTCTAGCAGAGCAACACGTGGTGGTAATCCAAACACCTGGTTGATTGTGCCTTTATAAGACCTGCAAATCCTTAGCTCGGGGCTCTCCTCCTGGGCTCCGCTGTGTCAGAGTGTAGGACAAGGCCCGAGCTGCAGCCCATTTAAATAAAACAGCTGTAGAGTCTGACTCTCAGTGGTCTTCTTGCGGGGGTCCTGCGACCTTGGCATAACAATTTTATTTAGAAAGAGGGTCTTTATCAAGGTAATTTAGTTAAAATCAGGTGATTAGAGTGGTTCTAATCCAGTATGCCTGGGGTCATAAAAAAGAGAAATCAGAAAACAGACATGCATAGAAGAAAATATGGAGGCTGGGGCCCAGTGGCTCATGCCTGTAATCCTAGCTATTCAGGAGGCTACATCTGAGGATTGTGGTTCAAAGCCAGCCTGGGCAGGAAAGTCCGTTAGACTTATCTCCAATTAACCACCAGAAAACTGAAAGTGGTGCTGTGGCTCAAGTGGCAGAGTGCTCACCTTGAGCTGAAGAGCTCAGGGACAGTGCCCAGGCCCAGAGTTCAAGCCCCACAACTGACAAAAAAATAATAATAAAAGAAAATATGGAGGCACATAGGGAGAATATCACGTGAAGACAAACGAGTGGCTGTGAGAAATCAGGAAAAAGGTCTAGAACAGATCTTTTTCTGGTGCCTTCAGAGGAAGCACAGCCCATCTTAACATACTGACATCAGTTGTCAGTTCTGGGAAACTGAGACAATACAAACCTGTTGTTTTTAGTCACCCAGATTTTAGTACTTTGTTAAAGAAGCCCTGGGAAACTAACATGCCACTTTTTAAGAACTATATATTTTATTCTTTATACCTAAGAGGGTCCTCATAAATACTAATATTTTGGGTTTTTTGTTAGTACTGGGGATTGGACTCAGGGCCTCCCACTTGCTTAAGTATGCTCTCTATCATTTGAGCCACATCTCTACAACTTTTGTTTCATGTAGGTTCTTATACTTTTACCCAGGTCAGCCCTGGACCTTACTTTTTCTTCCTGAGTAGCTGGCATTTCAGGCATAAACCACCATGTCTGCCTGATTTTTAATATCTTGACATGAATTTGCAGGCTCATTTGATTTTTAATATATGTGAACAATGTCACTAAGTTCCTAATTTTCAAGTGGCTTCTATTTTCACAGAGAAAAATTACAAGGTTTACTACCACCCAGGATAGCAAGCTATCCTCAATAGCCAGCAGCCATGCATGGGAGAGCCCCAGTTGGAGCAAAGCAGGAATGGAAGACAAAAGCTACATCCAAGGGTTGCTGGAGGCAATGACTCAAGAAATAAAGCAAGAAATAGATCAGAAATTGAAAGAGCACAAGGATGAACTATCAAAAGAGATACAGGATATCAAACAAGAGTTGGATGCAAAAATAGAAGCTGCACAAACCTCAGTAAGAAGTGAGATAAATGCCAAATTAGAAGTAATACATACCTCATTAAGAGGTGAGATCAGTACTTTGAGAACCAACATTGAATCCATAAAGGAATCCATTTCCTCCATGAAAACCACAATAGAAGCCACGGTCAACAGAGTGAACGAAATGGAAGGTAGAGTGTCAGATACAGAAGACAGAATACACCAACTGGACCAGAAAGTGACAGATATGGAAAAATCACTCAAATTAAGCCAAAGGGAAATTCAAGAGCAAGCAGATAATGCCAAGAAATTTAACCTTCGTATAATTGGAGTGGACGAAGGTGAGGAATTTCAGAGCAAGGGAATGCGACACCTATTCAACAAGATAATCGGTGAAAATTTTTCCCACCTCGAAAAAGAATATCTTACCTACATAACAGAAGCATATAGAACACCCAACAAGCAAGATCCCAGGAGAAACACGTCTATACACATTAGAGTAAAAATGATAGATCTGAATAATAAGGAAACAATCTTGCATGCAGCAAAAATGAAGAAGGAGCTATACTACAATGGGAAAAAAATTAGAATCACTGCAGATCTCTCCACACAAACAATGAACGCAAGAAAGGCCTGGGAAAGCACCATACGAGCCCTGAGAGCCAATAACTGCCAACCCAGACTGATATACCCGGCAAAGCTAGCATTCACATTCGATGGAGAACTGAAAATTTTTAATAGCAAAGAAAAACTAAATGAATACATAAACATTAAGCCAAAAAAAAACATTAAGCCAGCATTACAAAGAATTCTAAGAGGGGGGACACAACCTGAAGAAAGCAACCAGAAACTGGGACCTGCCCCAGACAGGCATTAATCAAAGTCTAACTGAGCAAGCACAGGAGGAAAGGAAAGAAGAAAAACTTAGGAAAACGGAATGACAGGGACAACAATGCATCTCTCTATACTTTCTCTTAATATAAATGGGCTTAATTCATCAATCAAAAGAAAAAGAACTGCAGACTGGATCAGAAAACAAGACCCATCCATCTGTTGCCTTCAGGAGACCCACCTCTCAGCCAAACATACAAACAAATTCAGAGTAAAGAGTTGGAAAAGGATCTACCAATCAAATGCCCCCAGTAAGAAAGCAGGTATAGCTATCCTGATATCTGACAAAATAAACTTTTCATTAAAATCAATACAAAAAGACAAGGAAGGACACTACATATTAATACAGGGAACAATCCAAGAGGAGGATACTACCATCATCAACTTATATGCCCCAAATATTGGTGCACCCAGATATGTTAAACAAATGCTCTCAAACTTAGAGAATAAAATAGATCCCAATACGATAATACTGGGGCTGGGAAGGTGGCTCAGTGGTAGAGCGCTTGCTTTGCATGCCTGAGGCCCTGGGTTCGATTCCTCAGCACCACATAAGCAAAAAGAAAAAAGCCGGAAGTGGCGCTGTGGCTCAAGTGGTAGAGCACTAGCCTTGAGCTGAAGAGCTGAGGGACAGTGCCCAGGCCCAGAGTTCAGGCCCCACGACCGGACCCAAAAAAAAAAAGAAAAGAAAAGAAAGATAATACTAGGAGACTTTAACACACCACTCTCACCAAAGGACAGGTCTACCAACCAGAGGATTGGCAAAGAAGCTACCGAATTAAGTGAGGCCATACTTCAAGCGGAATTAACTGACATCTACCGAGTATTTCACCCTAAAACAACACAGTACACATTCTTCTCATCAGCTCATGGAACTTTCTCCAAAATAGACCATATCATAGTTCATGCAAGGAACGTAAGCAAATACAAAGGGATCGACATAATCCCCTGTATCCTATCAGACCACAGTGGAATCAAGCTAGTTCTCAATAACAAAGCATACCGCAGAAATTTCTCTAATACATGGAAATTGAACAGCACACTCCTTAGCAATGCCTGGGTAACAGAAGAGATCAGAAAAGAAATAAAACATTTCCTACAACTCAATGAAAATGAAAACACCTCACAAAGAAACCTGTGGGACACAGCAAAAGCAGTCCTGAGGGGCAAATTTATTGCCCTCAGTGCCCACATCAAGAGAACGGAGACCAACCAAGTAAATAATCTCATGTTGCAATTAAAACAGCTAGAAAAACAAGAAAAAATGGAACCTAAAGTTACTAGATGAAGCCAGATAAACAAATTAAGAGCAGAGATTAACCAATTAGAAAATCAGAAAACCATAACCAAAATAAACCAAACAAAAAGCTGGTTCTTTGAAAAAATAAACAAAATTGATGGCCTGTTGGCAAGATTAATTAAAAAAAGAAGAGAGGAAACCCATATTAACAGGATTAGGGATGCCATGGGAAAAATCACAACACATACCCAAGATATCCAAACAATTCTAATGGACTGCTTTCAAAAGTTATACTCTCTAGAGGAAGAAAACCTTGCAGAAATGGATGCATTTTTAGAGAAATACAAGTTGCCCAAACTGAGCAAAGAAGAAGTAAGCCAATTAAATAAGCCAATATCCTACAACGAGATACAGGAAGCTATCAAAAGTCTTCCAACAAAAAAAAGCCCAGGACCAGATGGATTCACAGCAGAATTCTATAAGACCTTTAAACAAGAACTAATACCCATACTCCTCAAGCTCTTCAGAGAAACAGAGAAGGAGGGAGCTATCCCAAACTCATTTTACGAAGCCAATATCACACTCATCCCCAAACCAGGCAAAGACCCAGCCAAAAAGGAGAAATACAGGCCAATTTCCTTGATGAACACAGATGCAAAGATCCTTAACAAGATTCTAGCTAACAGAATCCAGAAACACATAAAAAAAAATCATACACTATGACCAGGTAGGCTTCATCCCAGAGACACAGGGATGGTTTAACATACGTAAGTCAATAAATGTAATCCAACACATCAACAGAGCCAAGGTCAAAAATCACATGATTATCGCCACAGATGCAGAAAAGGCCTTTGATAAAATTCAACATTCATTCATGCTAAAAGCTCTGGAGAAAATAGGAATAGAAGGAACATTTCTAAAAACAA
>NW_012267312.1:5421053-5451063 GCF_000151885.1 Dipodomys ordii
AAACAATGGAGGGGGTAACAATGCTCAATAGGAAGTGTACTCATTGCCTTGCTCATGTAACTGTAACCCTCTGTATAGTATCTTTACAATAAAAAAATCTAAAAAAATAAAATAAAATAAAGTAAAATTGACTCTTGGTGTTCTCAACAAACCCACCTTATTATTAAGTAGATGCTATTTTGAGATCTCCAGTAAAGAAGAGATGTTTTCAGTTTAGTGAAGCTTGCTCATGCACTTCTTCCAGTGTTCTGCCTTAATTCTTTCTTTGGAAATATTTGATTTTGTTGGCCCTAACAAGTCTTTTCCCTTTTGAATGAAAATCCAGAATGAATATCCAGTTGACTGGGTTAGTGGGTAACCTCTAAGATTATCCTTATCGTTGCTGTCCATGTGTTTACTCCCTTACCTTCAATGTGGGTGATCCAGGACTTAATTCTAACCAACACAATATGCCACAGATGACAAGATACCATTTCCATGATTAAGTTACCCCCAACTAATCTTTGTCTTGCTTGCAAAGTCTATGGATTCCTTTCTTCCTGGCTGGCCTTAATGAAGAAAGGAAGCCACAATATAGAGGTTCTTGCCCATAATACAACTGATATTACTGCTGCTGCTTAGCAAACAACCATAAAGTTAGTGGGTTAAAACTATATTTTAATGTTAATTTTACTTCTGTTTTTATACATCAGGAGTCTAGTACTACTCAATTAAGGTTTCACAAAGCTGCAAGCAAGATGTCCTCCAGGGCTATGGCCTAATATAAGGCATGCATTCCTCTCCCAGGCTCATTGGTTGCTGGCAGAATTCAAATTGTAGGATTGAGGTCCTCAAATGGTAGAAGCTGTCCTCCAACTCCTGGTACATGACCTTCTCCATAAATATGCCAATTGGCTTCTTCTGAGAGGTCATCTCTGAAGCTCTAAATTGTTCTGACTTCCTTGTTGGTCATGGGTGTTCTGACTTCTTTTATGGAGGAGTTCTTGAGCTTCTTCGAAAGGGGTTACCTAATTAGGTCAGGGCCACCTAGGATTAGCATCTTTTAAACGTTAGTGTAAGGCTAAGAATTTTAAATTCAATTTGTCTTTTACTCAAACTCAAAGGGAAAGCATTATTCAAGGCATGTGGCACCAACAAGTGAGATCCTTGAGGTCATCTTAGAAGTCAAGCCACTATAAATGACATAATTTAATACCATTTGAAAGCTTTATTTTCACTTAGTTCCTACTTCATGGTGTGTGTGTATGTGTTCATACTGGGGCTTGAACTTCTAAGTGATACCCGTTACCTATTTTTTGATAAAGGCTAACTCTTGCCAGGCACTGAGTATTGCGGTTCAAAGCCAGCCTGGGCATGAAAGCCCATAAAACTCTTATCTCCAATAAACCACCAGAAAACTGGAAGTGGTGCTGTATCTCAAGTGGTAGAGCACTAGCCTTGAGCTGAAGAGCTGAGGGAGAGAGCTCAGGCCCAGAGTTCAAGCCCCATGACCAACAACAACAACAAAAAAAGGCTATCCCTTTACCAATTAACCTGCAACTCCACTTACAGTTTCTTGCTGGTTAATTAGAGCTAAGAGTTTCCTGCATGGGTTACTTCAAAACATGATCCTCAGATCTTAGCTTCCTAGTAGTTAGGATTATAGGCAGGAGCCACTAGTACCCAACTTCTACCATATGTTTTGGTAATGTATTTTTGCTATATTGTACTAAAATTTAATTTTAAAATTTGAAATTAATTTAAAATTTTTAAATTTAAAAATAAATTTTCCCTTAATGAAATTAGAACTTTATTAATATTCACAAAGATTACTGTTAGGATTTCAAAATCATGTATTTTGTACTAGCATTTTTACAACCTTTGTTTATGAAAGACAAAGCGTTTTAAGTGGGAAAATGGTCACTATGATTGAAGAATAAAATGATTTGTTTGGGGCTGGGAATGTGGCTTAGTGGCAGAGTGCTTCTCTAGCATGCATGAAACCCTGGATTTGATTCCTCAATACCACATAAACAGAAAAATCTGGAAGTGAAGCTATGGCTCAAGAGGTAGAGTGCTAGGCTTGAGCAAAAGATGCTCAGGGACAGTGTCCAGGCCCTGAGTTCAAGCCCCAGGACAGGCAAAAAGAAGGTTTGTTCACAAGCTTGAATGTGGAAAGTGAAGGTCTTTTGGTCTATTAAATACATAGCACCTACGAGCCAGGAAAGCAGCTTCTTAATCCCTTCCATTCCTTGTGGAATAGTGCGCACAGGATTAAGCCAAACTTGATTTGTCACTGTCAACTCTAGGGACAGTTGAAATAAACAAGTTTGGCAATCTGTGGCAGGATCCTCACTCCAGATCACAACATGTAATCTGAAATAATTGTGCATAATCACCTCCCAAAAGAAAGAAATGGGAAGCAAAGAAACATCAACACTAAGTTTCTCTACAAATATGTGTTATTTACACAACTGCATTTAGACAGTCTTTATTCAGGCTTAAGGCATTTTATGTCCTGGGATATTTTAAAATTAGATATTTTTGCCCCCATTTGATCAGTGGGTAACTTCCATATCCCTCCAAATTTCATTCATATTCATTTATTTTAACAGCAGAACCAATCAGATATATTTATTAAAATAATTTCATAAACAAATTTTGACTCAGGTTTTAACAAATACATTTAAAACTGTTACAGTGCCACGAGGTGGTGAACATTGTCTTATGAAATAAGAAGTAAAATTATTTAGCAAAAACCATTAAATATCTTAGAGTTCAATTTTCACATACAAAAATACATTGTTTTATGCAACACTGAACAGTTAAGGCCACAACACTTCAAGAAGAGGTTGAGATGTTGAGATATATTTTGAAATCGCTTGTCAAAAATATTTGCATACATAAATATCAAAACTGGTCATACTGCTCAAATAAAATCTATAATTTACATCTTTAAATTTATTTTATTAGAAATTTTCTTTCAGAAGTCATAACATTTTTCAAGTATAAACTATGAATGTGCTTGATGACCATGAAAACATAAGACATATCTTTATAATATCATACAGGATTTTGACTTTCCCTCAGCAGTATTTGATGGTGAAGGATCCTGAAAGTTTTGTTCCATTTGGCTCTGACTGGCATCTTTGTTATCGCTTGGTAATGGTACTTCATCTCCTACTGGTTTGATGGTTTCAGGTGACTCATTCTGTGTAAATCTCTGACCTGTCAGAGACATCCATTTAAGGAAAAACATCTAGAAAAAACATACACAAAGAAAAAAGATTCCATTTCAGTAAGTGAAATACTCACTTGGTATGCAGGGGTATTACTTTAAACAGGCATGATCATGACGTCATCCCATCTTTACGGAGTGCTACATGTCAGCTGGTTTATTCTTAGCACACATCAGTCTTATTCCATTTTACCAAAATACAGTCACGACTCCACCCTAAATCAACATCTTTCAGGATATAAACTTTAACATTATCAACATCTTGGTAATATGGCCATTTTTTGTCAAAAAAATGATTTCACTTTGTTGTAAGAGAGAAAAACACGGAAAGTAGGATATTACCTATAGTTAACTTTTAAATATAACCAGAATGGGCCACTTTGGGGACACTTGCCATCCACAGTGTGTCATATGTAAAGAAAAACATTCTGGAGGAAGACATATTTCCCTATTCCTGTGGATCAGAACTCCTAACAAAGTGTTAGTGTTGCCAAATGATGGCTGTGTGAGTCCTGTGGGTCTGTGCAGGCAGGCAGTGAGATGTAGGGACCTGTTGCTCAGGGGAGGTCAATGCTGCAAATGTACAGAATCCAGACATGAACTTGAAGAGATGAAAGAACTCAGGGATTCCTGGAAGGCAGAAAGAAAGATGATAAGAGGAGATACCGGGGACTGGGAATGTGGTAGAGTGCTTGTCTCAAATGTGTGAAGCCAGAAGTAGTGCTGTGGCTCAAGTGGTAGAGTGCTAGCCTTTGGTATGGAGGCTCAGGGACAGTGCCCAGGCTCTGAGTTCAAGCCCCCAGGACTGGAAAAAAAAAAGAGATACTGAGGAAGAGCAAAATGGGAGGGGGTGTAGCACTGAGGACTGCAGGAGAACATAAGGAAAAGGCATCTCAGGCATCAGGCAAGGAAAACATATTAAGAAGATAGGGGCCAACAGAGCCACATGCAGGAGTTATCAGGTAAAATGCCAATGGAAGTTTCATCCTACTTAAGCTCTTTGAGGATTTACCCAGAGAGAAAACAGGTTTCTTTCTCTTTTCTTTTTTTTCTTTCTTTCCTTTCTTTCTTTTTCTTTTTTTGTCAATCTTGGGGCTTCAGCTCAGGGCTCAGGCACTGTCCCTGAGCTTCTTTTGGCTCAAGGCTAGACTCTGAAACTTGAGCCATAGTGCCACTGCTGGCTTTTTCTGTTTATGTGGTACTGAGAAATCAAACCCAGGGCTTCATGCATGCTAGACAAGCTCTCTACCACTAAGCCACATTCCAATCCCTAGAAAACAGGAATCTTAATGAATTACAATACAAATAATGATTCTGACATGATGCCAACACAATAAAACAGGAAAGAAAAACTAAGTTGGGAATTGGTTCTTTTAGAAATCAAGATAGTGCTAATAATGACCATTCATTTATAACCTTAAAATGGAAGAATTAAAAGTGAAAAGTTATAAAGCTTCTAGAAAAAGTGTTTATGGATTAAAATGGAAGCAATCTTGTTTCTGCTATTTTTGAGGGATAACAAAACACCAAGAAATTCCAAGGGCTGGGAATGTGGCTTAGTGGTAGAATGCTTGCTTAGCATACATGAAGCCTGGGTTCGATTCCTCAGTAGCACATAAACAGACAAAGCTGGAAGTGGCACTGTGGCTTAAGTGGCAGAGTGCTAGCATTGAGCAAAAAAAAAAAGCTCCGGGGCAGTGACCAAGCAGACTTCAATCCCCAGGACTGGCAAAAAAATTCTAAGTATAAAAATATAATTTTATAAATGTGCAGATAATCTCACAAGAAATCAAGGGAAGCTGGGTGCTGGTGGCTTACGCCTGTAGTCCTAGCTACTTAGGAGGCTTAGATCTGAGGACTGCAGTTGGAAGCATGAAGAAAGTCCATGAGAATTTAATCTCCAATAAACTACTCAGAAAAAGCCAGAAGTGGCACTGTGGCTCAAGTGGTAGAATGTTAGCTAGCTTTGAGCAGAAAGAGGCTCAAGGATAGTGCTGGGCAAGAAAAAAAAGGAAGAAAGAAAAAAAAATTAAAGGAAATCCCTGTGGGCCAAAAAATGAGGAAGGTTCACAAGCCTCAGAGGTGAATACTAAAATGACATTGGTCTCATAACTTAAAGATGATTGAATTTTAACAGATTTGATCTCACAAAATGTGGGGAAAAGAATTGAGAGTGCTATATAAGGTGAGAATTCTGTAAGTACTATATCCTTAACACAAGTCCACATACAAATGACTCTCTTGGCTTGGATTATTTTGTGTGTGCTACTGGGGTTTGAAATTAGGCAGGTAGTCTACAACTTAAGCCATGTTCCAAGGCTTTTACAACAGCTTTAGTTGTCTTTTAGATAGTCTCATATATTTTTGATTGGGTCAACCTCCGACTGCTGTTGTCCTCCCTACCTTCTCCTCCCATGTAGCTGTGAATATTGGTGTGAGCCACTCTGCCCCAACTTGTTGGTTGAGATGGAGTATCACTGTTCTTGAGCAGACTGGCCTCAATTTGAGATACTCCCAATCTCTACCTTTCAAGTAGCTCATATTATAGGCCTGAGCCATGGTGCCTTTTGGCTTCCCTTTTATGAGGAAGAAAAAAATGTTTTGCTGAGATGAGTTTGAGGTTCATGTGATCAATGTGATAATTAACCCAAAGTGCTTCCTGCCATTTCATACCTAACAGAGGGTAATAAATATTCTCTATGAGGGGGTAACAATGCTCAATAGGAAGTGTACTCATTACCTTACTCATGTAACTATAACCCTCTGTATAGTATCTTTACAATAAAAAAAATTAAATAAATATTCTCTATAGATGAATTCACTTTAATCTAGGCTTTATAGGATTGCCACAAAAAAGTCCTACTTGAACATAAACTTGGGAGTCCAAATTACAAAATACATCTATAAACAAGTTGCTATTATCAAGTCCACCAAAGTAATACATAAATATTGACTCCTGATGATAGCTGACACTGGAATTAAGAAATATAGAATAGAAAGTAAGTATATTAACTGATTTAAAAAGCAAAAACCAAATATTAATTTTTCAAAGAACATATTTAATTGAAAAAAGAACCAAAATAAAACTTTAAAATATGAAAAAATTAGCTGGGCACTGGTGGCCCACACCTGTAATTTTATCTACTCAGGAGGCTGAGATCTGAGGATTATGGATCAAAGCCAGTCTAGGCAGGAAAGTCCCTGAGATTCTTATCTCCAATTAACCACCAGAAAACTGGAAGTGATTCTGTGGCTCAAGTGGTAGAGTGCTCGCCTTGAGCTGAAGAGCTCAGGGACAGTTACCATGCCCAGAGTTCAAGCCCCACGACTGATTATATACAAAAAAATAAGGCCAGACACTACTGGCTCACATCTGTGAATCCTAGCTACTTGGAAGGCTGAAATAAAAGGATTGCAGTTTGAGGCCAGTTAAGACACCCCTTCTTACCAATACCTGGATGCAGTGGCACATGCTTATCATCACAGCTACATAGGAAGCATAGACAGATCATTTTTGAGGCACTCACTAGGCATGAAAGGAGATCCTATCTAAAACTAACCAACAAGGGCACTAAAGGACTCAGTGATAAAAGTACCTGCCTAGTAAGAGTGAGGATGAGTTCAAATACCATTACTGCCAAAAAATATAATCAACGAACTTATAATTTAATAAGTAGGTGAAAGAGCAGAATAATTTCAACAAAAGAGAAGCTCTCAAGTCAATAACAACCTTTACATTCCCTATCACAGATATAGAAAATATGAAATAGATAATAAAAGATATGGAGAACAGAATGGAAAAGTTTCATGTCAGAGTTCAAAAAGTAAAAGAGTTAATATTTAAATATATTATGAAAAAGAATTTTTAAAAATATAGTGAATAAGGGCTGGAAGTGTGGTTCAAATGGCAGAGTGCTTACCTAGCAAGCATAAGGACTTATAACACCAAAAATATATAATTAATGAAACAAATTTTCAGATTCAAGAGTCATAATAAATTCCAAGAAGGTTAAAATGAAAATTTAAGAGCTAGGCATCCCAAATATATCAAAGACAGACAATCTAAGAAAGCACTAAAAAAGCAGTAAGAGAGCCAGGTGCTGGTGACTCACACCTATAATCCTAGCTACTCAGAAGGCTGAGGTCTGAGGATTGCGATTGAAAGCCAGCCCGGGCAGGAAAGTCCATGAGACTTTTATCTCCAATTAGCCACCAGAAAACTGGAAGTGGCACTGTGGATCAAGTGGTAGAGCGCTCGCCTTGAACTGAAGAGCTCAGGGACAGTGCCCAGACCCAGATTTCAAGCCCCACAACCGACCAAAATTCACTGACAGAAACATGACGTTATTTATTAAGTTATCAAAAATTATACTAAAGCAGTATTTTGAGCCAGACACTGGTGGCTCACAGCTGTAATCCTAGCTACTTAGGAGCCTGAGATCTGAGGATCATGGTTCAAAGCCAGCCTAGGCAGGAAAAGTCCGTGAGACTCCTATCTTCAATTAACCACCAAAAAACCAGAAGTAGTGCTGTGGCTCAAGTGGTAGAGCACTGACCTTGAGCTGAAGAGCTGAGAGATAGTGTCCAGGCCCAGAGTTCAAGCCCCATGACCCCCCCAAAAAAAGCAGTATTTTGGTGTTTTCTGTTTTGTGCAGTACTAGAAAACAAATCTGGTATGCTAGACAAGGCCTCTGAAGAAATATCTTTTAATACTATTTTTTTATTTTTTCAATTTTTAAAAATTATTAAGTAGGGCTGGGAAGGTGGCTCAGTGGGTAGAGTGCTTGCCTAGCATACATGAAGCCCTGGGTTTGATTCCTCAAAACCACATACACAGAAAAAGTTGGAAGTGGTGCTATGGCTCAAGTGGTAGAGTGCTAGCCTTATGTAAAAGAAGCTCAAGGACAGTGCCCAGGCACTGTTCAAGTCCCAGGACTGGCCAAAAAAATTAGAATAAATGTGAAGGAAGGGGCAATGGGACAGAAAAAAATTCTAAAATCCTTGTACTATTTGGGAAAAAGATAGGAACATCAAATGCCTTAGATTAAGGATGTATGTGAAAATGGAAAATTAATTCCACTTACCTTTTTGGATTTTTTCACTTCTTGACTTGGTGTTGAATCACTAACTTCCAGGTTGTCTGGAGAAGTACTCGGGGCACATTCATGCATGTTTCCTACAATCGAATACATTTAAATATATCGTTCATTCTGCAGGGCACCAGTGGCTCATGCCTATAATCCTAGCTACTCAGGAAGCTGAGATATGAGGACCAAGGTTTTAGACTACCCTAAAGCCCTGAACACTGACATGTGAACACCATGAATCATATATTTGCATGTGAAGTATCTGTGATAGTTATAAATGAAAACAGATATGCCTGGGTTAACATATTTCATAACTTGTTAATGAGGGTCAGATGACAGTAAAAGCTGTAAAAAACATATGTGAATAAGCTTATGATGACCTAAAAACATGGATACATATATATGCATACATATATAAATATTTTATACTTAACTTTTCTTTAATAAATTTTCTTAAAATTTTATCTAAAATTTAAAAATATGCTTTTGAAGTCAAATGTGTTCATACCTTTTGGATTTTTGTTGTATTCATGAACAGCTAGATCCTCTACACTGGCTTTTCTTTCCTATAAACAATAAAGACACAATGTCACAAAAATAACATATTCATAAGCCAGGTGCCAGTGGCTCATGCCTGTAATCCTGGCTACTCAGGAGACTGACCTCTGAGGATCGTGGTTCAAAGCCAGCCTGGGCAGGAAAGGCCGTGAAACTCTTATCTCAAATAAACCACCAGAAAACTGGAAATGGTGCTGTGGTTTAAGTGGTAGAGCACTATCCTTGACCTGAAGGGCTGAGGGACAGAGCTCAGGCTCAAAATTCAAGCCCCATGACTGACGCCCCCCCCCAAAAAAAAAAACCTCACACAAAACAAAACCCATATTCATCCTGTGGTAGGTAAATTAGTCTTGGTTTTTAAGCAGAGTTACAGAGCCTGTCTCTAGCTAATAAGATAAATATATGATGATTACTTCTTTTTTTTTCTGGTACTGGGGCTTGAACTCAGGGATGGAGTTCTTATTTATTTATTTTTATTTATTTATTTTTTTTGTTGGTCATGGGGCTTGAACTCTGGGCCTGGGTGCTGTCTTGTCCCTCAGCTCTTCAGCTGAAGGTGAGCACTCTACCACTTGAGCTACAGCACCACTTCCAGTTTTCTAGTGGTTTATTGCCCGGGCTGGCTTTGAACTGCGATCCCCAGATCCTTAGCCTTCTGAGTAGCTAGGATTACAGAGGTGAGCCACCGGTGCCCGGCTCTTATTTATTTTTAATCTCACAATTGGCTCTCTATCAGCTGAGCCATACCTCGACTTCCATGTGATGATTACTTCATCTTGCTAGGCTGTTGTGAAATTAAGGTCCTTATATATTAATTACTAATGTTCTAGTTTAAAATTATATGATTAAAAAACCAGTATGACTCAAAAATTTTCCTCAAAGATGATTCAGAAATATTAACTGGCATATAATTAATCTCAACATTTTACCATCTATAATAGGTATTCAATAATTTCTGTATTAGAAGTTTAGAAACCATCCTGATCCAAATTATAAATGCTTCCTATGAAGAGAATCATTTTCCCTTTCTGAAAAAAAAAAAGCTGACAGAATATTTTTAGCCTCAGTGTGAGGAAGGAGCCTTGGCAAAAGAAGGCACCAAAGATGAGAATGATCTCTAAAGAACAATAATATTTTGTAAAGTAAAAAATACGTGCACAAAGCTGAGTGCCAGTGGCTCATGGCTATAATCCTAGCTATTCAGAAGGCTGAGATTTGAGGATCACAGTTCAAAGCTAGCCCAAGTAGGAAAGTCTGTCAGATTCTTATATATCTAACACACTACCAAAGGAAGTGGAGTTATGACTCAAGTGGTAGAACACTAGCCATGAGCAAGAGAAGCTTTGGGACAGGCCTTGAGTTCAAGCTCCAGGACCAGCACAATAAACAAAAAAAGAAAAACAAAAAATACATGCCCATAAAACAATACATGTATCTTAAGTACAAATTCAAATAAAAGGATATATAGATACATTTCAGTAGTTATCTATGTCAGAAAAAAGGAGAATGGGAGTAGGGCTAAAAGAAAATTAATTCAGCTGGGCGCCAGTGGCTCATGCCTGTAATCCTAGCTACTCAGGAGGCTGAGATCTGAGGATTGTGGTTCAAGGCCAGCCCAGGCAGGGAAGTCTGTGAGACTCTTATCTCCAATTAACCACTAGAAAACTGGAAGTGGCGCTGTGGCTCAAGTAATAGAGCGCTAGCTTTGAGCAGCAACAGCACCCAGGCCCAAAGTTCAAGCCCCACGACCAACTAAAAACAAACAAACAAGAGAATTCAAGTAAAAGGAAAGAACGTAGCACAGAGCAGGGATCAGAGTACAGAAGTCTCAACTAATAGTACATGAGAGTTACGGAATGAAAATAGATTCGTACAATGCTATTGGGTTTGGGTTTCAGAATTCCACACATCTGAAATTAGAACCAAATATTGTTAGTAAACAAATCATTTCAAACTGACCAACTGTCTGTCTCCTAGCACAACAACAAATAATGGAAATTATGCTTGTAACATTCCTAAATTGATTTTCAGGATGATCATTGCTCTCTCAGTAATACCTCCTCTTAATTCTTCTTTACATATTTCTGTCTATATTTTATCTGTGAAGAATTAAGCACAACATCAAATACTGCTGGGACCAACTTTCATTTGTTCATATACATTTAAATGTATGGACGTACACATCCCATTTTCCTACTAGCACTGGGGCTCCTAACTTTGAATTTTCAGTATTTTAAATACCTATGCCCAATTTTATTGTTCATTTCCCAGAAGTATACTACCCATACCAACTGACTTCTACGCATGTGGGAGATAGCATTCTACCAAGCAGTGTGGCAAGTGTGTAAGAGAAAAGATTTGCTTAATTTAGAAAGTAGGCAAAGCCTTTTCTTGGCACATGAGTAAAGTATTGCTGCTCCCATAGGATAACAGAACTTTCAGGGACTAGGAAACCATAGGATCAAGATGCAAACATCTATCAGCACACCTCTTCAGCGATTTCAGCTGGAATATCTTTGACACTTCCTGGCACTTTGGTTTCACCATGGTCACCTGCAGCAACATTTTTATCATCTTCCACACTTTTTTTCTCTTCTGTTTGTTTGGCACTAATTTGACTGTCATTATCTTCTGGTTTGTGGTCTGTAATTTCGGAAACACTCAGATCCTATGACAAAGTTGATCACAAGAGAAGAGTAAGATTAGAAAAAAGAGATTTAATACTGCTATCATAAATAATTTATACTATCTTAAATAACATGTAGAATATTAAGTCATATATAGCAGTTGCATAGATAAAACATCTATTTCAACATCTAGGTTTCTTAAATGGTATTAGTACCTACAGCATGGTTAAAATGGTAAAATTTAAATATTTATTTTCGTGACTGGCTCTACAAGATGCTTTTAAACTTGAAAGAGTGAAAAACATTTTCTATTTATTATGGCATTATAATATAGATGTATTGTGCTCATTTTTTAAAACATAGGACTTTAGAATCCTTCCAAAGATATTTTCCCCTGATATTTATAAAAGAGATAAGTGTAACTACTTATATTTCAGGCAAAGATAAAAGGGTACCTAATAGTAATCCTTTGCTCTTGATTGTTAAGAGCAGAGGAAAATTCAAATAGAGATAGAACTTGGTTTATGTGGCTTCTAGCCAGCTAATCCAAATTAGAAAACACTATGCATTTGGTAGATGTATAGTCCATATTGTAATACTTAGTAAGTACAGGAAGTAAGCATTGGTTTTAGCCTTTTTCCTCTACTGAGACTTTTTTGAAGTTATATAAGGTAAATGCTATGGTGGCTATAATTTACCAGAAACCAAAAACTTATTTCTGCATGATTTTCCCTCTAGGTAACATATTATGCATATGCATAACTATGGTTAACTAACATTACTTATGGATGGTAAATATGTACATAATTATATATAAGTGGTAGACTAACTAGAAAGAACCGTAATGCTAAGAGTCAGAGTTTCAGACTATGCCCCTGTCTCACATGGGCATGGACAGTGAACTGTATTCCCAGCAAAGTTTGGCTAGTCTGGCACTAACTCAATTCCTGTCAGGCTTGCTAGCTTAGACATTAGTGTCCTTGTAGAATAATAAAGTGATATTATTTTAAAAAAAGACTTTGGAATTTTATTTTAGAAATAGGCAAATCACACATACATGTCTACAAACTACAATTTTAATCAGTAACAAAGAAAATGTATACTATAAGAGCTGCTGGAACTACATCATCTTCTAAATTTGACAAAGCTATTAGAAAATGGCATTTTTTGCTAAAAAATTACAATTAAGCATTTGGGACTTTTTAAGTACATCTGAAATTATTCTATATACGTCTGGACAACTACTTTAAGTCACAGAAAACACTTACCTTCAAACTGAAACAATTTAGGAGAAATTGGTAGAACTGTTGTTTTATAAAGAGAAAGGGTAAAGTTTAAGTACATTTTTGGCACTACTATTTAAGATAGAAAGAGGTGAATGGTCAAGTAAGATTCTTGTGTTAGGAACACAGGAGGTGAATGGGCCTGACTTCTCACAAAAGGACTTGTTTCAGGGGTCACACAACATGGGTTAACACTTTTAAATTATCTTTACAGAATAGTAAGAAAGCCAATGTTTCTTGTGAGGTTTCAGTGTGCTTAAGAATACAATCACAGGGCTGGGTGATATAGTTCAGATGTAGAGAGCTTGTTTTGTATGCATGAGATTTCTGAGTTGGTTCTCAGTAATACACAGATAAATTACATACCATGCTTTAAAATTAGAGGCTTCTTTTAGAAGGTAGCTTGGGGTTATCCTTGGACAGAGAATGGGAAGCGGGGATGGGAAGAAGGGCATCTGAGGAGCTTTAAACTAAGCTTTTATTTGCCAGTCCTGGGGCTTGAACTCAGGACCTGGGCGCTTTCCCTGAACTTTTGCTTAAGGCTAGCACTCTACCACTTGAGCTACAGTGCCACTTCTGGTCTTTTCTGTGTATGTGGTATTGGGGAATTGAACTCAGGGCTTCATGCATGCTAGGCAAGCACTCTACCACTAAGCCACATACCCAGCCCCCCTAGTTTTTAAGTTTAAAAAGACCCACATCTAAAGAACTATAAAGCATAACATTTCATGTTACAATTCTGGATTCATGACTTTCTTCAATGTCATATAGGGTACAGAATGGTTTCCCAATATATTAATGCATCATGAAACTTTATAACTAAGTTCTATCAGCAACAAAATACATATATTAAAGTTCAATTTCAAGGAGTTTTCTTTGCTTTCTTTTTTGGTCAGTTGTGGGGCTTGAGCTCAGACCCTGGGCACTTTTCCTGAGCTCTTTTGCTTAAGGATAGCACTCTACCACTTTGAGCCACAGCTCATTTCCAACTTTTTTGGTGGTTAATTGAAGATAAGAATCTCATGGACTTTCTTGCCTGGGCTGGCTTCGAACCATGATCCTCAGATGTCAGCCTTCTGAATAGCTAGGATTACAGGCATGAGCCATCAGCATTCGGCTAAGGACTTTTTTTTTTTGCTTTTTTGGTTATTTTTTTGGATTGGAAAAGGTAACATGTTTTTTCTATACTAGAAATCACCAAATAGTAGTGAGAGGATATTAAATACAAAGGTCTAAGCACTGTTTTCTAAGCCTTGCTCTACCTCAGCATGGCATCTAATTACTTTGCAGGATATATATAAAATAGGAAAAAGGAAAAATATTATATATGTACATATGTATATATATGTTATATATATTATATATAACACTGTTTTATATATATGTATATACACACACACACACACACACACACACACACACACACAGTGAATAGCACTCTTTCCATGCAGCACTCAATTTTCCAATCCAAAAGAAGGAAGACATGGCTTTTCACCTCACTTCCAATTCCATCCCAAAATGTCTTTAAGATACATGTTCCCATGTCTTCATCCCCACAATCCTAGTCCAGGCCCTCTTCATTCTTTGCCTGGCCTACTATAACTGCTGCAGTCTAACTGTGATCTGTGACTTGGGTTCTATTCTTTTCAAATCCATTCTCCATAAATTGCCAGGATGGTTATACAAAAACCCAAGTGTAGTCAACTTACTCTTTAACATCTTTTTATTTTTTGCTAGTTCTGGGGCTTGAACACTGGGGCCTGAGCACTGTCCCTAAGCTTCTTTTGCTCAAGGCTAGTACCTTAATACTTGAGCCACATCGCCACTTCCAGCTTTTTCTGTGTATGTGGTACTGAGGCATCAAACCCAGGGCTTCATGTATGCTAGGCAATACTTTACCACTAAGCCACATCCCCAAGTCCCTTCTTTAACCTCTTTTACAAACATGTAAGACCAAATATTCTTTTTTTGGGGGGGGTCCGGTCGTGGGGCCTGAACTCTGGGCCTGGGCGCTGTCCCTCAGCTCTTCAGCTCAAGGCTAGCGCTCTACCACTTGAGCCACAGCGCCACTTCGGCTTTTTGCTTATGTGGTGCTGAGGAATCGAACCCAGGGCCTCTTGCATGCAAGGCAAGCACTCTACCACTGAGCCACCTTCCCAGCCCCAAGACCAAATATTCTTATGATTTCCCATCAGCCTAGAAAGCCCCATTCCCTTAACCTTGTTGTCTTGTTAAGTTTTGTTTGACCTGTCTTGTTTCATGACTTAAGGTTCTTTACTTCATAATGAAGACCTTTCTCCTGACTTCTCTGTGGCAGTTTAAGTTCCACTCCTAACACAGTCTAATGTATGAAAAAAATTCTTATACATCCTATAGAGCTTCTTGAAATCAAGAGCCATATCTTATTCCCTGCATACACAAGACACAGTATCTGTTTCTTCTCATTAGTTAAAGGATTCAAATGGAGGAAAGATATACATTTGGTGGTAATATTTTATCTTTGGACAGGCCTAGCCAAAACCACAGGAAACAAATAACACTGAAGAAATAGGGTTAGCCAGGTACCAGTGGCTCATGCCTATAATTCTAGCTACTGGAGGCTAAGATCTGAGGATTGTGATTTGAAGCCAGCCTACACAGGAAAGTCTGTGAGACCCTTATGTTCAATTAACCACAAGAAAACCAGAAGTGGCACTATGGCTCTAAGTGATAGAGCACTAGCCTTGACCCTAAAAGTTCATGAACAATACCCAGGCCCTGATTTCAAGCTCCATAACTGACCAAAAAAAAAAAGAGAAAGGGTTACCTTGATATTCCTAGGTGTTCTTTGAAGAAATATATACCTAAAGGGCATATAACATAACAGCTAAGAGGGCCCCAGGAGGTGGAATGTAAGTTGGCCTTACTTCTTGAGATCCACTTGACCTGAGGAAGTTTTGGTACATAAATATTTGTTGAATAAATAATATATACCAAACATTAAACTATGTGTCAAGTACTGGGAATACAATGCCACATATTTTTACGATGAAAAGAAGAAGGGATTACAACTCTTTCCTTGATGGTTGCATTTGGTTTAATGTATGTATACATGTTTAGCAAGTAAAGTAAGAAAAGGCACTTTAGTTGCACTCACCTTGAGTGCTGCTGTACAGCAGCAGCAGATGTTCTGTGGAAATTCAAAGCTTACCTTAAAGACTTGTTCTGACAGAGTACTCATTAGGAAACTGTAACTCAATGGCTTCTACATATATAGCCCATACTTCCCTCAGTAATGATCAGTGATAAACTACAGCCAAATCTTGAGCAACCAGCAGATGGGGGACACGAAAAAGGATCTAATTATTTTAATCTATATCTCCAAATCCATAGGGACAAAGTGCTCATTTTTAACTTCCTTTTCTTTCTCTGCTAAGATATATAAGTGATATCCATATTTACATTTATTAAGATATATATTAAGGTATATTAGTATATTTCAAAATATAATTTATAAATATGTAAACCACTTTTATTCATATAAGTCTGTGGTCTTTTAGCCATCCTCTAAGCCACTACTAGCCACTAGTAGACTCTTCTCGATAAACTTTAGAAAGTAAGAAGCTTGCTAGCCATTAATATGGAATTAAATAAATGGTCACTGAACAGCTCATTACTTAGTTTTTGGTCACTGCTTACCTTCATCAAAACTGCTAGTTTGCCTGAAGTTTGTATGATCTGGGATTCGTTATTGAGGATAAGAGATACCAGTAATTCTGATTCTGACAAAGCTCTAGTTGGTAATGAAATAGAGATGTTCCTATAGAAACACTCAGGTCACCTATTCTAACTTGATGTTTCCAGATGAAGAAACTGAGGCTTGCAAAGGCTAAGAAACTGGCCCAAGTTATCCAGCTAAAAAGTATAAAGCTAGAAGGAGGGCGCTGGTCTCTGAATAACTGTATATCCTCTTAATCAGAACACATGCTTGTTAAAGCAACTGCTTCTAAAGGTATACAAAGTTTCTGGCCGGGAAACTGCAAAGAAACTGCAAAGTGGACATCAAGACCAGTTCACATTCTGAGATGGGCACACTTCAAAATTACAATTTCATGTTGCTAAATGATAACCTCTCTTCAGGGGAAGAAGAATGCCTCTATTTCTAACATAAACAACTTTAGTTTAAAAGTTTCTCATTTCCCTGGAATTCCTTAAAAAGTTTCTTTATGAACTCTACGTCTGTCATCCATATTATTCAATCCTTTTCAAACTACTTTTGAGGTAACTATGTTTGAGCTAGGCTCTAGTGGCTCACACCCATAATCCTAGCTACTCAGAGGTGGAGACCTGAAGACTGCAGTTTGAAGCAAGCCCAAGTATGAAAGTCTATGACACTACTATGTCCAATTATTAACCACCAGAAAACCTGAAGTGGAGCTATGGTTCCAAGGTGCAGTGTGCTAGCCTTGAGCAACAAAGCTCAGGGACAGCATCTGGGACCTAAATTTAAGCCCATGACTGAGAAAACAAACAATGTTTGGGCACATACATTTTATCATAGTATTAATTCTATGTTATGAAAAGTTAATGAATGTGGTAGAATTTGGCTATGGCCCGCAATGCCTATCTATTTACCAGAGCTGCTTGTAGCTAAGTACAATTTGCAATTGCAACTAGGAAATTCTGCACTTCATTTGATTACATTTTTTCTCCTCATATTCTCTTTTACTCATTGAGAATCAAATGAGCAAAGAATTCAACTACACAAAATGTACAGGATGTTTACATCAAAATCTTCTCTGCCCCTTGTGTCTGAAGGGACTGAGAAAAGAAATCAGTTGGAAAGGGAGTTGGTGACTCATGCCTGTAATCTTAGCTACTCAGGAAGCTGAGATCTGAGGATTGAAGCCAGCCCAGGCAAGAAAATCCATGATACTACAGTAATCACCAATTAATCACCAAAAAGCCAGTGGTGAAAAGCTTTGGGACAGGGCCCATGCCTGAGTTTAACCTCCAGGACTGGAGCACATGTTACACACACAGAAACACACACACAGACACACACACAGACACACACGCACACACACACACACAGACACACACACACACACACACACCCCAAACACACACACACACACACACACACACACCCCAAACACAAGAAAACTACCTTCATAATATACATTAGAAATTTTAAGGGAAGACTGAAATTATTTTAGTGGACTCTAGCCCCTGTAAAATTCAACATCTAATATTAGATATTTTTGCCTTTCCACAAACAATACTATTTAAATTTAATCTTTATTTTACTTAAAACATTCTGACATACAAAAGACAAAATGAGAATTACAGAATAGTCAATGAAGAAAAGTCAGGGACAGAAAACATTGAGAATGAAGATTCAGACAGTACAGTTAAAATTCAGGAAGGAGATTAAAATACAAAGTTATAAAAGATAAGAAACATTAAAACTGTAACTTTGTAAGAGTGAAAAATATTTTATATAAAACTAGGCATATTTTAAAGTATAATTTTTCCTAAACATTTTCTATTCAAGTAACAAAATGAGAGAATAACAAATTCAGAATGAAAAGAATTTAAGTATTATTATCAATTATTCACTTAACTGTACAAATGAGGAAATTGAGTTCCAAAAAGTAACTCTGCCTGGCCTATAAGCAAAAGTTTTACACACTCCCAGATTGTTAATTTCCATTTCATTAGATATAATGCCATCTGCCTAGAGAGTAACTAAAAGAGATCACATTATTAAGATCGAAACTTCAAATACAGCTGTCACTGTAGATTTTAATAAAAAGGACACAAAAGCTAAAAGAAAAAAACTATTTCTTTAAAATGTAAATTATTTAGTTTTAAATCAGTATTTTTTTATAAAATTACTTTATATAATGGGTAAACTATAGTCAAAGACTGAAAAATACATGCTAATCTATTGATTTACAAAAAAAAATCAAGCTGGGCACTGGTAGCTTATGCCTGTAGTCACAGCTACTGAGGAGGATGAGATCTGAGGATTGCAGTTTGAAGCTAGTCAGGGCAGAGAAGTCCATAAGATGTCTATGTCCAATTAACTATCAAAAAGCTGAAAATGGAGCTGTGGCTCAATTGAATACTAGCTTTGAGCAAAAATGCTCAGGTCAGTGCCCTGCCCAGGCTCTAAATCCAAGCTCTAGGACTGGCAGTGGGGGAAACAATCAACCAGGCACTGGTGGCTCACAGCTAGAATCCTAGCTACATGAGAGGCTATGATTGAGAGGACTGAAATTCCATGCCAGCTGGGCAGAGACCACCTCACTACAATAGGTCTAAAATAGACTGCAGTCCAGGAACCCGCCAAGTAGAAAATAAGTCACTATCTCAAAAATAGCCAGTGCAAAACAGGGCTGGAAGTATGCCCTGTGTTCAAATCCCAAAATCAGAAAATCAGAAGTTTTGGTAGTTCTTAAGGATCTGTACTCTTTTTTTTTTTTTGAGACAATATCTTATTAACTATGTGCTCTCGGCTAGCTTCAAATTCAATTCTCCAACTTCAGCCTCCAAAGTGCTGGGCTTATAGGTGAGCACTACCACAGATGGTTTGACACATACTAGTTTTAAATGAACTGCCCTGTGTAAACAAATATAATGTTCAGGGTATACGTCTAGTTTCTAAATTTGCCTTTAACAATAAATATTATTTACAATGTAATATATGTTAATTAGGTATTTATATATTTTATTATACATTTATAAAAATATATTTTATTCTAAATTTATTATGTTGTTATTTATTAATTATATTGATGCAGTCTTTTAATATTTTATAGTTATACACTTATAATTTGGTAGTTTAAGAGGCATCAGATTTTACCAGTGCCTCCTGCTGTCTTTGACTCCCTAACACAAATGACATCAATTTTTTTCCACCAAATGTAAAATACCATCATACAAAATTAACTTAATAAAATATGAGTGCATATTGTGCATACAGCATTCAAGTAATTTGGCTTGCAATAATCTGGAGAAATTTAAAGTCTGTTATTTCAATTCCAAATAATGTGGCAATACATTATTCCAGAATGTTTTGGAAACTGGAGGCCCATTCTCTAAAAGTTGTTTTGATCGCACTGGCATTTTGGACCTCTGCTCTTTCCATTTTCCCTCTGAGTTAGTAACTGAATTTTGTTGATATGTTCTATGTTTGCCATATTTCATAGATCCTTTCATTTTTCTCTTTATTTTTGACTCTTCTTCATCACTCTGCCTTTCCTGCTTTTCATTCTCTTTTTTACATATCTCCTGGAATTTCCCTTCTTCTTCCTCATTGTCTACCTCTTCTTTCTCCTCTTCTCCATTCCTCCCATTTTCTTCCCCTTCCCTCCTTTCCTTTTCCTCTCCTTCCTCTTCTTCCTCATCTCCTTCTTCATCCTCTTCTTCTTCCTCTCCTTCCCCCTCCTCACCTTCCTCCTTTCCCCATTCTCCTTCTTCCTCTCCTTCCCTCAATCCTTCCTCTTCTTCTCCTTCCTCCTCTTCCTCTCCTTCCTCTTCTTCTTCCTCCCCTTCTTCTTCCTCTCCTTCCTCTTCTTCCTCGTCTTCCTTTTCCTCATCTCCTTCTCCCTCTTCTTCCTCCTCTTCCCCTTTTCCTTCCTCCTTTTCATCTCTTTCATCTTTCCTCTCTCCTTCCTCTTCTTCTTCCTCTTCTGCACTTTCTTCTCCTTCCTCCTCATCTTCTCCCTCTCCTTGCTCCTCCCCTTCCTCCTCCTCCTCTCCCCACTCTCCTTGCTCTTCTTCCATTTCTTCCTCTCCTTGCTCATCCCCTTCTCCCCCTTCTAGCTCTTGCTTTCTTTCCTCCTGGTTGCCTTTGTCCCTCCCCTTTTCCTCTCCTTCTTCCTCATTGCTTTTCTCCCATTTCTCCTCTTTTAGGTTCTTCTGTTCCTTACTCAAGAACTGCATTTCTTGTCCTCCTTTCTCCTCCTCCTCTTCTTCATCCTCCTCCTCCTCCTCTTCCTCTTCTTCCTCATCCTCCTCCCTTTGCCACTGTTCCACATTTGAAATACCCTTCTCACAGATTTGGTCCCTTGTACCTTCAGGCCCAACTACTATCTCTCCCACTGGCTCTCCCTCGCCTTCACTCACCTCTGCTCTGACTGTAAGGTCATCTGATAAGGTTTGTGCTTTCTTCTTTTGTCTTCCTGGCACCTCAAATTTTTTCTTATATGTTTCTATTACTTGCTTCTCTATTTCATTTTCTTCTGAATCATTTGCTTCTTCCTGCTCCTCTGGTATCTTTGACAAATGCTCACGAATAAAATCATATTTTCCCATGAATCTGGACTTTCTGGAACCATTACCATTTCCTTGTTTAAGAAATGTTCTGCGGAACCACAAGCTGTGCTCACTTTCCACTTCATCGTCTTTCTCTTCACTACTAAAGTGTACTGACTTGGAATGCAAGAATATGTTAGGTTTGCCTTGCTGACTCTGGCTTTTATATTCCGTGTAACTTTTTGGCTCTTCTATGAAATATGTTTCACTGCCAGTGATCATTTGTCCAATCCTATTTTCCTTAACATAACCTTTATGTTCTTCATACACAGAATTTGCATCTTTATCTGTTATGTCATCAAAAAAATTATCATAATGTAAAAATTTCACTTTCTTTTCCCTTTTGCTTAGATTTTTCACACTTGCCATTTTCTTCAGCCCAGTGCTCTTCTTAAAAATTACTTCTTCATCACTTTCTTTTTCTAGTTCCTTAGCATCAAGGTGATCAATACCATTGTTATTTTTGTGTCTAAACATCATTTTTTGTAAACCCTTTCCATTGATGTCAGCCCGATGCCTCACCTGCTGTGTGCCACTACTTCCTTCTTCCTCATCTGAAAATGCTTCCAAGGTTTCAGCTACTTGAACCACAGAGACACCTGTTGACACCTGTTGTTCACATGTTTTATCTTCTTTTGTTTTTGACATCTCTTCAAATTCATATTCATTATTATCATCATTTTCAGTACAGGTTGTAAGCTGGCTCAGTTTCTCAACTGGGTCTTGGCTCTGTAAATTTTTAAAGCAATCATCATTCTACTATTAGTTAACAAAAGTAACAAATTACTGCTAAGATTTAACCTACTTATAAGTTTATAAGGAGAATTAAAATGTCCAATTTATTAGGCATTTTAGTGAGGATTTGTTTTCTTTCTTTTTGACGGCTGTCCCTCAGCTCTTCAGCTCAAGGCTAGCACTCTACCATCTGAGCTACAGTGCCACTTCCGGCTTTTTCTGCTTATGTGGTGCTGAGGAATTGAATCCAGAGCCTCATGCATGCAAGGCAAGCACTCTACCACTGAGCCACCTTCCCAGCCCCGGATTTGTTTTCTTTAGGGATAATTTATGCCATGCTATAGGCATGTCTAATTTTAAGAACACATATCTGTGTTTGTGTGACTTTCAATTCTTATTACCTGCCTTAGTTTTTCCATCTATCATATTTATTCTCTACATTTTTTCCCAATCTCAATCTTTAGATATGATTCATTTTCAGACTGATCTTGTAAGATGCTGTAAACATTTTTACACTACTCTGGCATATGTTTGCCATCATCTCTATCATTTTTAATTTTCAAATTTTGATGTCTTTTGAGCTCATGAAATTTACAAAATTAAAGAAAATAAATAAAAATGTGAAAATGATAAATATTGAAAAATGAATAGGTTATTTCTATAAGAGAAAGTTTGAAATGGAAACTACTCATGAAACCATTTTTATCTACATAGTAAATAATGATGAACGTACTTTTTTTTTGTCAGTTGTGGGGCTTGAACTCTGGGCCTGGGCACTGTCCCTAAGCTCTTCAGCTCAAGGATAGTGCTCTACCACTTGAGCCACACACCATTTCCTCCCTCCCCCCCCCATATAATTTTCACCAGATGATCTACACATGGGTGGTATGTGTGTGTGCGTCTGTGTGCATGCCCGCGCGCCTGTGTGTCTGTGTATGTGGTTCCAAATAAACAGAAAAAGCAGGAAATGGAGCCATGGCTCAAGTGGTTGGGCACTACGTTTGAGCAAAAGAAGCTTAGGCCCGAATTCAAGCTCCAGGACTGGCAAAAAAAAAAAGAAAAAAGAAAAAGAAAGAATAATTCTCTAATGAACAAAATAGGAAAATGTCAAATTGTTGACCTATTCTATAAGCTAATAGATTCAATATCTGATAAACTATGGTCTCAAGGTGGAAAATTAAAATAAATTTTACAAGTTGAGATATATTATGGAAAGGGTTCATTATTTTTTACCAAAGAAATGATTAAAATAGGACAAGTTACAAATTAAGCTAACAGCTTGTTCAGCCAATCCTTTTTAGTTTTCACTCATTAAAATATACCTGGCAGGGCTGGGAAGGTGGCTCAGTGGTAGAGCACTTGCCTTGCATGCATGAGGCCCTGGGTTTGATTCCCCAGCACCACATAAGCAAAAAGGAAAAAAGCCGGAAGTGGCACTGTGGCTCAAGTGGTAGAGTGCTAGCCTTGAGCTGAAGAGCTGAGGGACAGCGCCCAGGCCCAGAGTTCAGGCCCACGACCAGACCCCCCCAAAAAAAAAACAATAAAATATACCTGGCAGAGACTAAACATAAAAGCAACATGTGAAGTTAGAAATATCGTTCAGCTTAAAAGGAAAGATTTTTCTTTTTCATTTGTTCTAGGCCTGTCCTTTAAGAAGCAGTGAATAAAACTTGTTAGTCCTTTCCAGAGCCCTAAGACATACAAGCCTAAACATCAGAACTGATTTCCAAATGGATATGTATTTCTTTCCCTAGCATATAATAAAGCATCTCAAAAGAGGCCAAGCCCAGAGTCTAACAGAAGAGGATGGAAAGACACAGAAAAAATGGCTGCTTGAAGTACAGACAATAAAGTGGTCAACATTTACTGTGTTTACATAACTGGGTGAGGAGAAAAGCTCATCTATAGTCAGAAATGCTGTTATTCACATGCCTCTCACTAATACAGATAAGAATAGTGAGGACTCATTCCAAATTTTTATGATTTAGCAAGATTGTTTTGCATTTCAGTGGATTTGGCTTTAATGATTTTTTAAGTGCCAAAGGCATTAGAATCAGAAATTAAATATTTTATATAGCCTTCTTACTTTAATTAACATTTTTTGTTTTATTTTCCTAAAGTGCAAACTCATCCTTCTCCATGTCTGTGGAAACCACAGACTGTGTTTTCCTCTAGCTATTCCTTACTCATTAAAAGTCTCTCTTGGGACTGGGAAGTTGGCTCAATGGTAGAGTGCTTGCCTCACTTGCATGCATGAGGCCCTGGGTTCAATTCCTCAGCACTACATAAGCAGAAAAAAGCCAGAAGTGGTGCTGTGGCTCAAGTGGTAGGGCATTAGCCTTGAGCTGAAGAGCTGAGGGACAGTGCCCAGGCCAAGAGTTCAGTCCCCACAACCGACAAAAAAACAAAACAACAACAAAAAGTCTCTCTTTCTCACCTATGAACAGTCTCTGCCTCATTTCCAAATGTTTTTGTCATGCCTTTTATGCTGTCCAGTCCTTAAAATCAAAGCCCAAATAAATACTGGAAAAATTATTATCTGGTATTTTCTCTAAGATTGCCAAATTTTAAAGTTAAAAGTTAATATCATGTAGAAACTCAGCATAGTAACTCCCTCAAAGTCATACTCAATTATAATCAGTCACTTTGATAAACAATAGCCATAAGCACTATAATTATAATCTATTCCTTGACAGAAAGCATAATTTGTAAGCCTGTGCCAGTGGCTCATGCCCATAATTCTAGTTACTCAGTAGAAGGCTGTAATCCAGAAGATTATGGTTCAAAGCCAGCCCAGGTAGAAAGCCTACAAGACGTTATTCCTAAGCAGCAAAAAGCCAAGCTAGAGCATGCTCAAGTGGCAGAGTCTGAGCCCAGCAAGCAAGGTGAGCAAGCACAAGGTCCTGAGTTCAAACTCCAGCATAAAAAAAATTATAGTAACTTAAGGAAGTAACCACAGAGAGCAAATTCAAGCAATAAAACTATCACAGAATGGAAGTGGCGCTGTAGCTCAAGTGGTAAAGTGCTCGCCTTGAGCTGAAGAGCTGAGGGACAGCGCCCAGGCCCAGAGTTCAAGCCCCACGGCCGACCAAAAAAAAAATCTATCACAGAAAATACATACCAATAAACAAGCCAAATGAAGGACATCCATATTGTATTCCTCCACTTCTTTAATTTTAAAATAAGTGATTATCTTTCTTGTGTCCTTCCCAGAAACTTTGCAAAGAAAAAACATTAATACTGTTCTTAACCACCATGAAAATAATAACTTTCCAAATTATACCTTGTGTTTTTGAATTGGAGAAAATACTGGTGACTTCTCACTGGAACTCAGGTTCACCACATGTGTCTGAAATAAAAGAAAAATAGTTCTAAAAAGAATGAAGACTATATATGATTATGTATATATACTTATAATTCCAAATCTGTTTCTGCATGCACTCGCGTGTACATACACACACATACACACACAGTGCATATGGCAAATACAATCCAGCCAGGCACCAGTGGTACACATATCTGTAATCCTAGCTACTCAAGAGTTTGAGATCTGAGGATCGTGGTTCGAAGCCAGTCTGGGCAGGAAAATCCATGAGACTCTTGTCTCCAATAAATTAATCAGAAAAAGCCAGAAGTGGTACTGTGGCTCAAGTGGTAGAGCACCAGCCTTGAGCACAGAGAGGCTCAGGGAGAGCGCCTGGGCCCACAGTTAAAGCCCCAGGACTGGCAAAAAAAAATCTATTCTCAATTCCCATATAAATGATGTGAGGGTAGAAATTAATTTTATTCTTTGTAACTTGTACCTCAATAAAGATGATTAAAAAGGAACAGAATTGAAATAGAAGATGGTGATTTAGAGGTACTGGGCCTGCTTCTGCATGAATTAGAATAAAAACAATAGGATTTTAGGTGCTTATTGATGTAAACAACTATGTTGGAACTATGTTTGCTGAGTGTGGGTGCAGACTTGTAGAAATCTCGGGGAGTGTGTAAGAGAAGGAAAACTATGACAACTTGACAAGGAGAGAGGGAACACCCTCTAGTCAGGAGAATAGGTAAAAAAGAAAGAGTGTAATAAGCTGTACCAGCTCAGGATCTGACATGCAGAATATCTGGAAATCTTGGCATGAGTTGACTGGCTTTTAAGACAAATAGTCTAGACAGAGAAAAGATCTGGAATCTACAGAACAACCTGTTTCTGAAGAACTTTTTCATTGTGTCCAGCATATTCTGAGCCATCTTGAAAAGCATGTTATTGCCTGAGCTCACTGCTGTGGGGGTCAAGAATCATACATTTTCTTATCTCTAAATCTCAAGGCAGTATCACTGTACTACTCTAGCAGGCAGGTAGCTACCTGGAGAGTCAGCTTAATTTGGAAGAGATTCTGATACAATTTCCCTGAGAATTCTAGGTAGTAGGAATTCGGTGCAGAGAGGAGAGGTTGTTGCTTCCTTTCAAAATCAGAGGTTTGGGGAAACAGCTGTTTACAACCTCAGGAAAGTGAACATCTGTGTGTGAGTTCACATGGGAGCCATGTTTGGAGGTATCACAATTATGGGAAGTGGATGGCCCCATCACCCCATTTCTAGTACAGTTCTTTTGTAATTTCATTGCTATTCACTGCCCCTGGAGACAGTCAGAAATATGCCACAGAACCAGTGTCTCATCACAAAAAAAACCTCTGGAGAGAATCTTTACCTGAGAATCAGTGCTTTCTCTACCAACTGCTTTCAATGAGCAGCTGAGAAGATTCTAACTAGCTTCATCTACAAATCACCCATGCTAATCATCAGGCAAGCACCACTGCCACTTTAGGAATAATGGCAGATGGTGTACCCTACTTGCACTGCTGGTTGTACACCACCAGCCTGAACTACCTAGGGACCCAACTTTTGTGAGACTTACAGAAAGTTCATACCTCAGTCTATGGCACAATATACATTGGGTCACAACCAATTAATAATGGCCAAAGAATAGGAAGATTACACTATAAAGTCCAATTAAAACTAAACTCAATGCATAACTGATACCTCAGGACACATTATAGGAGAATGTTGCTTACTAAGAAAGCCCTCATATAAAAGTTAAAGCAATATTCATCTCTGCAAATCACAATATAGACATTAAAAAAGAAAAACTCTAGCAAGATGACCACCTCCAAAAAATTGTAATTCTAAGATTCCCAAAGATATCAAAGTGTATGAAATACTGCAAAAAAATAAAAGAATAATTAAAAATTCAACTAATCTGGGGCTGGGAAGGTGGCTCAGTGGTAGAGTGCTTGCCTTGCATGCATGAGGCCCTGGGTTCAATTCCTCAGTACCACATAAGCAGAAAAAAGCCAGAAGTGGTGCTGTGGCTCAAGTGGTAGAGCGCTAGCCTTGAGCTAAAGAGCTGAGGGAACAGTGCCCAGACCGAGGGTTCAAGCCCCACGACTGACCAAAAAAAAAAAAAATTCAATGAATCTGAGAGAATACAAATAAATACTTGAACAAGTTAAGGAAGACAATACAGGATACAAATGAGCATTTTAATAGATTCTGAAAAAGAGCTAAACAAATACACTGTAAACAAGAAACTCAGCAATTCAGATTTTAAAACTCAGTCTAGAACCTCAACAACAAATTAGATTAAGGAAAAGAAAATACTGGGTTTTTTTTTGTTTTTTGTCAGTCGTGGGACTTGAACTCTGGGCCTGGGTGCTGTCCCTCAGCTCTTCAGCTCAAGGCTAGCACTCTACCACTTGAGCCACAGCGCCACTTCTGGCTTTTTCTGCTTATGTGGTGCTGATGAATCAAACCCAGGGCTTCATGCATGCAAGGCAAGCACTCTACAACTGAGCCAACTTCCCAGCCCAAAAGATAGAATATTAAAGTTTACAGGCCTGTACTCCTATCTACTCAGGAGGCTGAGATCTGAGGATCATGTTTCAGAGCTAGACCATGCAGGAAAGTCCGTGAGACTTTTGTCTCCATTGAACCACGAGAAAAGCAGAAATGACACTGTGGCTCAAAGTGGTAGAGCTTTAGCCTTGAGCAAAAATTAAAAAAAAAAAAAACACCTCAGGAACAGTGACCAGTCTATGAGTTCAAGCCCCACAACTGACAAAAAAAGACACCTCTACCAAGATATTACATGCAGACGGCAATTTAAATAAACAAGAAGAATGAATAGAATATCCAGATCACTTGACACCACAAAATATCAAATATCCACATACTTGGCGTACCAGAGGCAGAAGCACTATATGCTGAGGGCAGAATACGCTCAGTTAGATAACAGGAAATATCCCAACCATGGATATCCAAGTATAGGAGGCATTTAAAACCCCAAATAGACAAGACTAGAAAAGAACCTCTCCATGGTACAACTAAATTGCCAAAGTACAGGACAAAGAAAAAAATATCAAAAACTACAAGAAAGAAAGACATACAGCTGACATTTAATTGTAAACTCATAAAGCAACAGATTCAGGGGCTGGGAATGTGGCTTAGTGGTAAAGTGCTTGTCTAGCATACATGAAGTCCTGGTTTCAATTCTTCAGTACCACATAAACATAAAAAGCTGGAAGTGGCACTGTGATTCAACTAGCAGAGTGCTAGCCTTGAGCAAAAGAAGCTCAGGGACAGTGCCCAGGCCCTGAATTCAAGCCCAAGGACTGGCAAAAAATAACAAAAAAACACCAGATTTCTCAGCAGAAACTCTAAAGACCAAAAAAGTATGAAATGAAAGAAAGGTTAACTTCTGGCTAAAATTACTATGCCTAATATGAATGAGTTTGAAAGGGGTTCTGTCCTTTCAGTTTTATGGATAATTTTAGAAATTATAGGTGATCTTCTCTAAATCTGGTAAGCTAGGCATGGTTGAGTATGTCTGTAAGCTATACATCTAAAGCCAACTGATTCTTTTTTTGATGGACAGTGAGCTTTGTTTTTATTTTTTTATTGTAAAGATACTGTACAAAGGGGTTACAGTTGAATGAGTACACTTCCTATCGAGCGTTGTTACCCCTCCTTTGTTTTTCCCTACCATTCCTTCCTTCCCCACCTCCCTAACTTCTCCTCCGACCCGCCTCAACCCCGCCAAAGCTGTAAAGTTCATTTTCAACATAGTGTCTTCTACATCTCATTGTTACAATGTTCAACCTGTATCCTTATTTCAGCATTTTGTTATTTCCCCTCCACTCCCCAAATTAGAAAAATGTATATAAAAGATGTAGGGCACCAGAATCAAATACAGTGAAACCCGTGGTTATACCATGGGGGAAGAACATACAAAAGAAACAACAAAAATAAATCACACAGCAACATCGTGAAAATGGCAATACTTCCCAAGGCTATCTACAAATTCAATGCGATACCTATCAATATTCCAACCTCATACTTCAAGGAAATAGAAGAGGCAATCCAAAAATTCATACGGAACAATAAAAGACCCCGAATAGCAAAAATGATTCTTAACAGAAAGAACGGTGCTGGAGAAATATCAATACCAAATTTCAAACTCTACTGCAAAGCCACTGTAATTAAAACAGCTTGGTACTGGCACAATAACAGACCTCAGGACCAATGGAATAGAATTGAAAACCCAGAACCTACAGACCTACAGCCATCTAATCTTCGATAAGGGAGCTAAAAAAATAGAATGGAAGAAAGACAGCCTCTTCAGTAAATGGTGCTGGCAAAATTGGTTAACTACTTGTAGGAAACTAAAGCTAGGGGCTGGGAAGGTGGCTCAGTGGTAGAGTGCTTGCCTTGCATGCATGAGGCCCTGAGTTCCATTCCTCAGCACCACATAAGGAGAAAAAAGCCATAAGTGGCACTGTGGCTCAAGTGGTAGAGTGCTAGCTTTAAGCTGAAGGGCTAAGGGACAGCGTCCAGGCCCAGAGTTCAGGCTCCACGATCGGACCAAAAAACAAAAAAACAAAAATAAAAAAACTAAAGCTAGATCCTTATATATCACCCTGCACCAGAATCAACTCCAAATGGATCAAAGACCTCGGAGTTAAAACACACACTCTGAAAACATTACAGGATAGAATAGGAGAAACCCTAGGTCTCATTGGCACAGGCTGAAATTGTCTTAATAGAGACCCAGGAACACAACAAATCAAAGAAAGGTTGGACAAATGGGATTGCATGAAATTGCAGAGCTTCTGCATGGCAAAGGACATAGCTAGCAAGAACAATAGAAAGCCC
>NW_012267312.1:5451763-5485336 GCF_000151885.1 Dipodomys ordii
CCAGGCCCAAAGAAACATAGGCCCCATGGTTTCCCTTATTTGCAATAACTAGTATATGTCTGAGACAAGCAGAAAAGGTCAGATAAGTTGATGTTAGGCGAAATGAACCCCAAGATAAGTATTCAAATGTTTTTTCTTTCATGTGATTGTTTCTACCATATTTATAAAATGATTTCTCTGTTGCTTTGTGTGTCCCTCCCCCACGATATAACCCCTGCTTTCACTGTATTTGATGCTGGTATAATTTGTGGAGGGGAAGGGAAACAAACAAATCATTTAAATAGGGATACAGGTGGACCCATTGCAACAATGAGATGTACAAGTCGTTATGCTGAAAATGAACTTTACAACTTTGGCAGTGGGGGGTGAAAGGAGGAGGGAGACGGGAGGGGAGGGAGGGGGTGGAGGGGAGATGAGAAGGGATAGGAAGGGAAAACAAAGGAGGAGGCTGAGATCTGAGGATCTCAGTTCAAAGCCAGCCCTGGCAGGAAAGACCGTGAGACTCCTATCTCCAATAAGCCACCAGAAAACCGGAAGTGGCGCTGTAGCTCAAGTAGTAGAGCGCTCGCCTTGAGCTGAAGAGCTGAGGGACAGCGCCCAGGCCCAGAGTTCAAGCCCCACGACCGACAAAAAAAAAGAAAAAGAAATGTACTCAATATCTTGCCCATGTAATTGTAACTCCTCTGTACAGTATTTTCACAATAAAGAAAAATCACACAGTACATTATAAGTATATTAAAAACAACAGCAAGAAAGATAAAACCTCACTTTCCCAGCTCTCTCTCTCTTTTCTCAGCTCTTTTCCAGCTCTCGCTCTTTCCCAGCTCTCGCTCTTTCCCAGCTCTCGCTCTTTCCCAGCTCTCTCTTTCCCACGTCTCTTTCTCAGGTCTTTCCCAACCATGTGGAGGGCCAAGATGGCCTGGTGCCAGCCAGAATGATGAATAAACCTACCCTTACCTGAATACCACGTGCGTGGTGTTATTTTTACTCAGCTACCTCTTTTTTAAAATCTAACATAAATGGTGTCAAAACCCGGGAAGGGCTTAAAGTCAGGATAGGTGGGATTCCTCTCCGTTTTTCCCCCCTTTTTTGCTCTGAGGAATACCCACAGTTCTGATGGCCTTCTGCGAACCCATCTGTCTGCTGCGGACAGAGTGCATCGATACCATTGCTGGCCTTCACATCCACGTCCACACCACTTCTCTACTCTGGTGAGTGAAACTACTCTCTACGGTTCTCTGTTGCTCAGTCTCTATCCAGACGTGGTACCATGCCAGAGAGCTCCTATGGTCTTTAGCTGAAAGACCGGTCACCTCCGAAGCTGAGGACGCTTGGTTTTGGGGCCTTGGCCATTTCTCTCTAGAGGGCTCTGGGGGAAGTCGGGACGCCGCTTCTGCCTCCTCAGGTCTCCTTCACTCACCAGACTGACTCTTTGACACATTTAATGGGGTGCTGCAAATCACGCCGGAGCGGTGAAACCCCTTTGAAATGCCTCCTGTGCTCCCTGGAAAGCCAGAGCGCCTAATTTTTATGCCATTCTCAGATGTAGACAGTTTTTGCTACTGCAATGGTAAATGGTCAGAAATCTGTTGACTTTCAGGTTCTCTTTGTGCTCTCTCTCTCTCTCTCTGCCAGTCATGTCCAACTTTCCCTATTTCTCCCTTTCTCTTCTATAGCGTTTTGGCTTGTGCCCTGAAGAGTGCAACACAGGCTGGGTCCCAGGGAACCCCCTTCTAGGTTCCCTCTCAAAGCCTAGCCAATTTAAGCTTGATCTATTTGTTCTTTGCCTTTTTTCATAAATTTGCCATCTTGGCCACATGGTGGGTTAAGGGTTTGGCCCCATCTGACCCTTAACCTTCCACCAAGCTTACTACTCCATCTATTCTAAGGTGCCTTGCTAACAAGTTGCTCTTTTCACAGGCCCTGGTAACTGAGACCCAACCATCTGATGTACTTTGTTAGCAAAGATGTCTAAACCTTGTCAAAATTTTAGGTTTTGAGTTTTGCCTTTTTTGTTTTGTGTTGTGTATTCTGGTACTGACTATGTGACTAAAATATTGGGCATATGTGTGCTAAGATTCTCACATCCAATGACTTTTGTCATTGCAGAATATTTGTTGGTCAATTCTTGATAAGAACAAGGTACACTCTACTTAATCTATTTGATCTCCTTGTTGCTTTAATTGGAAATAATAAAGGGCTTTTGTAGCAAAGATTGCATTTCAAAGCCAGCCCAGGCCAAAAAATCCCTAAGACTCCATCTCCCAACTAACCTGCAAAGAGCCAGGCTGGAAGCATGGCTCAAGACTCTTATCTCTAACCAGCCAAACTCTGCAAGTGGTACTATAACTCAAAGTGGTTTAGTGCTGGCCTTGAGCAGAAGTGCTCAGGGACAGTGCCCGGGCCTTGAGTTCAAACCTCCTTGAACACCAACTGGAATAAGCCATCCCAGCAACGAGCACCTAGACTTAGCCAGTCTGGAGAACAAGGGAACATGGAGAGCAGTAAGAGGAGATGATGTCACATCAGCTACTTTGTGCCTGCCCTTTCAAAATTAACCAGAGCCAAGAGGTCAGTAGAAGTAAGAAGCCTGCCCATCCAATGTCTATACCTGCCTATTAACTGAACAGGAATTTATATTATTGCCTTTGTCACCTGACTTCTCTACCTAGTCGCCAGATGTCAGAAGTAGCTAGGGACATTTCTACCAACATTTTCGGCCCCAAGTCCTTCCTCTTGCCATTTATTTGCTCTCTAGTATTTTTTTTCCAGCTCCTCAATGCCTCATGAGACTTCTACTTCATCTAAGGACTCATGCCACCAAGGGACAGCTGCTGCTCGCTGCCTTCTCTGGGAGGGGACCAAGTTTCAGCCTTTTACCCCTAAAGTCAATGCCCCTTATCAGCAGGAAGTAGCCAGAGAGAATCCGCGCCCTATTCCATGATTATTAAAAGGCTGGAATGTAAGGTCCGCTTCTGGATGGCGAGCAGACTCCAGGCTCCTCGCAGCAAAGTCTCCACCCAGTTATACCTGCGTTACCTAGGCAACTGGCACACCTGGAAGAGGTCACATCTGCATCTGCTGAGGTCACATCTGAATTTGATGTGGCCTAAATAAGGCCTAGCCCAGGCCCAGACACCCTCTTTCCAAGCTCACTCGCTCTCTCTTCCCAGCTCTCTCTTTTCCAGCTCTCTCTCTCTTCCTCTCTCTTTCCCAGCTCTCTCTTTCCCACCTCTCTTTCCCAGGTCTTTCCCAGCCCTTTCCCAACCGCATGGAGGGCCAAGATGGCCTGGTGCCAGCCAGAACGATGAATGAACCTACCCTTACCTGAAAAAAAAAAAGATAAAGCCTCTTGTGTCCCTATCTTGGAGTTCATTTCGCTTAGCATCATCTTATATGGTCATATATACATAGCTTTGGACTTTTTCTGCTTGTCCTAGACATATTAGTTATTTTAAATAAGGGAAACGTACGTTTCTTTGGGCCTTAAAGCCAACTGATTTTGGTATCTTGATTAAGATACCAAAAACAAAACTGTAAAAAGCCTCTTCAAGAAATAGTGTTGATTGTTTAGGTGCAATAGCTATGTGCATCTAATCATATAAAATAATATTTATCAAAATGAACTCCAGGAAATGGAAACAAACAGTTTTTCTTTTTCTTTGTTGTTGTTTTTATTTTCTTTTCCTTTTGTCTTGTTTGTTCATTTATCTACCTATGGGGGTGAGGACACAGAAAAGTTAGGACAAAGGGTAAACAAATACTGCCATAATACTCACTAGACACTATGTTGAAAATGAACTATACATCTTGTGGGTGGGTAAGGGAGGGAAAAACTTAAGAGTGAGAGGAGTGACAATGTTCAAAAAGAAATGTACTGTTTATCTGACTTATGTAGCTGTAACCCCTCTGCACATCATTTTTACATTAACAATAAATAAATTTTTTTGGGGGGGGTCTGGTCGTGGGGCCTGAACTCTGGGCCTGGGCGCTGTCCCTCAGCTCTTCAGCTCAAGGCTAGTGCTCCACCAATTGAGCCACAGCGCCACTTCTGGCTTAGTTCTTTCTGCTTATGTGGTGCTGAGGAATTGAACCCAGGGCCTCAGGCATGCAAGGCAAACGCTGTACCACTGAGCCACCTTCCCAGCCCCTAAATAAGATTTTTTAAGGGAAATAGTGCTGAGAAAACTGAATATTTACGTGTAGAAAATTAAAACTAGACCTCTATATTTTTTATCTTGTATAAAATTCAACTAAAAGTCGATCAAAGGTCTTGATTTTAAAAACTGAAACTTTGAAACTCCTAGACAAAAACACAAAGGATACCCCTTCAAGATACAAGCATAGGAAACAATTTCCTAATAAGATTCCAACAGTTCAAGAAATAAAGAATGGGGCTTGGAATGGTAGAAGGCTTGCTTTGCATGCATGAGGCCCTGGGTTCGATTCCTCAGCACCCACATAAGCAGAAAAAGCCAGAAGTGGTGCTGTGTCTCAGGTGGTATGGCGCTAGCCTTGAGCTGAAGAGTTCAGGGACAGTGCCCAGGCCCAGAGTTCAGGCCCCCACAACCAGCAAAAAAGAAGAAAGAAAGAAAGAAAGAAAGAAAGAAAGAAAGAAAGAAAGAAAGAAAGAAAGAAAGAAAGAAAGAAAGAAAGAAAGAAAGAAAGAAAAGAAAAGAAAGAAAGGATGAATTGACAAATGAGATAATATTGCATAAAAAAATGTTTCTGAACAGCAGAATGAAGAGACAATGTACAGGATGGAAAAAATAGTTGCAAAGCTATTCATCTGACAGAGGATTCATTTTCAGAATATATAAGAAACTTGAGGGGGATGGGAAGGTGGCTCAGTGGTAGAGCAATTGCCTTGCAAGCATGAGGCCCTGGGTTCGATTCCTCAGCACCATATAAGCAGAAAAAAAAGCTGGAAGTGGCGCTGTGTCTCAAATGGTAGAACGCTAACCTTGAACTGAAGAGCTCAGGGATGGCGCCCAGGCCCAGAGTCCAGGCCCCACAACCGACAAAAAAAAAAGAAACTTGAAAAACTTAACAAAATACAATTAATGTAATAAAAATGGGCAAATTATCTGAACAAATACTTCTTAAAAAAAACACAAATGGCCAATAAATGTTTGTAAAACTTGGTATCATTAGAGATAAGAGAAATGTAAATCAAAAGTACAGAGAGAATCTATCTTACCCAGGTCAGAATGGCTATTATTTATTTAAAAAAATAACAAATGAACAAATGCTGATAAGGATATGGAGAAAAAAGAATCATTAGAGGTTATTGGTAGAAATGTGGGAAACAATATGGACATTTCTTCAAAAACTAAGAACTGCCATATGATTCAGCTATACTATTCCTGGTATACCAGGAAAAGAAAAAGGAAGAGAAATACCTGCATACCCATATTTTCAGAGGCAATATTCCCAGCAGCTAAGATATGGAATCAGCCTAAGTGTCTCTCAATAGATAAATGGACAGAGAAAATAGGACATACACACAATGGAGTATTATTTATCTACAAAAATATTAAATCATGTCACTTTCAGGAAAATGTATGGAACTGGAGGCCATTAATCTAAGCAAATGAGCCAGACACACACAAAAAAGTATTGCAGGCTTTCACTCACTGACCTGAAAAGAGAAACATGAACTGTTAGATAAGGGGTGAAGGGTGTAAAAGGGAGGACAAAAGGGAGGGTTCAAGGATAGTGCCTAGCCCAGAGTTCAAGCTCTACAATGGACAAAAAAATAACCCTTTTTTATGAGCATAAGAATATAGAATATACATATATGCACACAAAAGCATATGACGAACTTAAATTCACACAAAAATAGGAAAATAGGTAGGAAATCATTACCATATTTAAGACATCAGTAGTTTCTTCAAGGTTTTCTGATTCTGCTGCTTGAGTAGAATTTTCTGCATCACTTTCTTTGGTCATCAGATCTTGAAAATACTCTGAATTATTAAGAAGTAAAAAGAAAATCCAGATTTCAAAAGAATAGGGAAATACAACTGAACAGAATACAGAAGTTATTCTGTAATACAAAGCATGGGTATTATTTTACCAGAAGTCTTTTTTTTAATTAAGATTTTTATTGTGCAAATACTGTACAGAGGGGTTACAGTTACATAAGCAAGGTAATGAGTACATTTCTTATTCAGCATTGTTGCCTCTTCCTTTGTTTTTCCCCTACCATCCTTTCCCTCCTACCTCCTCAGCTATACCCTCCGACCCCCCACAACCCCCCTTACCAGAAGTCTTTACTGTCAAGTTTAGAGTCAATGTTTTTAAAATCTTTTCTATGTTTGAAAAATCTGCTACTAATAACAATTTCTTCATTCATATAGACAGATAAATGTTAATCCTTTGGAATAAATACTACCCAGGTATCAAGCACTGGGAAGGTGGGTATAGAATGAAGAAAGTCCCAATGACACACATCCCCTTGTAGTTGGCAGTTCCCCTTGTAGATTATGCCAGGTTGGTCTGTATGTTTATGGTTAATTAAAAAAAATACTGAGACATAAAGCCAGAGACAGTTACATGGAAAATTTTATACTTATTTTCAAAAATATCAGGGATCCTCTGAAGATAAGTGAGGATGTGGGAACTAAACTGCAACTGGATAAAATTAATGTGGAAAGTGTTGCAAAGGAAAGACTGGAGACACACAAAATGTAAGGTTGGAAAATACAGTCTTGTTTCAGACTTGACTAAGAAAACAGATGTTACCAGACCAGATCTGCTAGATCTTCTTACCAACAAATGTACACAATTACCTGCATTTGTACCCAAGTTTTCATTTTCCTGTTAAAATGGAGGATGTCTTCCCTTTTATCAAAGACTGCTCTGTGTATCAGCCTCTCCCATCCTCAAAGAGCTTTGTATCTTGTCTTTAGGATACTCAGCTCTCCTAGACACTACTGGCTCATCTCCACTGACATATAAATGTGCTCCAGTATTTCTCATTCATACCACAGATCATTCTTAGCTGTCAATCCAGTTGTCTGGACTACTTCATGAACAAAAAGGCAAATTAACCTCAATGGAGCCTATCTCATCTTCATTTGCACATTTGTTATTCATGCCTCCACTCTAATGCTCTAGTTTCTGCTCTTATCTTTCCCTCAAATTGCACTTTTGAGATTATTGTTCATCTCCATGATAGCAAATGCACTGGATGTTCTTTGAGCAGTACTTTGCATTCATGACATTGTTCTCTAGATTCCCTGCTACCTTTTTTCCAACTGTAAGACTCAAAGAATTTTTTAATTGGCTCTGCCTCCTTCCCCCTCTAAATGGAAGACAGAACTACATCCTTGGCCCTACACTTCCTGTAATCTGTGATAATTTTACACAGTTTCATAAATTTTAAGTACAGTCTCTATGTTCATAATTTTCAAATCTGTACCTCTAGTCTAGAGTCACATGGGCTGGCTTCAAACCTCAATCCTCAGATCTTAGCCTCCTGAATAGTTAGGATTACAGGTGTGAGCCACATTACAAGTGTGAGCTTCTGCTACCTTGATATGTATAGTTATATATTTGTTATCCTTCATATTTTAATATACATGTACTTTCTCAGCAAGATCTAACCTGATCACTTTAATAGACTGGACAGATTATCTTAAAAAAACACATGAAAAACAATAGGAATGAAAGAGAGATTTCTCTTGAAAGCAAGTAGAGTAACAAATATTACCTGACTCCAGTAGCTTTCCAGGCTCAAAAGTGCTTTTCTCTGGGAAGTTACACCGAGGCAAACGGAAAGGGACTGAACTGGGTGAGAAATAAGCGGTTCCTTTGCCAGTCCCCTCTACAGGAGGCAGTGTTTGTGTCACTGGAGAAGAATGTGACGGTGTCTCCTTTAAAATAAGCAGGGTAAATAAAATTTCTATCATGTATGAAACATCATCATAAACTTCTCTGCATTTTAAAAAAAATAATAAGTATTAAACTATAATTTTACATGACAGAATTTCTAAACTTGAGAATGAATATTCCTTCTTTCAAACTCAAGTTCCTATTTCTTGTTTTGGGTCCAGTCGTGGGCCTGAACTCTGGGCCTGGGCACTGTCCCTCAGCTCTTCAGCTCAAGGCTAGCGCTCTACCACTTGAGCCACAGTGCCACTTCCGGCTTTTTTTCTTTTTGCTAATGTGGTGCTGAGGAATTGAACCCAGGGCCTCAGGCATGCAAGGCAAGCGCTCTACCACTGAGCCACCTTCCCAGCCCTCTTTTTTCTGCTAGTCTTGGGGCTTAAACTCAGGTTCTGAGCACTGTCCCTGAGCTTCTTTTGTTGAAGGTTAGCACTCTACCACTTGAGCCACAGTGCCACGTCCAGCTTTTTCTGTTTATGTGGTACTGAGGAATTGAACCGAGGGTTTCATGCATGCACGGCAAGCACTCTACCACTAAACCACATTCTCAGGCCCTAAACTCACTTTTAAAATTTAAAAACCTTTCATTCTTATTGCTTTGCAATTTTTATCTAAGACACCCTTTCTTTGATTTCAAAAGAACATCAATATATAAAGTAGACCACAAATGTACCTGGTCTCTTCGACGCAAACGTGCTGATACAGTTCTATGGAGTGCATTCCCTGAGTTCACACCACCGATGGGCTTAGAAGAAGTTGACTGTAAGTGAGGCTCATTTGCTTCATTAAATTCCATTTCTTCTACTACACCAAGTCGAGGGGTGGCAAAAACTAGCATGTGACAACCACCACAAGCAATCTGTAGGTAAATCCACAGAAAAATTAATTGAAAATGGGATCAAATACACATGTGTGTGTGTGTGTGTGTGTATTAGGGTTTGAATTCAGGGCCTGGGAACTGTCCCTTAGCTATTTTGCTCAAGATAAAGCTCTACCACTTGAGCCATAATTCCACTTCTGGCTTCTTGCTCGTTAATTGAAGATGAGAACCACACAGACTCAGCAATACATAAACAGAAAAAGACAGAAGTGACACTTTGGCTCAAGTGGTAGAGTGCTAGCCTTAAGCAAAAGAAGCTCAGGGACAGTGCTCAGGCCCAAAATTCAAGCCCCAGGGCTGGCAGAAAAAGACAGAAAAAAAAAAAACAATCACTTGAATAAACCACTCTCTTGAGATAATTAGGCCTCCAAGCCTTTTACTTCCCATGAATGTTTTTTAAGTTTAATGCTTACAAGCCCTTACACAAAAAGTACCATGCATGATGATGGAACAACAAAACCAATATTCAAAGAATTTTGAGACATAATATTCTTCAAGAAAATAGTTATAAAAACACCATAGTATTTTTCATACACAGACTGAAGTGTTCTACCTAGTGATATAGGATGAATAGCATACCTTTATAGTATTTTCAAATATAAAATTTATGTATATTTTTGTATACCTTTTGAAAATTATCATCCTCATTAAGACTATGTCCAATCACTAAGGACTTGGTTATTTTGTCCTTCACTGATTACTTTATATTCCTAATACAAAAGTGCTAAAGGGGGAAATTAGGAAAGATACAGATTTTTCAGGGACATAATGCCCAATATTTGGCTTTTTAAGAAACTAGTTATAGGGCTAGGAAGTTGGCTCAGTGGTAGAGTGCTTGCCTCACGTGCATGAGGCCCTGGGCTCAATTCCTCAGCACCTCATAAGCAGAAAAAAGCCACAAGTGGCACTGTGGCTCAAGTGGTGGGATACTAGCCTTGAGCTGAAGAGCTGAGGGACAGCACCCAGGCCCAGAGTTTAGCCCCCACGACTAACAAAATAAAAAAGAAACCAGTTATACTTATTAATTGCAACCATTACACTTTCTTGAAAATAATTGCAATATTAATAATATACTTAGTAATAATAAAATATATTCATTTTCTATAATATACTAAAACACTCTAATCTAGAAGTATGAAAATATAAAGAAACACATTGATACCCTTACCTGTTGAACTATGAATCTCAAAAAATTAGAACATAAGGTGGGAAAGAATTGATTGGTAAAATTCTCCAATCCAAGTCCTAATTTTCCATGACGACCATCTCCAAAAGTATACATTAGACCTATGTCTAAAATACAAACAAAAAGAAGAAAATTACAAAAGGGCTACTCATATGGCTCTATTTGTAAACAGTCAAATATACTAATTTATAATGCTATTAAAATCTTCCCACCAAATACTGCATTAAATTTAATCTGGTCCATTGATATTCCCACACTCTCTACAGTCTCTGTGTTTCTACATGTAATATGTAATGAAAACTCAGTGCTGGGCGCCAGTGGCTCACACCTGTAATTCTAGCTACTCAGGAGGCTGAGATCTGAGGATCACAGTTCAAAGCCAGCCCAGGCAGGAAAGTCTGTGAGACTCTTATCTCCAATAAACCATTAGAAAACCGGAAGTGGCGCTGTGGCTCAAGTGGTAGAGCGCTTGCCTTGAGCTGAAGAGCACAAGGACAGCGCCAAGCCCAGAGTTCAAGCCCCACGACCGACAAAAAAAAAAGGAAAAAAGAAAACTCAGCATAAACAACTAAACCATGGTGGTTTGTGAAGGTGAGTTGTTGTAATAGAAGAGATTTGTGGGGGCTGGGAAGGTGGCTCAGTGGTAGAGCACTTGCCTTGCATGCCTGAGGCCCTGGGTTCAATTCCTCAGCACCACATAAGCAAAAAAAAAAAAGGGAAAAAAAGCCGGAAGTGGCACTGTGGCTCAAGAGGTAGAGTGCTCGCCTTGAGCTGAAGAGCTGAAGGACAGCGCCCAGGCCCAGAGTTCAGGCCCCACGAAAAAAAAAAAAAGAAGAAGAAGAGATTTGTGGAACAGCAGCACAATACAGTGCTGAATCTTGTCATATATACTCTATCTATCTATCTATCTATCTATCTATCTATCTATCTATCTATCTATCTATCTATGATACATGTCATCAATCTAAAATAGGTAGATTGATCTATACAGATAGATGATGTATCTATATAGATGACAGATATACATCATCTATCTGAGATATACATTTCTTAAGGAAAAAGAGATTATTGTATTCTGACCTCTATTTCAATACTATGTTTTCTTCTCTCCTCAGATCATTGATAAATCAAAGTTTCTTAACACTGGCACTATCAACATTTGGATTGTGTGGGTCTGTCCTGTACATTGTAGGGGATTTAACAGCATCCTTGGCCTCTATCCACTTATATGCCAGTAGAACAATGCCTCTCTGCAACTGTGACAATAAAAAATATCTATAGATTCTATGTGCCTTCTGGAAGAATAAATTTGGCTAAAGTGGAAAACCACTGATTTACTTAAATATAAATATCTCATTTTTTTCTTTTGGTCCTGGGTTTTGAACTCAGGGCCTGGGGGCTGTCGCTGAGATATTCAGCTCAAGGCTAGTGCTCTTCCACTTGAGCCACAGTACCACTTCCGGTTTTCTGGTAGTTAATTGGAGATAAGAATCTCATAGAAGTCCCTGGCTTTGAATGGAGATCCTCAGATCTCAGCCTCCCAAGTATCTAGGATTACAGGTGTGAAACACCAGCGCCCAATTATAAATGTCTCTTTTAATCATTCAGTTCTTGAATTCATTCCATAAATTTCGGCCTAAGGAAATGTTATGTGTCAATAACCATACTGACTAGTCTCCATGCCAATATCTTGGTCCCACTTACAGTAAGGTTCATGATGAATAGTGTTGCTACCTCTCTCTAATAAACCATTTTGTGTGCTGCAATAGCACCTATTCTAAACTTTTCCTCATCTGTTACATACTCCTCTTTCATCTCTACATCTTAAGTGCCTTAAGTGGCTTGAAGCAGAAGTCATGGGTACAGACTAGAATCTGGTGATTAAGAGAGACTTTTGATTGAATGTTAAAGGATAATTAGAGTTTAACTGTAAGAATAGAATGAGGAATCTTCTAGGTAGATCCTTTAGGCACTGAATCAAGAGAAAATATGAATCAGAAAAGAAGTGAAAACGCAACCAATGAGCCCAGGGCACAAAGAAGGGGGTAGTAAGAATCTTAAGAAGAGTAATATAAGCAGTTGCCAGTGGCTCATGCCTGTAATCCTAGCTACTGAGGAGGCCAAGATCTGAGGATAGTGGTTCAAAGCCAGCCCAGGCAAGAAAGTCTGTGAGGCTCTTAACTCCAATTAACCACCAGAAAACCGGAAGTAGCGCTGTGGCTCCAGTGGTAGAGAACTAGCCTTGAGCTGAAGAGCTGAGGGACAGCACCCAACCCAGGTCCAGAGTCCAAGCCCCACGTCCAGCAACAACAAAAAAAGAGTAACAGGGGGCTGGGAAGGTGGCTCAGTGGTAGAGCGCTTGCCTTGCATGCATGAGGCCCTGGGTTCAATTCCTCTGCACCACATAAGCAAAAAGAAAAAAGCCGGAAGTGGCACTGTGGCTCAAGGAGTAGAGCGCTAGCCTTGAGCTGAAGAGCTGAGGGACAGCGCCCAGGCCCAGAGTTCAGGCCCCACGACCGGACCCCAAAAAAAAAAAAGTAACATAATTATACCAGGAAGGGTTCAATTAGTTCAGATTACAAATTTTTAAAATCTATCTTAAGGGCACTGAGAGCACTAAGAGGCTTTTATACTAGGAAATAACTGAATCCTATTTGGGGACTTCTAGTTTAGGAAGCAAAAATTATTTAACAGACTCCTAGGACTGAAAAAGTTGATTACAAATAATAATTCAGTAAGGTGACCAGTTAAAAAAATGATTTCTAAAAAACAGCCAGGCCCTGGTGACTCACACCTGTAATCCTAGCTACTCAGGAGGCTGAAATCTGAGGAACGCAGTTTGAAGACAGCCTGGGCAGGAAAGTCCGAGACTCTTCAATTAACAACCAAAGCTGGAAGTGGGTCTGTGGCTAAAGCAGGAGATTGCTAGCCTTGAGTATAAAAGTTCAGGGAGAGCATCCAAACCCAGAGTTCAAGCTACAGGACCAGAGCAGTAGGGGAATAGATTCCATGTAAAAGAAGTGATAACTAGCCAGGCGCTGGTGGCTCATGCCTGTAATCCTAGCTACTCAGGAGTCTGAGATCTAAGGATCACAGTTCAAAGCCAAACTGGGCTTTTATCTCCTATTAACCACCAGAAAACCAGAAAGTGATGCTGTGGCTCAAGTGGTAGAGTGCTCACCTTGAGCTGAAGAGCTGAAGGACAGCGCTCAGGCCCAGAGTTCAAGACCCACAACTGACAAAAAAAAAAAAAAAAGCCAGCTATCATAGAAAGCTGGCAAGAATTTTCAGGAAACTTGTTACACACTTCTCAATGGCCCTAGAGGAAAAAAAAGCATTTTTAACACTTGTCCCCCTAGACAAGATGAAAAGGCAAAAAGGCAAATTTTTTGTGCTTTAAGTCTTTTATCAGAAGGTTTTATTAAAACTTAACTAAAGGGGCTGGGAAGTGGCTCAGTGGTAGAGTGCTTGCCTTGTTTGTATGAGGTCCTGGGTTTGATTCCTCAGCACTGCATTAGCAGAAAAGCCAGAAGTGGCGCTGTAGCTCAAGTGTTAGAGCACTAGCATTGAGCTGAAGAGCTGAGGGACAGTGCCCAAGCCCAGAGTTCAGGCCCCATGACCGACCAAAAAAAACACACCTTAACTAAAGCTGGGTTCTGGTGGCTCATGCCTATAATCCTAACTCTCAGGAAGCTGAGTTCTGAGGATTGTGGTTCAAAGCTATCTTAAGCAGGAAAATCTGTGACAGAAAAGTGGAAGCAAAGCTGTGGCTCACAGTGGTAGATGGCTATTCTTTTTTTTTAATTTTATTTTATTTTATTTGTGAACATACTGTACAGAGGGGTTACAATTGCATGGGCAGGATAATGCGTACATTTCTTACCAAGCATTGCAGCCTCCTCCTTTGTTTACCCTTCCCAGCCTCCCCCCTCCCCCTAGATGGCTATTCTTGAGCACAAAAGATTTTGGACAGTGACCAGTTCCTGAGTTCAAGCCCCACAATTGAAAAAAAAAACTTAAAGTGTAATTGTATATCAGATGATCCATAAAAAATAGCTTGTATTTGCCATCAATAGCAATTTAGAGTTGACTAAAAATGACAATCAAGATGGAGAAACAGGGGCTAGGAAGGTGACTCAGTGGTAGAGCGCTTGCCTTCCATGCATGAGGCCCTGGGTTCAATTCCTCAGCACCACATAAGCTAAAAGAAAAAAGCCAGAAGTGGCACTGTGGCTCAAGGGGTAAAGCGCTAGCCTTGAGCTCAAGAGCTGAGGGACAGCGCCCAGGCCCAGAGTTCAGGCCCCACAACCAGACCCAAAAAAAAAAAAAGATGGAGAAACAGATTAGAATTTTCAGTAAAGATAAATAAATAAATATATAAATATATATATATATATATATATATATAATTCCTGTGGGATAAGGAGGGAACACTTCTTTATATGCTTTATATTCTGCATAGTACTATTATTATATGCTATGCTAACACAATTGATAAATGATAAAGGACAGCATCCTTCCTGAAGGGTTCTATGGAGAAAAGCTGCTTGGTAATAGGTTGAATTTGCTATTCCTACTTTAACCAGCTATCGTTAGATGAGCACCATGTTAGAAGGAGCTTTTTTGAAAACAGGAGGAAAAAGGATATAGAAGAACTTGGGTTATTTTAATATACTAGATGTTCCTGACTTATTGATGCTTTTTACTTCATTTTTAGAAATGAAGTAAATAGTGAAACTACAACCTCTTTTGTTACAAAAGCATTTATTTACCACGCAACCTATGTTTCTTTAAGGCGGCAATAGCTATGTGTATAGTATTTACCAAAATTGAACTCCAGGCTGGGAATGTGGCTTAGTGGGAGTGCTTGCCTAGCATTCATGAAGCCCTGGGTTCAATTCCTCAGTAGCACATACACAGAAAAAGCCAGGAGTGGGACTGTGGCTCAAGTGGTAGAGCGCTAGCTTTGAGCAAAAGCTGAGGGTCAGTGCTCAGGCCCTGAGTTCAAGCCCCAGGACTGAAAAAAAATAAAGAATATATTTCTTTTAAAGCTGGGCACTGGTGGCTCATGCCTGTAATCTTAGCTACTCAGGAGGCTGAGATCTGAGGATCACAGTTTAAAGCTATATTAAGCAGGAAAGTCCTTAACTCCAATTAACCATGAGAAAACGGGAAGTGGCACTGTTGCTCAAATGGTAGAGCGCTCACCTTGCGCTGAAGAGCTTAGGGATAGCACCCAGGCCCAGAGTTCAAGCCCCACAACCAAAAAACAAAACTGAACTCCAGGAAATGAAACAAAAGGTTTTTTCCATCTTTGTTTCTGTTTTTGTTTTCATTTCCTTTTGTCCTGACTGTCTGTTTATCTGTCTTTGGGAGGGTAAGTGGTGGGGGCCACAAAAATGGTGGGACAAAGCGTGAACAAATGCAGCAGTGATACTCACTACTCACTATGTTGAAAATCAGCTTTACAACTTATGGGTAGGATGGGAAGGGAAAAAAGGGAAGACATTGAGGGAAGGGGTAATGCTCAAAAAGAAATGTACTCTTTATCTGACACATATAACTGTAACCCCTCTGTACACCACCTGTAAACCCTTTTAAAAAAAATAAGGGGGGCTGGGAAGGTGGCTCAGTGGTAGAGCGCTTGCCTTGCATGCCAGAGGCCCTGAGTTCGATTCCTCAGCACCACATAAGCAAAAAGAAAAAAGCCGGAAGTGGCGCTGTGGCTCAAGTGGTAGAGTGCTAGCCTTGAGCTGAAGAGCTGAGGGACAGCGCCCAGGCCCAGAGTTCAGGCCCCAGGACCAGACCCCAAAAAAAAAAAATAAGGAAGCAGCCAGGGCATCGGTGGCTCACACCTGTAATCCTACTCAAGAGGATGACATCTGTAATCCTACTAAGGAGGATGACATCTGAGGATCATGGTCCTAAACAGCCCAGGCAAGAAAACCCAAAAAACTTTTATCTCCAATTAACCACCAGCAAACTGGAAGTATTGCTGTGGCTCAAGTAGTAGAGAGCTAGCCTTGAGCTGAAGAGCTGAGAGACAGTGACCAGGCCTAGAGTTCAAGCCCCATGACTGGAAAAAAAAAAGGAAGCCAGAGTAGGAGATATATTCAGATAGTGGTCTTTGATACACCCTGTATCATTGTGGAAAGAAAAGAAGTCATACAAAAGAAAAAAAGAAAACCTCCAACACCTGGTGGTAAAAGCATCACAATAATTTCCTCAGCCCATGGGGGCTGGGAAGGTGGCTCAGTGGTAGAGCGCTTGCCTTGCATGCATGAGGACCTGGATTCGATTCCTCAGCACCACATAAGCAAAAAGAAAAAAGCCAGAAGTGGCGCTGTGGCTCAAGTGGTAGAGTACTAGCCTTGAGCTGAAGAGCTGAGGGACAGCGCCCAGGCCCAGAGTTCAGGCCCCACGACCAGACCCAAAAAAACTAAAATAAATTTTAAAAAAATTATAATTTCCTCAGCCTGACTATAGCCCCTTTCAAATTGAATAGGAAAAATTCTGTTGTGTGGGATGCCTTCATATGGCTTGAAAGAGTTAAGAACTTTCAAGCCAGTTACCAGTGGCTCACGCCTGTAACCCTATCTACTCAGGAGGCTGAGATCTGAGGATCACAGTTCAAAGCCAGCCCGGGCAAGGACAGTCCATGAGACTCTTATCTCCAATAAACCACTAGAAAACGGGAAGTGGCGCTGTGGCTCAAGCAGTAGAGTGCTCGCCTTGAGCTGAAGAGCTGAGGGACAGTGCCCAGGCCCAGAGTTCAAGCCCCATGACCGACAAAAAAAAAAAAAAGAACTTTCAAACATACAATTTCAAAAACAATTCCATGTTTCTTCCAAAGTATACCATAATGACTTATTTTGAGGTTCTAAATCTTTGAATCTTTTTTTTAAATCCTTCTGAGGATTGAACCCATGTTCTCAAGAGTGCTAAGCACACATTCAAACTGAATTAATGTAAGAAAAAGTAGTTCATAACTTGTTTTTGCCAGTCCAGGGGCTTGAACTAAGGGCCTGGGTGCTGTCCTTAAGCCTCTTTGTGATTAAGGCTAGCACTTTACCTCTTGAGCCACAGCACCACAGATGACTTTTTCTGAGTAATTTATTAGAGATAAGTATCTCATTGACTTTTCTGCCCACATTGGCTTCGAACTGTGATCCTCAGATCTTAGCCTCCTGAGTAGGTAGGATTACAGGTGAGACTCATCAGTGCTTGGCATTCAAAACTTTATACTGTGGAACAGTAATCAAATAATTCCATTTTTCACAATCCTTAATTCCTTTAAGTGTGTTTGTTCCATGTATTCTTTTATTGTGATAATATAAACCCAGATCTGTAAATGTAAAACAGATGATTTAATACATACCTGTCATCACAGCTGTGTGATTTTCTCCGCAGGAAACAAAAGTTATTTTCTGATCCTTAATATGTTCAACAACTTTGGGTTCTGGAGTCTCAAAAAGAGCAGTGCCGAGGCCTAGTTGACCAAATTGTCCCAGTCCAAAGGTATATACAGTTTTCTCTAAAAGGAAAAAGCCAAAAATCAAGTAAAGGATTGCACAGAGGCAGTCACTATTACTCTGATATAATTTTTAAAAAGCGATATACAAACTTTCATAATGAAGGTTAACTGCCTTTCAAAAGAAATATCCGCATAACAATATTAATACTAGCCAGGTGCTAGTGGCTCACACCTGTAATCCTGGCTGAGATCTGAGGATCATGATTCAAAGCTAGTCCAGGCGCAAAAGTCCATGAGACTCTTATCTCTGATAAACCACCAGAAAACCAGAAGTGGCTCTGTGGCTCAAGTGGTAGAGCACTCACCTTGAGCTGAACAGCTCAGGGACAGTGCCCAGGCCCAGAGTTCAAGCCCCATGACTGACAAAAAAAATAGAATATGAATACTGATGTATAAACGTTTCACTGCTGAAGAGACATGCAGTTGTAAAAACCATGAGTCTACTTTTATGTTTTTCTTTTTTTTTGCCAGTCCTGGGGCTTGAACTTAGGGCCTATGTACTATCCCTGAGCTTCTTTGTGCTCAAGGCTAGTGCTCTACCACTTGAACCAAAATACCACTTCAGGCTTTTTCTGAGTAGTTTTATTAGAGATAAGACTTTTCTTCCTTAGCTGGGGGTAGGTGGCTCACACCTGTAATCCTAGCTACTCAGGAGGCTGAGATATCAGGATCATAGTTCAAAACCAGCCTGGGCAAGAATGGGCAAAAATGTTCAGGAGACGCTTATCCCCAGTAAAACACACAGAAAACCGGAAGTGGCATTGTGGCTCAAACAGTAGAGTGCTCACTTTGATGTTTTGTTTTTTGGTTTTTTTTTAGGGGGGGGGGTCCGGTCGTGGGGCCTGGGCGCTGTCCCTCAGCTCTTCAGCTCAAGGCTAGCGCTCTACCACTTGAGCCACAGCGCCACTTCTGGCTTTTTTCTTTTTGCTTATGTGGTACGGAGGAATCGAACCCAGGGCCTCAGGAATGCAAGGCAAGCACTCTACCACTGAGCTACCTTCTCAGCCCTTAGAGTGCTCACTTTGAGAAGAAGAGCTGAGGGCCAGCGCCCAGACCCAGAGTTCAAGCCCCACAGCAGACTTTTCTTACAAGACTGGCTTAGATCCTTAGATCCTTAGATCTCTGCCTCCTAAGTAGCTAGGATTACAGGCATGACCCACTGGTGCCCCCTAATTTTATCTTTTATACACAGCCATAAAAGGTTTTATTATAAGCAAACAGGACATAAAATATGTAAACTTTTTTCATTGTAAACTAATTCCTTTCACTGTCACAAGTAAAACAATAAATAGTGTTTTCTACAAAAAACAAATTGCTTTTAGTTGGAGTTAATAATCTATTATATAAGACATAGTTTCTGGGTCCAGTCGTGGGCCTGAACACTGGGCCTGGGCGCTGTCCCTGCTCTTCAGCTCAAGGCTAGTGCTCTACCACTTGAGCCACAATGCCACTTCTGGCTTTTTTTTCTTCTTATGTGGTGCTGAGGAATCGAAATCCTTGCATAGGACAGAACTATACACTAACCACAGGAATAAAAAGTGAGAATCTTAATGGAAAGACATGGCCAGCTGCCATGAATGATCTGAAAGGGTCATACTCACAAACACTGAGAATAGAATGGTGATTATCTGGAGCTGGGACATGAGATTTGAGGGCATAAGAGATGTACAATGGACACAAAATTTCAGAGATCTGTTGTACAGCACCGTGCCTACATACAACAATATTATATATATAATTCAAAATCTATTTGGAAGTTATGCCTCATTGTAGTGTTGTTATAACAATAAAAAGATTTATTTTAATGTCATTAGCAATCGCAGACAGCAGAGAATATAACAGTATGTTCCACACATACCTGTGAGAACAATAGTGTGCCCTCCACCACAGGCTACTTGTAACACCTTTTCAGCAATTCCAGTCACCAGCTGGGGTGTTCTGTGGTTGGCCAGCAGCTTACTGGGAAGGCCTAATTTCCCATGCTCAGGTTCCCCAAATGTGTAAAGTTCACCATCCGCTATTGAAGGCAGAGTAGAGTGATGAGTGTTGACACAGACATGAACAAAATACTGGCTTTTAGTACATATTTTCATGCTCAACAATGTTAAGACAGTGACAAAAACAAGAGTGGAATGTAATTGTTGTAAGTTAAGATAAACAATCCTACTTGTATCCCTAACAGCTAAAGCAGAGTTTACAAGTAAAATTAACTTGCTCCATCACTGGATAATTATCATCAGGGATACAGTAGTAAACAATATCAACAAAGACAGGTCTAATTGACTACCAATTGACTACTAGAACCAGTCAATTAGCACTGTCCTAAACCTGAATTGTGATCCACAGAATAAAGAGTAAGTATATAAAATAAAGATATAGAGAGATGCCTAAGGAAGTCCATAAAATTACATTAACAAGGTGTTTTTATTGTTAGAAAAACCATCAATCTCATGGAAAAGCCATGATTGTATTTCTATTACTAGTACAGATGAAGACAATAATAGAGTCAAATACTTTCAATACTTTCAGGCATAAAAGATTGCTAGTGAATCTAAGAAAGAGAAAAACTGGAGATACTTAGAAAAGCCCTATCAAAAGGACTCTTTTTCATATTGCACTCTTCTTGTCTAATTTTCATTCTGACTCCCCACAAGGAAATCCTATGACCCACTTATTTGAAACAATAAAAAAAAATAATCAGGAGTAGGTAGGTCAAAGTATAGAAGTAAGAGGGTCTGGAAGAAAGTGGCCCATTGATCTTGTTTTTAATATCAAAAGGGTTTAAAAATTGAAAATATAGCTGTCACTTAAAATGCTAACATGTCAGATAATTTGAAATTATAAAATACTCATTATAGAAATGGGAAAATACTGTGACCTAAAACATATCCAAATCATTTCATTTCATGGACCAAGGCATTATTTCTTTTTTGCCAGTCCTGGAGCTTAAACTCAGGGCCTGGGCTCTGTCCCTTAACTTCTTTTGCTCAAGACTAGCACTCTACCACTTGAGCCACAGAGCCACTTCTGTATTTTTCTCTTTATGTGGTACTGTGGAATCAAATCCAGGGCTTCATGCATGCTAGGTAAGCACTGTAACACTAAGCCACATTCCCAGCCCTGCATTATTTCATTACTCATTTAGTAATAACTTAGAAAGGAGAGATGATATGTGCATTCATTATATCATTCTGTCTTACTTGTTACAAAGGCTGAATGGTAATATCCACAAGAGATCCAGATAATTGGTTTCCCAACAGTTACTTGATGAGGAACACACACATTACTTATATTTTTTAAGCCAAGTTGTCCTTCTGAATTGTCACCCCACATGAAAAGTTTTCCATCCTCTACAAAGAATAAATGGGGAGAACAGGTTTTAAAAAGTAAATGTCGGTGGGGGAGGCTGGGAAGGGAGGTGAAGAGTAAACAAAGGAGGAGGTTGCAATGCTTGGTAAGAAATGTACGCATTATCCTGCCCATGTAATTGTAACCCCTCTGTAGTATGTTCACAAATAAAATAAAATAAAAAAATTAACATGATATATTACAAAAAAAAGTAGTGGGGCTTTAAAGGTAGTTATAGTTCCAACAGATCATTTTTTTCTCTTCTGACTTCAACCTTTTTTTTTAGTTTATATTCTTCTTATTTTTACTTTTATTTTTTTGTCCATAGTGGGACTTGAACTCAGGGCCAGGGCAAGGTCTCTGAGCTTTTATGTTCAAGGCTAGTGCTTTACCACTTTGAGCCACAGCTCCACTTCCAGTTTTTCTGGTGGTTAGCTGGAGATAGTAGTCTCATAGACTTTCTTGCCCAGATTGGCTTCAAAGTGGAATTGTAACATCTCAATCTCTTGAGTAGCTAGGATCATAGTCATGAACCACCAGTGCCACTCATAAACATCTCAAAAACATGTTAACATATGTCTGTCCTTATTTGTTTTTCAAGGTTTGAACTCAGGGCTATGCTTACTAGACTGGCACAATACCATTGGATCATACTCCAACCATAACTTATGTCCTTTCTGACAGGGGTTTTGACATACAGAAAAATTAAAGTAGGATAGATGTTTTTCTTTTTTTTTTAATTGTGCTTTATGTGTATGTCCTGAGCCTGGAACTCTGGGCCTGAGTGCTGTCCCTAAACTCCTTTGCTCAATTCAAGGCTAACACTCTACCCTTTGAGCTATAACACCTCTTCCAGCTTTTTTGGTGATAAACTAAAGATAAGAGTCTCAAGGATATTCGCGCCTGGGCTGGCTTCAAATCATGTTCCTCCAATCTCAGCCTCTTGAGTAGCTAGGATTACAGGCCATGAGTCACGAATCACCAGCACCTGGCTTACATCTCATAGTGTAACAACATATACCCCAACAGATTTCTAGTAACAATTTCAGTTGAAGTTGCAAGTTTAATTTTCAGAATATGCACTAATAAGCTAATAAAAAATAATACTTAAGAATATTCAAAGTAGATGGACAAGAGAAATTAAAATTTAACAATCATCTTCTAAGTACATAATCAATCACATTCATATTCAAAATATATAGAGAGAGATCAGTTATACTCTAAATGTCTTCTGGAAGGGAGTCAACTGGCAAATACTTAACTGTGATACTATATTGAGTTTACTGAATTGGTATATTTCAAGAGGAAAAGATATGGCCCAGATGGAAATGGAAACAAGTCTCATTCACCTGTTAGTGCAGCTGAAGTATTAGATCCAGCAGAGAGCTGCTTAATTTGATGTTGGGTGGTAAAAAAGCTAATTTGATGGAAAGTGTTTCTTTCTTCAGTATCACCAAGTCCCAATTGCCCTTCACTATTTCCTCCAGTAGCAAACACGCTGCCTTTTTCTATACATGGAAAAGAAACATTAACATACTACAGCTATACTGTTCATGAGATAGGTGAATACATACTACATTATTTCCTTTTATTAACACTGAAGGCAAATATGAACTAATGTAGAGAAGTAGAGAAGAGCTGGGCCAGAGAGAACATTTTGAAGACAACAGCAGCTGGGAGTGAGGAAGATATAGGAAGGACTGGTAATGTCTTTTGTTTTTGTCATCTTACACACACACACACACACACACACACACACACACACACACACACAAGAAAAAAATCTGTTTAGATTTTGACCAGATGTGAGCTGACTCACAGGCTGAGTCTTTATAAGGGCTTCTTCCTACTACCACTAAATAAAAACAGACAGGAGTAATTAGCTCTTGAAATATGCCCCCAAGCAGACATGCTATTTCTTGATATGATCCAAGAAAATCTTTTTCTTCAGCCACTTAATATTTATGTATAGATTTATTTTTTGGGGGGGGTCCGGTCATGGGGCTTGAACTCTGGACCTGGGCACTGTCCCTCAGCTCTTCAGCTCAGGGCTAAGAGCTCTACCACTTCAGCCACAGCGCCACTTCTGGCTTTTTTCTTTTTGCTTATGTATAGATTTATAAAGGCAAGTAACTACACACATTTTTTTGCTGGTCCTAGGGCTTAAACACATGGCCTCAGCACTGTCCCTGAGCTTCTTTTGCTCAAGGCTATCACTCTATCACTTGAGCCAAAGGTCTACTTCTGACATTTTTTGAAATTTATTAGAGGTAAGAGTCTTACAGACTTTTCTGCCCAGGATGGCTCTGAACTGTGATTCTCAGATCTCAGCCTCTGGAGTAGCTAGGATTAGAGGCATGAGCCATCAGTGACTGGCTATAATAAACACATTTTAATGACAAGATAGCTCTTAACAGTAATTTTACAAAGCCTTTTATTACCAAAGAAAGACCTCAGTTCTCACAATATAATACAGTGTGTATAATTAGTATATAATATATAGTAATTTAAGAATATAATATGTGCCAGGTGCCAGTGGCTCACATCTATAATCCTAGCTACTCAGGAGGCTGAGATCTGAGGTTAACAGTTAGAAGCCAGCCCTGGCAGTAAAGTCCATGAGATTCTTACCTCCAATTAACCACCAGAAAAACAGAAGTAGCACTGTGGCTTAAAGTGACTGAGCACTAGCCTTTAACAAAAAAGCTCAAGGATATGTTGAAAATGAACTTTACAACTTGGGGGGAAGGGAAGAGGGAAGAGGTGGGGAGAGAAGGGATGGTAGGGGAAAAACAAAGGAGGGGGTAACAAAGCTTGATAGGAAATGTACTCATTACCTTACTCATGTAACTGTAACCCCTCTGTACAGTATCTTTACAATAAAAATATATATTAAAAAAAAAGCTCAGGGACAGTGTCTAGGCTCTGAGATCAAGCCCCACAATGGACAAAAAAAAAAAAAAATATATATATATATATATATACATAATATGCCTTACTATATATATATAATGTACATATAATTAACACACAATATGTATATCTTTACTATTACATATTAATACATAGTATATTCTATATAATGTGTCATGCCATATATCATATATTATCAAATATAACATATATTATTAAAATATAAACAGATGCTTAAAAATCTATTATATATACAATTTATATATATATAAAGTACATAAATATGTAAGTACATAAATATAGATTAAGTAATATAGTATATAGGTACATAAAATATGTAAAATACATAATGATATATAATAAATATCATATTAATAAAAGCTGGGCAGGAAGTCATAAGGATTGAATACTATACCTGTTGAAACCAATGTGTGATTCCTTCCACAGGCAGCAAGTTTCACTTTTTCAGGTTTAAGAGCTAAATATACAAGAATATAATAAAGTATTTTATGAATATGAAAATAAATTATCTAGGCCAAATAGTAACTAAGTGGTAGAATTAAGATTTCCTTACTTATTGTGGTGCTGGGGATAGAACTAGGACCCTGCTCATGCTAAGCATACAGACTACAACTGAACTATAGCCCTAGTCTCGGAAATGAGATTTAAAATAAACTCTATCTGACACAAAGTCAATGTTTTAATGCACTGTAAAATAAATTTGCATTTTATAAAACCAACGCTGACATATAACTGTGATATAAAAGAGACAGTGAAAAAATTCTAAAATATTATGTCTCATGTAGATATTTATGATGTATGTATAAACATACACATATACATAGTAAACCACAAAAAAAGCCCTGGATGTTCAACTGCAGTACTGTAGGATCATGCTTCCTTTGTGGTCTCTGAGTTTAAAATCAATATCATTTTGTAGATTCTAACATAGAAGTAGTTGAATTTCACATACAGAATGAAGTTAAATGTTAACAATATTCAATTATTACAGAATAAACACCTAAATAAAAAAAGTACACAATCAGTATATATAAAATGATGACCCCAAACCTTTGACACATGTTGGCTTGTTCATAGTCGACTGTGATCCTAATCCTAACTGTCCCCAGTTGTTACTGCCAAACATGTAAAGTTTATTATTTCCTAGTAGGAAAAGAGAAAAAAAATAACAAATTGAAGCATTCTTCATATAAATAATGGGATAAAGCAATTAAAAGACAACAAAAAGACATATCTATATATATAATATTTTATATATATATATATACATATATATTTCTTTTTTTTTTTTTGTCAATTGTGAGGCTTGAACTCAAGGGCCTAGCTGCTGTCCCTAAGCTCTTTTTGCTCTTTTTATTCAAGGCTAGTGCTCTACCACTTTGACCCACAGCTCCAGTTCTAGGTCTGTGTGGTTAATCGGAGATAAGAATCTCCTAAGTAGCTAAGTTTACCGGCATGAGCCACCAGTGCTCAGCAAAAAGACATTTTAAAATACTGCTTTTACCTTGCTGATGTGTAATTATGTGTAATTTTTCTAAGACTATACAGTAACATTTTGTATTTATAGTGAAATAGATTTATTACAAGGAATTTGTTATGTGTAGAAAATCACAGCCGGGCGTCAGTGGCTCAGGCCTGTAATCCTAGCTACTCAGGAGGCTGAGATCGGAGGAACATGGTTCAAAGCCAGCGACGGGGGGCTGGGAAGGTGGCTCAATGGTAGAGCGCTTGCTTTGCATGCCTGAGGCCCTGAGTTCGATTCCTCAGCACCACATAAGCAAAAAGAAAAAAGCCGGAAGTGGCGCTGTGGCTCAAGTGGTAGAGCGCTAGCCTTGAGCTGAAGAGCTGAGGGACAGCGCCCAGCCCAGAGTTCGGGCCCCACAACCAGACCCAAAAAAAAAAAAAAAGCCAGCGAGGGCAGAAAAGTCCATGAGACTCTTTTCTCCAATAAACCACTAGAAAACCGGAAGTGGCACTGTGACTCAAGCAGTAGAGGGCTTGCCTTGAGCTGAAGAGCGCAGGGACAGCACCAGGCCCAGAGTTCGAGCCCCATGACTGAACTGACAAAAGAAAAAAATCACAAAGGTAACAAAGTTGGAAAGACTAAATGACTTGATTTGTGAAGAATTCTTCTCTGACAGGGGGGAGGATTGAGTGGGGGGGGGAGGATGGGAAGGGATGGGAAGGGGAAACAAAGGAGGAGGCTACAATGCTTGATAAGAAATGTACTCACTATCTTGCCCATGTAATTGTAACCCCTCTGTACAGTATTTTCACAATTAAAAAAAAAAAGAATTCTTCTCTGACAAAGGAAAACCACTATGTATCTTCAATATGTTTAAACAGCGCATATGTAATATTTAGGACCTTCTAAGTATTATCTTAATTTAGGACTATAATACCTGTAACAATAGCAGTATGTTCATCTCCACATGAAAGACATACAGGAACGTCATTCTTAAACCAGAATTTGCTGGGAATATTTTCAGCAAATTTACTTTTTCCAAATGTAAACAGAGCACCCGAATCTGCAAGTACAAAACAGTTTCTATTACACAAATTTTACTGTGCTGCCTTTTATTAAAATACATTTTCAGTAATAATGTCCATACAAAGTCCTTGAATTGTAATAGCTTTGAGTCTACTTGGGCCTGGTTTTAAGTCATTCTTGGTTTTTTTTTGCGGGGGAGGGGGGCTGAACTCTGGGCCTAGGTGCTGTCCCTCAGCTCTTCAGCTTAAGGCTAGTGTTCTACCACTTGAGCCACAGCGCCACTTCTGGCTTTTTTTTTCTTTTTGCTTATGTGGTACTGAGGAATCGAACCCAGGGCCTCATGCATGCAAGGCAGCGCTCTGCCACTAAGCCAACTTCCCAGCCCTTAAGTCATTCTTTGACCTTCATTTAGTCCTCCCCTTCAGACTTCATTCTAATTTGACCAATGGAATCCACTAAATTGAACAGGTATTATTTATTTACTGATAGGAAGTATGCAATGAAACTTCACAAAGTATCACCTGTAGTAATAGTTTGCTGCCAGTAGATGAACTTTTGTTCAATAGGCTGGTACAGGGCTGGAGAGGTGGCTCAGTGGTAGAACGCTTGCCTTGCATGCCTGAGGCCTTGAGTTCCATTCCTCAGCACCACATAAGCAAAAAGAAAAAAAAAGCCGGAAGTGGCGCTGTGGCTCAAGTGGTAGAGCGCTAGCCTTGAGCTGAAGAGCTGAGGGACAGCACCCAGGCCCAGAGTTCAGGCCCCACGACCGGACCCCCCCAAAAAAAATAGGCTGGTACAATTAGTATCTCCCACTCTGGTTAATATCTCATGGTCCAGCCCCTGACAGGAATGTTTTTCACACTCAGAATAAATACAGAATGGAGTTTTGGGGGGTTTTTGGGGAGGTGGGGGTGGAGGGGCGGGGGGGGGGGTTGTAGTTGTTGTTTTTAACCACAGGACATTTGGGGCAATATCTGCATAAATTCATTTGGATTATCTTTGGTCTCCTTGCTCTTTTTTTTTAACTCCTTGTTCTTATGCGAGAAAGAACGTTACCCCAAATGGTTATTTCTCAACTGATAATCCCAAATGACTACCCATAAATCTTGGGGCAGGATAGAAACAAATTATTCACACCATCACAAAAATGTTGAATTTATTTCAATTCTTTTTTTTTTGGGGGGGTCCGGTCGTGGGGCCTGAACTCTGGGCCTGGGCGCTGTCCCTCAGCTCTTCAGCTCAAGGCTAGCGCTCTACCACTTGAGCCACAGCGCCACTTCCGGCTTTTTTCTTTGTGCTTATGTGGTGCTGAGGAATCGGACCCAGGGCCTTATGCATGCAAGGCAAGCGCTCTACCACTGAGCCACCTTCCCAGCCCCCTTATTTCAATTCTTAAGTGATCAATTGATCTGAGTAATATTCACAAAATGTTTTGGTCCAACACTATTTTGAAGAGATCAACTTCCTTCTATCAATTTCTAATAAATAACCATTTAATCTTTCTCACATACACACCACACCACGTGAAACCGGAGGCCAGATCCACCTTTTGGAGAATTCTCAAAAGGGGACAATCACACACAAACTACACAGTACCAGAAAGGAAAAATGTAGTAAATATAAGTTCTAATAAACGTAAACCGACAACAGTCAAATGTTTAGGCCTAGAATATAACATAAAATGTAATATTTAGTGCGATGAATAATTACGCTCAACTAGTAGGTCACAATAGGCTTTCTTTTTTTGTTTTTAATTGTGACGCTACTGGGGCTTGAACTCAGGGCCTTGAACTTGGAGGGGACTCAAGCTCTTGTTTAGCTTTTTCTGCTCAATGGTGGCATGTATCTACTTTTAGCCTTTTGCTGTTATAGCTATTTTCGTTACACAGTAACCAAGCGGCAATGGGACTCAGTGTCTAAAGTATTTTAAACTGTATAGCTCAAGGGTCTAAAAATAAATAAAACGCGCTGAAGATTCCCCCTTCTCATTGTTTCTCCGATTTGTCTCCGTTCTTCACCCCTTCCCCCACTCCGGTCTCGCGTCCGTTAGTATCAACGTTGCTAAGGTAAAAGTTACTCCAGCCTTCGAGAACCTCGTCGAAAACTTTATTTATAAAAGGAGAAAAAAAATCGGTTCCGCTTTTTCCCGAGGTTCCCCGTCCCTTCCCTTCTTCTGCCTTCGGTAATTAACTGGGGCGCGGTTAAAGCTCCCGCCTCAATATGGCCGCCGAAGTTTGGGCCTCTACTCTGACGGGGCTGGCCCAGAGGCGGAGCCTGGCGGCCTAGCCGCCCGCCCGCGGACCCTCCCTCCCGGCCCGCCGCCACCACCGGCATAACTCACCGGGCACGAGCATCTTGGGCTCTCCCATGCCTAGGGCCGGACTAGAAACAAAAGGCTGGTCCTGGAACTCCGAGGGAGTGGCTCGATGGGATCTAAAGTAGCGACTTAGCTCCAACGCAGGCCGCGGAAGCCCCCCGGACCCCCATAACGACCCCTTTGGCATCGGCTACAACTGTGCTACCGGAAGTCAACAAACAGCCGCTAGGGCAACGGAGGCGGAGCTTAGAGGCGCAAGACGGCCCCGCGTCAGTAACGAGAGGCGGGAGCCCTGCGACTCCTGCGGCGCAGGCGCAGATGTGGGAGGCAGCCGGCCGTCCACGACCGCGCTATTCTGCTGGGCGACATACAGGTCCTGCAGGAAGTCAGCGCGTTTCGGTACTGAAGAATCACAAATCTCACATATTCGCTACTTTGAGGTTTGTGACGTATATCCACGTCTACACTCAGTTATGACAACACTATAATTGGGCAAACCGTAATAGGCATTTTCCTAAACGTTCTGCAACCAAATCACAATTGTAACCTCCACCTTCTAGACATGTCAAGCAAGACATTGCATATAAATTATCATTAAATATTTATTGAACGAATGAGAGCTAGTACAAGCCTGCAAGGTGGTTAATGTCATCCTTATTTACATATGTGCAGGAGAGCAGAAGTCCAGCTCAGGTAGTCCAGTCTGTGGTCTGAACTGTATAGTGTTGTCCTCCCATAAAGAGGAAAAAGCAGAGGTGTATAGATTTGGCCTGGTGATATTATGTGTTTGTAGTCAAACATTGGTTTCCTATGTATCGGCAGTTTGTCGTAGTAAAGAAGCAGGAAACCATCTTCAAGGAGTAGATTATGTACCTGTGGTAGTTCTACACGAGAGCTGAGATGGATTCAAATAGCCCTGAATTAAGTATGTATTCGAGAGCATTTACCAAAACTTTCTCTGCGAGTTCTCATTAAAAATGGTGAGGGGAACCGGGCACCGGTGGCTCAAACCCATATTCATAGCTACCCAAGTGGCTGAGATCTGAATATCGTGGTTTGAAGCTGGTTTGGGCAGGAAAAATCTGTGAGATTATCTCCAATTGACCACCAAAAAGCCGGATGTGGAGCTGTGGTTCAAGTGGTAGAGCACCATCCTTGAGCAATAAAGCTAAGGGACAGCATCCAGACCCTGAATTCAAGACCCAGTACCAGCACCAAAAAACATGGTAAGGAGAGGGTAAACGACCTCTTCCACAAATACTCATTTACATACAAAGCAAAATGGGGAGGGGGTGCTAAGAAAAGGTTTAACCAGGATCATGACTTGATGTTCAGAAAGGTGTATTTAAAGACAGCACTTTCAATGTAATAACTAAAGAGAAGTTGGAAAAAAAATGAGAGAATTCTGTTCTAAGCAAATTGTGTCCAAAGGCTCACAGGAGCATCTTTCTTTCTAGAAACTCAAAGAGGCTGACTCCGGGTGACATGGCAAGGTTTGTAGCATATTAGGGGATCTGAAATTTTATTCTAAGGACAATGGAAATCCATTGGGTGGTTTTAACCATTGGACTGAATCAATCCATTATGTGTTTCTAAAATTATTTTTTTTTTTGGTCCGGTCATGGGGCCTGAACTCTGGGCCTGGGCGCTGTCCCTCAGCTCTTCAGCTCAAAGCTAGCGCTCTACCACTTGAGCCACAGTGCCACTTCCGGCTTTTTTCTTTCTGCTTATGTGGTGCTGAGGAATCGAACCCAGGGCCTCGAGCATGCAAGGCAAGCGCTCTACCACTGAGCCACCTTCCCAGCCCGTGTTTCTAAAATTATTCAGCTGGCCTGGTTGGTTTGTGAAAAATAAACTGGACCAATGAGAAGGGTTCAGAGCTGTTACAAGTATTCAGACATGTAAACAGATTGACTTGCAGTCCAGTGCATTGACCCACAGGAAATGTCTTGTTAGTCATCCTTAGAAAATATTTGACTCAACTCTTAGACCAACAGCAAAAATAAGTAACTCTAAATTATTTTGAAGGGGATTTGATATTCATTTTCAAAGGATTTTGATAATCACTGTGAGAAAATTGGAATTTCAAAAGACTTACTCAAGTTGTGTTAAGCTTTGTTTGCTGTAGATGAAGGAAATCCTATGCTCAACTTTTCAACATAAGCAAATAGGAGAGGGAAGAATAATTTACAGATACGGAATCCACTGAGGAAAGAGCCAAGTAGGCTGCAGTTAGTAGATGGGAATCCAGAGAACATAATGAGTTCAGCCTTGAGCATACTAAGCCAGCCGGGCACAGGTGGCTCACGCCTGAATCCTAGCTACTCAGGAGGCTGAGATCTGAGGGTTGCGGTTCAAAGCCAGCCTGGGCAGGAAAGTCCATGAAACTCATCTCCAATGAACCACCAGAAAACTCTAAGTTGCACTGTGGTTCAAGTGGTAGAGCGCTAGCCTTGAGCTGAGGAGCTGAGGGATAGTGCCCAAGCCTACAGTTCAAGCCCCTCAACTGAAAAAAAAAAAAGAGCATACTAAGCCAAAGTTTGAAAATGACTATAGAGTGGAAGCAGAAGAGGCTCAAATGTAAAAACTAAATGGCTGAGCAAAAGATGATGAAGCTGAAGAGTGGTCAGAAAGGGAGACTCATAGTGCATCAACAAAGAGGGTGTGGTCAATTAGGTCAGGTCTTGTGAACAGATTAGTGAAAACAAAATGTCCACTGAAATTCACTATATGGTGATCACTAGTGGTGTCGAAAAGAACTGTTCGGTATGGTGATGGGAAAAAATAGTATTGGAGTAGACAGTAGAAGAATCTTAAGGAAAGGCATGAGGGTGAAAGCTTTAGAGATAAGAGATAGAATAGGAAAATAGCTTTAGAGACAGGAGATAGAATATGATAAAGGGCTTTGTGAAAATTGAGGAGATGTGAGAGTGCTGAGGGGTCAAACTGAACAGATGGAGAAAGAATGCAGATTCTTGAGACTGAAAGGATAATAAATAATGTAAGGCATGAGCTGATGGCATCTGGACTCCATGTAGAGGGACTGACCTTAGCTAGGAGAGACAACATTTGTAGCATATAGGAAGGAATAGGGGAAGGAAGGAAGGAAGGAAGGAAGGAAACCATTCTTTCAGAATATACTACAGACTTTTATGTATAGCTCTATCTATCTATCTATCTATCTACCTACCTACCTACCTACCTACCTACCTACCTACCTACCTACCTATAGACTAATATACATGATCTAGAACTTCCATATATATATATATATATATATATATGTATCATGAATATAGCTATAGTATAAACCTAGATTATAATATAAGACATGATAGTATTATTGTCCTAGAAGACTTGTGAAATACTAGGTAATATATATGAAACTGAGCTCTTGATACCTGGAATAGAGTAGCACTCAGTACTGTCAGGTAGTATTTTTTGCCAGTCTTGGGGCTTGAACTCAGGGCCTGGACACTGTCTCTGAGCTTCTTTTGTTCAAGGCTAGCACTCTACCACTTGAGCCACAGTGATACTTCTGGCTTTTTTTCCAGTTTATATGGTACTGAGGAATTGAATCCAGGGCTTCATGCATGCTAGGCAAGCACTCTACCACTAAGCCCATTCCCAGCCTCCTGTTAGCTAGTATTAATGATACAGAATTGGCTATGCTATACAACTGGCACTGTGCTACAATGTAAACAATACCCAAATCTCAGTAGTTTGACACAAACAAGTTTATTTCTCACTCATGCTACATGTACAATGTGAATTGTATAGATGTTCTCCACCTGGGAACTTTGTAGCGGTATCATGTGCAACTCAGGAGCTCTTTGGTTGCTAGAACAGATGTTTCACATCAGAACAGACATGTTTCCTCTTCTCATAACCTATTGGCCCCACCCAGTATTACACACACTCTAGGAAGACTAAGAAATGGTTAATGAGGAGTAAATACCTCCACTATCCCCAAAGTAAGGTGGTTTTACTCCATGGAGTCACATCTATCATGTTGGAGAAAACTGTGTTCGAAGGCATAATTTTATGACCTCCATCTATACTCGTGTGCTCTTTTGATGCTCTCGGTATACACACTCAGATATTCTCAACAAATCATGCTGTCATACACCAGTCATCATAAATCTGACAACATGTACAAGTAGGTAATTTCCTCTATTAATTCTAGTTGTTATTAATTTCTGTAGCATTTTACTTCAACTAAAAATAGAGGCATATATGAACAAGGAAACATTTGCTGGATTATGCATCCTAAGAAAACTCATTTCTTTACTTACAGTATTCAACAAAACTTCCAAAGCTTGCAGTTTGAGTTGCATTGCAGTGCAGCTTTCACTGCTGTTTCTGTCAGAATCAGATAACCAGGTATGTTTTTACTTTACCAGTTCCACTGTGGGTTGCTATAAACATTTGATTTAACATAAGAGATTCTAATGGCTTCTTTAATTCCTGAAATCATAGTACAGATCGGGGACATTTAAAGTGAGAATTCACAGATCCAAGCAGGGAGCTTTATTTCTGAGAAAGAAGCAGAAGGTAGGTAGGCTCTACAGAGCTACTACCCCTTAGAAAAACTTATACACCTTTTATTTCCCTTTTTAACTTATTTGATCCAGGATTTTAAAATACTTAATTTGAATGCAAATCACTTAATGACTGTTAAAATTCAGATTCTGATTCCACATGCCTAAAGTAGGCTTAAGGAATCTGCATTTTCAACAACTTTCAAGCTGCTGTTCTTACTACTAGTCTTAAGGTTTAACCTATGGAAAGGCGTATGAATTAGTCTGTGTGTGTGTGTGTGTGTGTGTGTGTGTGTGTGTGATCAGAAAGGAAAATACTTTTCCTATAAATGAGATTATAAACAGTTACCAGATAAGGTGCTGGGAAGGTAGCTCAGTGGTAGAGCGCTTGCCTTGCATGCATGAGGCCCTGGGTTCAATTCCTCAGCACCACATAAGCAAAAAGAAAA
>NW_012267312.1:5487216-5515097 GCF_000151885.1 Dipodomys ordii
CATAAGCAAAAAGAAAAAATCCGGAAGTGGCGCTGTGGCTCAAGTGGTAGAGTGCTAGCCTTGAGCTGAAGAGCTGAGGGACAGTGCCCAGGCCCCAGAGTTCAGGCCCTAAGACCGGACCCCCCCAAAAAAATAATAATCTCAGGGTTAAAAATAACAAACTATTTCTATATGTATGGGCATCAACTGTAATGCTGACAAAAACTAAGATTACAGAATAGAGTGCATTATATAATATTATTTTATAAAAAGATAGCATAGCCCAACACTGGTGGCTCACTCCTGTAATCCTAGCTACTCAGGAGGCTGAGATCTGAGGATCGGGGTTCAAAGCCAGCCTGGGCAGGAAAGACCATGAGTCGCCTATCTCCAAAAAACCACTAGAAAACCGGAAGTGGCACTGTAGCTCAAGTGGTAGAGTGCTCGCATTGAGCTGAAGAGCGCAGGGACAGCTCCCAAGCCCAGAGTTCAAGCCCACGACCAACAACAAAAAGAAAAGATAAGCATATTGCCAGGCACCAGTGGCTCACGCCTGTAATCCTAGCTTCTCAGGAGGCTGAGATCTGAGGATCGTGGTTCAAAGCCAGCACAGGCAGAAAAAGCCATGAAACTCTTATTTCCAATAAACCACTAGAAACCCAAAGTGGTGCTGTGGGGTAGAGCACAAGCCTTGAGTTGAAGAGCTGAGAGACAGCACTCAGGCCTAGAGTTCAAGCCCCATGACTGACAAAAAAAGGAAAACATTGTGTAGAGATTCACATATATAGAAAATGATGATTTATGGGAATCATTTCCTCTAAAACGGGAAAACAAGACTGATGAACGTGGTACAGTTCTCTTTTTTTTACGTTCTTTATTGTGAAAATACTGTACAGAGGGATTACAATTACATGAGCAAGGTAATGAGTACATTTCCTATCCAGCATTGTTGCCTCCTCCTTTGTTTTTTCCCTATCATCCCTTCCCTCCCACCTCCTCAACTAACCCCCCAAGTGGTACATTTCTCTAATTGTTTCTTTAAATAGAAAAGAAACTAAAACAAATACAGCAAAAAGGTTAAAATCCAGCTGGACACTGGTAGCTCATGTCTATAATCCTAGCTATCCAGGAGGCAGGGAAGTATATGAGACTCTTATCTCCAAATAATCACCAAAACTTTGGAAGAGGAGCTGTGGCTCAAAGTGGTAAAGTGCTAGACTTGAGCAAAACAAAAAAAAACAGATGAGGGATAGTGTCTCAGCCCTGAGTTCAAGCCTCATGACTAACAACAACAACAACAAAAACACAGTTAAATTCTTCTTTTCAGGAAGAGTGGTAGATATATATTATGATCTATGCTTAATGCATGATTAAAATATTTAAACTAGAAACAACTTTTTTCCTTTTTAATTAGACTTGATTAATGTACAATTATAAAAGCACCCATTTTAAGTATATACTTGGATGAGTTCTGACAAATATATATACCATTGGATGACCACTCTATGGGATAACTATCCTATGGGATAACCACTTTAAGTAAGATATACATTTCCTTCCCTCACACTTACCATCTTGTTTTTTTAATCTTCAATATACTAGGGTTTTCTCTGTGTGTGTGTGTGTGTGTGTGTGTACGCACACACGCACACACATGTGTGTGGATCCTAGGGCTTGAACTCATGGCTTGGGCCTTGTTTCAGAGCTTTTGTGCTCAAAGTTAGCACTCTACTTCTGGATTTTTGATGTTTATTTGGAGATAAGAGCCTCATGGGCTTTCCTGCCTGGGCTGCTTTTGAACCATGATCTTCAGATCTTGTCCTTCTCAGTAGCTAGGATTATAGGCATGAGCAAATAGCACCCAGTTTTGCCATATCTCTTGTTTCTGTCTGTGCTTCTTTTCACTCAACATAGTATTTTTGGGATTACATCATGACATTGTATTAATACGTCCTTTTTTTGCATATATCCTTAAGTTATTTATCTTTTCACTTGATGAACCTTTGGATTGTTTTCAGTTTGGAACTGTAATTAATAAAATATAAAAGGATATTCATGGAGTTTTGTGGACAAAGGCATACATTTCTCTTGGATAAACACATACAGAATAACACTGCTATGTCATATGGTAACTGTACATCTCAATTTATAAGAAGTTGCCAGGCTGGGTGCAGGTGGCTCATGTCTGTAATCCTACCTACTCAGGAAGCTGAGATCTGAGGATCACAGTTCAAAGCCAGACCAGGCAGGAAAGTCTGTGAGACTTATCTCCAATAAACCACCAGAAAATTGGAAGTGGCATTGTGGCTCAAGTGGTAGAGTGCTAGCCTTGAGCTGAAGAGCACAGGGACAGAATTCAAGCTCCATGACAGACCAGAAAAAAAAATTATTAAACATTTCTCCAAAGTACACATTTTTATAATCCCAATAGTAATTCGTGAGCATTCTAGATTCTTTGCACCTTCTCCAATGTAAGTTGTGATCACTTTTTGAATTTTAGCCATGATAGTTATGTGTACTGATGTCTCATTTGAGTTTCAATTTGCATATCCTAAATAATTAATGAAATTTAGGAGTTTATTTCTTATTGGTTATTTGGTATATCTTTTTTTTTTTGGTCAGTCGTGGGGGCTGAACTCTGGGCCTGGGTGCTGTCTCTCAGCTTTTCAGATCAAGAATAGCACCCTACCAGTTGAGCCATAGTGCCACTTCCAGCTTTTTTCTGCTTATGTTGTGCTGAGGAATCAAACCCAGGGCCTCATGCATATAAGGCAAGCACTCTACTACTGAGCCAACTTCCCAACCCTCATGTTTACTTTTTAAAGTGGGTTATTAGTTTATTTTTGAGTTGTAAATGTTCTTTACATGTTGTAGACCCAAGTTCTTAGAATTCTGAATATTTTCTTCAACTCAATGTTTGCCGTTGGCAAAAGTTGAGGGGAACAAGAGGAAAAAGTAAATAAAAAGAAATTCTGTCAGCCAGGTGTCAGTGGCTCATACCTGTAATCCTATCTATTCAGGCAGCTGAATCTATTCAAAGCCAGCCCAGGCAGGAAAGTCCATGAGACCCTTCTGTGTGTGTGTGTGTATATATATGTGTGTGTGTGTGTGTGTGTGTATGTGTGTGTGTGTGTGCGCTGGTCCTGGGGCTTGAACTCAGGGACTCAGGGCCTGAGTGTCGTCCCTGAGCTTTTTTGTTCAAGATTTCTACCACTGTAGGCACAGCTTCACTTCCACCTTTTTTTTTGGGGGGGGTGCATAATTGGAGATAAGTCTCACAGAGATGTGGTGCCCAGGCCCTGATTTCAAGTGTCATGACAGCAAAGAGAGAGAGAGAGAGAGTCTCACAGACTGCCAGGCTTATTTGGAACCACAATTGTTAGATCTCAGCCTCTAGAATAGCTAGGATTACAGGTGTGAGCCACCAGCATCTTGCTCCATGAGACTCTTCTCACCAATAAACTACTAAAAAGAGCTGGAAGTAGCGGTTTAGCTCAAGTGTAGAGTACTAGCCTTGAGCAAAAAATGCTCAGGGATAGCATTTAGGCCCTAAGTTCAAGTCCCCGGACAGGCACACATATGCTCACACACATGCACACACACACACACACACACACAGCAAGAAAAAAGAAATTCTCTCTCTCTCTCAAATCAGTGAAAGATAGAAATAGGAAGTTTGTACAAAACAATCCAAATGTTAAACATTTGAAAAGATAATAAACTCTTATCATTTAAATGCACTCAAAAATAGATTTGAATTATTCTTTGCTTATTAGGTTAGCAAGGATTAAAAAGATTCCAAAGATTCAGTTTCATTTGGTGGGAATTCTAAAAAGTATGACCTTATCTAGATGCTGGTGGCTCAGGCCTGTAATTTTAGCTAATGAAAGGCTGAGATCTGAGAATCATGGTTCAAAGCCAGCCCAGACAAACAAATCCAAGAGACGTTTTTTTTTTTTTTTTCTTGTCGGTCGTGGGCTTGAACTCTGGGCCTAGGAGCTGTCCCTCAGTTCTTCAGCTCAAGGCTAGCACTCTACCACTTGAGTCATGGTGTCAACTTCTCTGTTTTTTTCAGTGGCTTATTGAAGCTAAAGCATCTCATGTACTTTCCTGCCTGGGCTGGCAATCCTCAGATCTCAGCCTCCTGAGTAGCTAAGATTGCAGGTGTGAGCCACTGGCTCCTGGCCTCCATGAGATTTATCTCCCATTAAGCCACAAAATGCTGGAATTAGAATTGTGACTCAAGCAGTAGAGTGATAGTCATGAGCAGAAAAACTCAAGCACAGAACTTGATGCCCTGAGTTCAAACCCAAGTACTGGCACACACTTCAAACTTCAGTACTGGCATGCACATGCATGCATGCACCCACACCCACACACACACAAGTATGATCTTTCATAAAAATAGTTGGCAATAAAATTATATTTTTTCCTGTACCAGTACTTGGGCTTGAACGCAGGGCCTAGATGCTGTCCTTTAGCTTTTTCACTCAAGGATGGTGCTCTACCACTCAAGCCACAGTTCCATTTCCAGCCTTTTGGTAGTTAATTGGAAATAAGAATCTCAGACTTTAGTGGCTGGGCTGGCTTTGAATTTCAGTCCTCATGAGTAGCTAAGGTTACAGGTGTGAGCCACTGGTGCCCAGTTCTAAAATAATAACTTTTAAAAGCATGTAATTCTTACTCAGCATAACCACTTTTTATTTTAATTTTATTGTCAAGGTGATGTACAGAGTAGTTACAGTTACATAAATAAGGTAGCATGTACATTACATTTCTTGTCTAACTTGTTACCTCCTCCCTCATTTTTCTCCATCTTTCCCTCTTCCCCACCCCAAGTTGTACAGATCATTTGCAACATACTGTCTTGTGAGTATTGCTGTTGCATAGGTTCCCACTTTGTCCCTTGTCTCAGCATTTTGTTGTTCTCCTTCTTTCCCTAGTTCAGATAAGCATATATGCAATACCCAGGGTACCAACATTGAATACAATGATAACAGGGGATAAACCATAGGGGGAAAAACACAAACGAAAAAGAACTCATGTAGTACATTGAGAACAACAACAACGAAAAACATCTTGTGTCCATGTCTTAGAGTTCATTTGGCTTGACATAATCTTATATGGTCATATGTACATAGCTATTGAGCTATTCTGCTCATCTGCTAAAATTATCCTAGATGTATATACTAATTGTTACAAACAAGGGAAACCGTGGGACCTATGTTTCTTTGAGTCTAGCTTACTTCATTTAATATGATTTTTTCCAAGTCCTTCCATTTCCTTACAAATAGGGTGGTATCATTCTTTCTGATGGAAGCATAGAATCCAGTGTGTGTGTGTGTGTGTGTGTGTGTGTGTGTGTGTGTGTGTGTCACTTAATATGATTTTTTCCAAGTCCTTCCATTTCCTTACAAATAGGGTGGTATCATTCTTTCTGATGGAAGCATAGAATCCAGTGTGTGTGTGTGTGTGTGTGTGTGTGTGTGTGTGTGTGTGTGTGTGTGTGTGTGTGTGTGTGTGTGTCACATTTTCTTGATCCATTCATCTACTGAGGGGCATTGTGTTGGTTCCATATCATACCTACGGTAAATATTGCTGTGATAAACATAGTTTAGTGTGGTCTTGTTTGTGGTCATTTGGGTAAATGCCCAGAAGTGGATTGCTGGGTCATAGGGGAGTTCTATGTGTAGTCTTTTGAGGAACCTCCATACTGATTTCCAGAGTGGTTGAACAAGTTTACACTCCCACCAACAGTGTAGTAGGGATCCCTTTTGGCCACATCCCTTCCCACATCTATTGAGGTGGAATCTCAATATTGTTTTGAGTTGCATTTCTTTTATGGCCAGAGAAGTTGAACATTTCTTCATGTGTCTATTGGCCGTTCTTATGTCCTCTTCAGAGAAGTCTCTCTTTAAGTCTTTAGCCCACTTATTAATGGGGTAGATGTTTCTTTGAGGATTTTTTGGGGGGATTTAATTTTTTGAGTTCTAAGTTTATTTTAGATATGAGGCCCCTTGTCTGTTATATGGCTAGTGAAGATCTTCTCCCAAAACATGGGCTTTCTATTGATCTTGCTAGCTATGTCTTTTGCCATGCAGAAGCTCTGCAGTTTCATGCAATCCTATTTGTCCAATCTTTCTTTGATTTGTTGTATTTCTGGATCTTTACTAAGATCCAGAGTGGTTGAACAAGGAGCCCTAGAGCTTCTCCTGTAGCCACTTATTTTTAAATGATTATTTAAGTGGTTTTACAAAGGAATTGCCACTTCAACAAAGCAGTTTAATGTTTTGGTCCTCATGATCCCTTTCAACATTCTCACCCATACCTCCAAATCCATTCCTTCCCTCACTTTTCTTAATTTTATAGGATATACATTAGATTGACTGCATTCTCTCTTTCTTGTGAAGGATAAGATCATCTAGATTTTTTTTCACAGCTATATACAGATCTTCACAAATTTTCACAAAATAGAAATTTATTGTAGCATTATTAGAGTAAATGAAGAGAGATGAGTAAATTACTTCAATAAGCAAGTAAATTCTGGAGTTTCAGGATATCAAATATGATTATGCTACAATATGGTCCAGTAGTCCTATCTCTGGGTAAATATTCAAAAGATATGAAGTCAATGTCTCTAAGAGATATCTATAATCCATGTTCATTGCAATATTATTCACAATAGCCACAATATTGAATCAACCAAGATGTTCATGTACTGATATGTACAATGGAGTATTATTGAGCCTTAAGGATACATTTGAAGGCTGGGAAGTAGCTCAGTGGTACAGTGCTTGCCTTGCATGCATGAGACCCTGGGTTCAATTCCTCAGCACCACATAAGCAGAAAAAGCCAGAAGTGGTGCTGTGGCTTAAGTGGTTAGAGCACTAGCCTTGAGCTAAAGAGCTCAGGGACAACGCCCAGGCCCAAAGTTCAAGCCCCACAACCAACAAAAAAAAACATTTGAGGGGGGAGGATGGAAAGGGATGGGAAGGGGAAACAAAGGAGGAGGCTACAATGCTTGATAAGAAATGTACTCATTATCTTGCCCATGTAATTGTAACCCCTCTGTACACTATTTTCACAATAAAATAAATAAAATAAAATAAATCCATTTGAAACAACTTGGATGTACGTACAAAACATTATGCTAAGTATAATAAACCAGACAGAAAAAGAGAAATACTCAAGAAATCACTTATATGTGCAATCTAAAGAAGTCAAACTCAAAGAAACAGAATAGAACACTGGTTGTCTTGAGCCAAAGGATGTCAAAATAAGGAGATTTGGGTGAAAGGATGTAAATTTTTAGTTATAAGATGAATATGTTCTGGGACTCTAATGATGCCTATAATTAAAATCATGAATACTTGAAATTTGATGAGTGTGTATCTAAAATATAAATGTTCTTGCCTCTTGCCATAAAAGAAAAACCTAAAAGGCAACTGTGAAGTGATGGAGATGTTAATTAGGTTGACTGTAGTAATCATTTTAATACTCTCTCTCTCTCTCACTCTCTCTCTCTTATATCTTTTTTTTTCTTTTCTTTTTTTTTTGTCAGTCATAGGGTTTGAACTCTGGGCCTGGGCTCTGTCCCTCAGCTCTTAGCTCAAGGCTAGCACTCTACTACTTGAGCCAAAACACCACTTCTGTCTTTTTATGTTTATGTAGTGCTGAGTAATTGAACCCAGGGCCTCATACATGGGAGGCAAACACTCTACCTCTGAGCCACCTTCCCAGCCCTTCCTTTGTATTTCTAAAAGAGAAAAAAGCAGGTGTGGTTGTGGTCCCCAACTGTTCCCCGCAATTTCTGCTTGCTTCCTTTTCAGGTTGTATTGACCTAGAATTATCAGAGAAAAAGACTCAGCCACACTCAGATGGCTTTCAAACTCGAGTTCAGAGTGACAATGACTCCTTGGTCAGAGTTAGAAAATGCGCAACCCAATCCCAAGAAATATATCGAAGGGGACTTGAGTCTGCAATCTACCATACCAGCTAATGACAAAACCATCAACAAAACCGACAAGAACATCAACAAAACTGACAAGACCATCAACAAAACTGACAAGAATATCAACAAAGCCATTAATGAGTCTCCGGTTTCCAAGATTGAACTTCTGCCCTCCTGTTCTACAGTGGCCTTGATAGAGGAGAACACTGAGGTGGATGACCCCTGGGACTTGCCTGAACTCCAGGACACTGGAATTAAGTGGTCAGAGAGAGACACTAAAGGGAAGATTCTCTGCATCCTCCAGGGTATTGGGCAACTAATTATACTCCTGGGGTTTCTGTACTTGTTTGTGTGCTCTTTGGATATCCTCAGCAGTGCTTTCCAGCTGGTTGGAGGAAAAGTGGCTGGGCAGTTCTTCAGCAAAAACTCCATCCTGTCCAACCCTGTGGCAGGGTTGGTGATTGGTGTGCTGGTGACAGTAATGGTGCAGAGTTCCAGCACGTCCTCATCCATCATTGTCAGCATGGTGGCCTCCTCACTGTTGACTGTAAGGGCTGCCATCCCCATCATCATGGGGGCAAACATTGGAACTTCCATCACTAATACTGTTGTGGCACTTATGCAGGCAGGAGACAGAAATGAATTCAGAAGGGCTTTTGCAGGGGCCACTGTCCATGACTTCTTCAACTGGTTATCTGTGTTGGTTCTTTTGCCACTAGAGGTCATCGCCCACTACCTGGAGGTCCTGACCAACCTTGTGGTGGACACTTTCCATTTCAAGAACAGGGAAGATTCCCAAGCCCTTCTGAAAGTCTTTACGGATCCCTTCACAAAGCTCATTATCCAGCTGGATAAAACCGTTATCCACCAAATTGCAATGAATGATCCTACAGCCCAAAACAAGAGTCTGATCAAGATTTGGTGCAAAACTCTTACCAACATGACTCTGATGAATGTCACAGTCCCCTTCCCTGAGAACTGTACCTCCCCTTTCCTCTGTTGGACAGATGGCATCAACATCTGGACCATCAAGAATGTGACCCACATGGAGAACATTGCTAAATGCCAGCATATATTTGTGAATTTCAACCTTCCAGATTTTGTTGTGGGCATCATCCTGCTCATCATCTCCCTGCTTGTTCTCTGTGGCTGTCTGATCATAATCATCAAACTCTTGGCATCCGTGCTCAAGGGGAAGGTGGCTTCTGTCATCAAGAAGACCATCAACACTGATTTCTCCTTTCCCTTTGCATGGGTGACTGGTTACTTGGCCATCCTAGTGGGGGCAGGCATGACATTCATCGTGCAAAGCAGCTCGGTGTTTACATCTGCCATGACTCCGCTGATTGGTATGGGAGTGATAACCATTGAGAGGGCATATCCACTCACTCTAGGTTCCAACATCGGCACCACTACCACCGCCATCCTGGCTGCCTTAGCTAGTCCAGGCTACACACTGAAGAGTTCACTCCAGATAGCCCTGTGCCACTTTTTTTTCAATGTCTCCGGCATCCTGCTGTGGTACCCAATCCCTTTCACTCGCCTTCCCATCCGCCTGGCCAAGGGCCTGGGCAACATCTCTGCCAAATACCGCTGGTTTGCCGTCTTCTACCTGATCTTCTTCTTCTTTCTGATACCGCTGGCAGTATTTGGCCTCTCTCTGGCCGGCTGGCGAGTGCTGGTGGGTGTTGGGGTGCCCATTGCCTTCCTGGTGCTTCTGGTCGTTTTCCTCCAGCTGCTGCAATCCCACCACCCACATATCTTGCCCCAGAAGCTCCGAGATTGGAACTTCCTGCCCTCCTGGATGCACTCTCTGAAGCCCTGGGACCACCTCATCTCCCTGACCATCTCTGGCTGCCAGAACCGGTGCAGCCACGTATGCTGCCTGATGTATGGCTGTGCCAAGTGCTGCTACTGTAGCAAGTGCTGTGAGGACCAGAAGGAGAAGCCAGAGGACCAGACAGTCCAGACCAATGCCTCTGAGGCCCTCAATGATGAAGCCACGAACAAAGACATCCCGAAAGAGGACAAAGCCATCATCAATTCCCAGGGTATGAAGAACATGTCTAGCAACAAAACTTTCTAGCGGGTGGCCCACGGTTGGGGGAGGAACCACATACTATGTATTCTACCTCTCCCACTTCTGCACACCTTCAGCTACAGTTGCAGCCCTTTATTCCCAATTAGGAAGTAGAGTTGACATCTGCCCAGCTCTCCTTTCCCTAGACTAGGGCATCAGCCTGCCACATAGTCTTATCTCAACCCTGTTCCCTTGACTTCCTCTTTCCAAAAGGCACGATTCAACAGCACTAAGGAAGAATCCAACGCAACCTGCCAAGAGAGATTACCACATCTACTCCTGCACACCGCTTCACCCGGATCTGTTTTCAGACCCAGAGCATCCTGTTGAAAAGGATTAAAGACAGTTCTTGAACAGTCTATGTAAGGATGCATGAATATATGTGTGCAGATCTCTCCCAACTGTCTCTCTATTTTTTTTCTTTTTTTTTTATTGGTTGTGGGGCTTGAGCTTGGGACCTGGGCTCTGTCTCTGAGCTCTTTTGCTCAAGGCTAGAGCCCTACCACTTTGAGCCACAACTCCATTTCCAGTTTTTGAGTGGTTAAAATTGGAGATAAGAATCTCAGAGGGTCTTTTCTGACTGGGCTGGCTTCTAAGCTAGATCCTCAGATCTCAGCCTCCTGGGTAGCTAGGATTACAGGTGTGAGCTACCAGTACTGGTCTTCTATGTTTTTCTTAAATGAAAGACTACTTACTCCAAGAGCAATTATGCTCAGGGATTCCTGCTCAAGAGCAGCCTGGGAAATAGTGATTGGAAACTTGAAGATGGTCATAAATGTGGCCTTTCACTTATTTCCCAATGTTTCTCCAACTCCCATCAGGGCTTTCTCTCCTGGCCAAGTATGGCTCTTCCAAGCAGTTGACTGCATCCTCAGTTTATTCCCATGCTCACATTTGTAGAAGCCACACTTGGGCTGCTGAGGAAGATTTAGGATATGCTTGGCTCACCTGTTTACTTGTGCCTGTGTAGAGGAAGGTGTTTGCTGTTACTGAGCTGGATGAAGGAAAGAGGAGAACAGGGAATTACTTTTTTTTTTTTGGTTGGTCGTGGGGCCTGAACTCTGGGCCTGGGTGCTGTCCCTCAGCTCTTCAGCTCAAGGCTAGCGCTCTACCACCTGAGCCACAACACTAGTACCACCTTTTTCTGCTTATGTGGTGCTGAGGAATCGAACCCAGGGCCTCATGCATGCAAGGCAAGCACTCTACCACTGAGCCACCTTCCCAGCCCCGGGAATTACTTTTTGGGTTTTTTTTGTTGTTGTTTTTGTTTTTTGTCAGTCATGGGCTTGAACTCAGGGCCTGGGCACTGTCCCTGAGCTCTCCCACTTAACGCTAGAGCTCTATCACTTTGAGCCATAGCTCCACTTCTGGTTTTCTGGCCCTAAGACCAGAGGTTTCCTACCCTAAAGGGACAAGACACATTCTGGGAACTGGTGGTTCATGCCTCTAATCCTGGATAGTTATGAGGCTGAGATCTGATGATCGTGGTTTGAAGCCAGCCTGGGCATGAAAGTGCATGAGACACTTATCTGCAATTAATCACCAGACAACTGGAAGTGGAGACGTGGCTCAAAGTGGTAGAGTGCTAACCTTGAGCAAAAGACCTTAAGGACAGCTTCCAGACCTTGAGTTCAAACCCCATGACCCACAAAAAGCTAAAGTAAAAACAAGTTGAAGGATGGCTCAGTGGTCAAGAGCTTGCCTAGTAAGAGCAAAGCCAATTTCAAACTGTAGCAGTTCAAAAAAAAAGATAGATATGAAACCTTGTCTTTTTAAATAATTCTAGCTGTAAGAGAATGACATTTGCCTAGTAAGGAAAAGTTAAAATAAGTTTGGAAGAAAAATATTTTAGAGGCACTTACTTCCTCTCAATTCTGAATAAATTGGCTACCCATTGATGATTGTACAAATTTTAAGCAGGAAGTAGCGTATCAGTATCCCTTCATTGCTGTACCAAATACGTTAGTGAGACCTTTAACCTACAGAAACATCTTAAATATATGTTCAGGAATTTTCAGTCTTAAAATATATTTGCAAATTATGCCTTATTATCCTTATCATTACCTCCTTGTTCCAAAATATCACCAACTCTTATCCCCAGTACCAAGCTGAACACGGTGATGAACACCTGTAATCCCAGCACTCGGTAAACTGAGGCAGAAGGATGATGAATTCAAAGCCAGCCAGAGCTACAGAAGGACTGTGAGATCACTTTGGATTATATAGAAAAACTCTTCCTCAAACATACCAGACTTAGGCTGGGAAGGTGGCTCAGTGGTAGAGTGCTTGCCTTGCATGCCAAAAAGATACAAAAAAGTAACTACAAATTCTATTATTTGTTTTGCCTTATCAAGACAGATTGCGGTGAACTCCCCACACATCCTAATTTAGAGAAGAGGCATGGGATAGCAAGGTTGTGAATTCAAGCCTTGCCACTTATTAGCTTAATAATTTGGCAAACTGTTCACTTCCTCTCTCTTGTTTTTGTTTTATTGCTACATTTTTTGTGGTACAGGAGTTTGAACTAAAGGCCTCCCACTTGCTTGACTGGTGCTCTGCCACTGGAGCCAGTCTTCTAGGCCTGCTTGTTTGCTGGTTCTGTGCTGCTATTGGGGCTCCAACTTGGGACCTTATACTGTCACTCAGCTATTTTGTTCAACTTCACCTCCAGTCTTGATGATTATTTTGGAGATGGAGTCTAGTAAACTTTTCTGCCTGGGATGGCCTCAAACCTCAGTCTTCCAGATCTCAGCCTCCTGTTGCTAGGATTACAGACACAAACCACCAGTCACTGGCTCAATTCTTCATCTATTTTTTGTTTTTTTGGTCCGGTCGTGGGGCCTGAACTCTGGGCCTGGGAACTGTCCCTCAGCTCTTCAGCTCAAGGCTAGCACTCTACCACTTGAGCCACAACGCCACTTCCGACTTTTTTCTTTTTGCTTATGTGGTGCTGAGGAATCAAATCCAGGGCCTCATGCATGCAAGGCAAGCGCTCTACCACTGAGCCACCTTCCCAGCCCTTCGATTCTTCATCTATTTCATCAGGACAGTAACTTCTAATTTGCAGGATTGTTTTTTAATTAAGTAACAAGATGCAAAGAAAACCTTTTGAACTTGGCTTTTCAGTAAAGCTCTTTGCATATTACTTACTTTGCCTCATAGTTTGAATTCTCATTATTTGTATTTCATTGGTCTTACAAGTTTCAGTACTTTGTACACACCTTAACTCTAGCCCTGCAGTTAGACTTGCTACATCTAGATGGAGCCAGATTAATAGTTTTTTCACGCTGCATTGGTCCAAACATGGTGCAGCCGTTTCTCTTTGTCAGAGAAGAAAATAGGATGACAGAGATCTAGAAGAATGTATATGCATTTTATTTTGTTCAAAGCACTATAGGAACTGGGCAGGGGTGAAAGAGGATTTAATGAATGTCAGACACTTAAAATGAATGGTTCAATTATTTAGCGATTGTATGTCTGCAAACACAAGCTCTATTATACATGATCTGTTAATCATTGTGACAGAGAGTCATGCTTAAAAACTTTTGAAATGTGTTTTGAGCCTTTTTGATTTTTTGTCGATCATGGGGCTTGAATTCAGCCATTGTCCCTGAGCATTTTTACTCTACTACTTTGAGCCATAGCACCATTTCCCATTTTCTGGTGGTTAACTGGAGATAAGAGTGTCCAGGACTTTCCTTCTAGGAGCTGGCTTTGAACTGTGGTCCTCAGATCTCAACCTCCTTAGTAGATAGGATTATAAGCATGAACTGGTGCCTGGCTTGAGCCATTTTTATTTGTACCTTTCTTAGGTGACTTTTTCCTAACAGGTTTGCCTGGATTCATTCAGTTTGTTTACTACCATTCCTTGAAATGTTCACCTTTCATCTTAACTATGAGCCTCGGTTCTTTTTTGGCCTCCTCTTTTTTTTTTTTTTTTGGTCAGTCATGGGGCTTGAACTCTGGGCTTGGGAGCTATCCCTGTGCTCTTCAGCTGAAGGCGAGCACTCTACTGCTTGATCCATAGCACCACTTCCGGTTTTCTGGTGGTTAATTGGAGATAAGAGTCTCATGGACTTTCTGCCCAGGCTGGCTTTGAACTGTGATCCTCAGATCTCAACCTCCTCAGTAGCTAGGATTACAGGCGTGAGCCACCGGTACCCAGCTTAGCCTCCTTTTAGAATGCTAAATCCATTATTTTTTTTATTGTTGTTGTTGTTGTTTTGCATAAAAGTAACCAGAAAGGGAATATAACTGAAGTCCTGTCAGTCAAATTTTCAACTCACAAATGATTCCTTCTCATTGGGCTGAATTGAGACATGTTAATTTGCAGTGGAACTAATTTTGAAAGAGGTTGGGACAAACATAAGGCATAGTGCAAAGACATGAGAATGGAGCTGGAGCTACTGTTCCTTGGCCCAAAGATGGGGGAAAGAGGAGAGAGAGAGAGAGAGAGAGAGAGAGTATAAAACAGACTACCTTGGAGGAACAGTGAATTATCCTCCATATAGAGAAATAACAATGAGAATAAATATTCTAACTTTACTCTATAGTATTCTCTCATTCTCTTGCTGGGATTCCATTGGCCAAACCCAACTAGAAGCTGTAAGACATGACAGCTCATTGACATAGCCCAGGCAAATTAGCTTTCATAGGTCAGTATCTAGCACTGGGGCTATCGGCTAGTCCATTGACTGTGGGAAAGCTGAGGAGAATCAGGAAAAAGAGAAAGGCCAAAGATGAAGAAAGGCTGCCCTGCAGGAGACATCTTCTAAGACATCACTCACTGCTGGATACAGCAATATTTTCCCACAGTTGTCACTTCATTGTCCTTTTTGGCTCTTGGTCACATTCTCAAGAGAAAAGTCTTGAGTGAAAGCATCTGATTGTTTACCTGTCCACACTGCCACGTGGAGGGGTACAGAGAAGCAGTATTTTGGGGCTTTTACTTTCCTGGTGGGAACTGGAATGGTTGCTGTCTTCTTTCAAAACTCACACAATTGAAGATTTCTAGATATTAAGAAATAGTTCAGAAATAAGACTATGTTCCTTCTTTAAAATAAAAGTCTCAACTGGGCAAGGGTGTCTTACTATTATAATCCTAGCTATTCAGGAGGCTAAGATCTGAGGATTAAAGTTTAAAGCCAGCCCAGGCAGGAAAGTCTGTGAGACTCTTTATCTCCAATTAACTACTCAGAAATAGCCAGAAGTGGTGCTCTGGCTCTAGTAGTAGAATGCTAACCTAGAGGGGGGAAAATGTGAAGGACCATTCCTAGGCCCTGAGTTCAAGCCCCAGGATCAGAAAACAACAACAACAAAAACCATACACACAAATCTCCACTAACAAATAAGCCTCCTAAATCTTTATTAATCTGCAACTTTATGATTAGCAAACCAGAGGAGAGATACTTATTTATTTTATTTCTAGTTCTCTGACTTCTCATTTCCTTTTTCCTCCATATCCTGATCTCAAGAAAGCTCTTTATTTTTCTAGATTTTTATTGGAGGGGGGGTCCAGTCGTGGGGCCTGGGCGCTGTCCCTCAGCTCTTCAGCTCAAGGCTAGCGCTCTACCACTTGAGCCACAGCGCCACTTCCGGCTTTTTTCTTTTTTCTTAGGTGGTGCTGAGGAATCGAACCCAGAGCCTCATGCATGCAAGGCAAGCGCTCTACCACTGAGCCACCTTCCCAGCGCTTAACATGCATTTTTTTTTAAGATGACATTGAGAGTTTTCAGTTATTGTTAGGAAACTGGAGGAGAAAGGAAGGAAACAGGCCTGACTGTATACTGCGATAGAGCAGCGAGGACACAGCCTTCCTGGTGGGCTTGAAGCCTGTGTGTACGAGCTGGGAAAGGAGTTGGGTTATGAGGTCTAAGCAAGGAGGTTAATGAAAAAGCCACTAGGTCAAGGGAGGTGGGGGCTTTTCAGTTGGGCCCACGATGGAATGTTTACAATCAGGTTTAGATAGATTGCCCTGCTGGAGTCAGGCAGTCTGCACTTATCTTTGGTGGGTTGCCTGGTATCTGTGGGCACCTGGGAAAACAGGGTGGGCCTAGAGGCAAGTCCTTCAGTTGCTTCTTATATAGTAAATATTTATATAATATTTATGGCCTTAAAAATAATGTATCATTTTTAAGAGACAGAGGAATAAAGGAGAGAGACATAAGAGACTTCTCCCTACTGTGGACCTTCTGGTGTGCATTCACAGGGACATCAATATTCTCACCTTCTGAGAAGTCCATTCACAATTTTCTTGTGTTTTTTTTTTTTTACGTTTTGGGTCCAGTCGTAGACCTGAACTCTGGGCCTGGGCGCTGTCCCTCAGCTCTTCAGCTCAAGGCTAGCGCTCTACCACTTGAGCCACAGCGCCACTTCCGGCTTTTTTCCTTTTTGCTTATGTGGTGCTGGGGAATCGAACCCAGGGCCTCATGTATGCAAGGCAAGCGCTCTACCACTGAGCTACCTTCCCAGCCCATTCACAATTTTCTTAAAACCTCGATACTACCAGGCACCGGTGCCTCATGCCTGTAATCCTAGCTACTCAAGAGGCTGAGATCTGAGAATTACAGTTCAAAGCCATCCTAGACAGGAACGTCCATGAGATTCATCTCTAATTATCCACCAGAAAACCAGAAGTCACATTGTGGCTCAAGTGGTAGAGTGTTCGCCTTGAGCTGAAGAGCTCGGGGACAGTGCCCAGGCCCAGAGCTCAAGCCCCACAACTGACAACAACAACAAAAACACAACAAAAAAACCCTTCATGCCTTCAATCCTTAATTTCTTTTTCTGTGTTCCTAATTATCTACCCAAACCACTAACTGCACGGCTAATGAATCAGTATAGAATAGTGCTGTATATCTTCTCTCTTTTCAGAAAAAAATGCATTTACTTGCCGGGCACAGGTGACTCATGCCTGTAATTCTAGCTACTCAGGAGGCTGAGATCTGAGGATCATGGTTTAAGGCCAACCCAGGCAGGAAAGTCCATGACACTCTTATCTACAATTAATCACCAGAAAACTGGAAGTGGCACTGTGTCTCAAGTGGTAGAGTGCTTTCCTTGGGCTGAAGAGCTCAGGGACAGCACCCAGGCCCTGAGTTCAAGTCCCACAACTGACCATATTCACTCCTAGATTAGGAACAGCAGCTCATTCTACAATATCCTGAATTGGTAGAACCAGATCAAAGTTACATTGTTTTCATCCTTAACCAAGCATATTTATATGCTATTGCATACATATTTCTTCAAATTTATCCACTACGAACTAGGAATCCTGAAGTGTGCTGGCTTTCTTGAGCTTTTGACTTTGTTAGTTCCACCTCCTTCTCAAGATGATGGGAAATCTGACACTCTCAGGAATTGATGGGAGAGGAAAGATGAAGAGATCTAGCTTCATCTTGCAAGGAAGCTCCCCCAGGTAAAAAGAGCATCTTTTTACATCTTCTTTTTAAACTTTACTTCTATGTGTGTATATGCATATGTGCTTCATACATACACATCTTGAGTGGGCAAGTAAGGACTGAAATAAATCTTATTGATGCCTGGAAGTAAGCAACCATCTAAAAGAGCATCTTCAATCTGGGGAAGAAGTTTCATCAGACAAGGAAAAAGAGATTTCTTATGTTGGCAAGGGAGGTTCAATGAGAATTAAGGGTTCAGCTTTCATAGGATCCCCTAAATCCTCTCATATATTTCCATGTCAATTTTCTAGCTTTCAATCTAACCCAGATAATGCCTCAATATGCACCTCAGAAACCTGTCAGGGCTGTGGATACTACTGATATTGTAATTCATCAGCACACAGGATCAAGCCAAAGGCTGAATTTATCTTTAACCATCTCAGATCTGCTGAGGCAAATGACTTTTTTTTTTACACAATTGAGCTATTTATAATCAGAAGCAGCTACCTCATCAACTGTCATTGAATGAACTCCTTATCCCCTTCATACTATATTCTCTTTGGATGCTGAATGGGCATTCAGATGTTCATAGGTGATTAATAAGCTGGTTTGCTGCTGTGTTTTTAAGGGGGACTTTGCCTGTCAGTCAAAGTTCCTAGGGAAGAAAAGACTTAGTGGGAAACCTTCAGAGAATTCATAGAATGAGAAGACCATCTCAAGAGGAATTCCTAGGCAAAATGAGAAACTAGGGAGGGGAAACAGCAGGACATTGGGTTAGAATTTTTTTTGCCAGTCCTGGGGCTTGAACCTGGACACTGTCCCTGAGCTTCTTTTGCTCAAGGCTAGCTAGCACTCTACCACTTGAGCCACAGCACCACTCTGGCCTTTTCTGTTTATGTGGTACTGAGGAATTGAACTCAGGGCTTCTAAGCAAGCACTCTACCTACATTCCCAGCCCTTGGGTTAGAATATTGCTGCTATCTTTGCTTAATCCACAGCCCCAAGTCAAGACCATGCTAGCCACAAGACATAGTCAGCACTACATGTGAATAACAGCACTGTGAATCTCATTGGCTCTTTTACTTTAGTAATTCAAGATTCAAAATCCCAGGTGGGTGCATCTGCAGAATCAGGTGCCGATAACCTGGTTTAATGGGTAGTGGAGAGACAGAGTAAGACATTACATTAAGTCGTGATAGGCTGGGTGTACTGGCCCACACCTGTAATTCCAGCTAATTAGGAAGAAGGGATCAGGAGGATTGCAGTTCCATGGCCAGCTAGGGAAAAATGTTAATAAGATCACACCTCAATCAATAAGCTAGGCATGGTGGAGTTAGCAATACCCTTGTAAAAGGTGAAAGATTTATAGGATCTGAAGAGAAACCAGAGTATAGCAAAAACCCTTGTTACACAGGAAGCTATAGTAGCATGATGGCAATATGAGGCTGATCACCTACTTTCCCTAAAAAAATAACTAAAGGAAAGGAAAACAGAGTCTGGGGACATTGCTCAAGTGGTACAATGCTTACCTAAAAGCAGTAAACCCTGAGTTGAAACCCTAGTACTGCCAACACACACACACACACACACACACACACACACAAACACACACCCCGAACTAGAGATGGATTAACTTAACTGAGTGCTGGGTAACATAAACTATCTCTCTCTCTCTTTCTCTCTTTCTCTCTTTCCCTCTTCTCTCTTTCTTTCTCTCTCTCTCTCTCTCTCTCTCTCTCTGTTTGTTTGGGCATTGGGTTTGAACTCTGGGCCTGGGCACTCTCCCTGAGCTTTTCAGCTCAAGGCTAGTGCTCTACCACTTTGAGCCACAGCACCACTTCTGGTTTTCTGATGGTTTATTGGAGATAAGAGTCTCACAGACTTTCCTTTCCCGGGCTGGCTTTGAACCACAATCCTCAGATCTCAGCCTTCTGAATAGCTAGGATTACAGGCGTGAGCCACCAGCACCAGGCTATAAACTCTTTTTTAATCAATAGTAAAGCACTTTCATTAGGAGTCCAGAAGCTATTTTCTATTTCTCTTAACACTTTTTTTTTAACCTGTTTTGGAGAAAGTCACTGTATCTCTTTATTCTTCCGGGGCAGAAAGCTGGTTTAAGATATTCAGAGTCCGGGGCTGGGAAGGTGGCTCAGTGGTAGAGCGCTTGCCTTGCATGCCTGAGGCCCTGGGTTTGATTCCCCAGCACCACATAAGCAAAAAGAAAAAAGCCAGAAGTGGCGCTGTGGCTCAAGTGGTAGAGCACTAGCCTTGAGCTGAAGAGCTGAGGGACAGCGCCCAGGCCCAGAGTTCAGGCCCCACGACTGGACCCCCTAAAAAAAATTGTCCTGATGATATCTCCTTTATTTCTTGTGTCTATTTTTTCTGACACTGGGGGGAGTCATGTGCTTCCAACAACACAACCATTTTATGTTACTATAACAGAATAATTTATAAAGAAAAGAAATTCATTTCTTACAGTCTGGAGGCGAAGAATATTAAAGGTGCTAGTATATTGTAAGGGCCTTCATGGTGATATCATTTCATGGCAGAGGGTAGAAGGAGGCTGGGAATGTGGCTTAATGGTAGAGTGCTTGCCTACCATGCATGAACTCCTGGTTTTGATTCTTCAGTACTACATAAACACAGAAAGCTGGAAGTGGTGGTGTGGCTCAAGTGGTAGAGTGCTAGCCTTCAGCTGAAGAGCTGAGGGATAGTGTCCAGGCCCAGAGTTCAGGCCCCATGACCGAACCCCCCCAAAAAAAATTAAAAAAAAAGATATTCAGAGTCCATCCATGTTTAACACTCTATGATTCCAGACCTCTCATGAATCTGGTAAGGAAGAAACTATGCTCTCAATAAGGGTTTAATAAATATATAGTCTGAAGTCTTTTATCTAATGAGTTGTTTCAATTGATAGTTTTGATCCAGTTTCTCATTGAAAATGAAGCTTCTCCCTATGTCAGATTCTACATATTTATTGAATTTCTCTATTTCACATTTGTTGTTGATTTTAATAATTCTTTTGATAACTCCTCTACCCACTCAAAATACACATAAAAATTCAAGTAAATCTTAGGGAGAACAATGACAAAGAAAACAGCTATTCCAGGAAGTCTTTGGGTCTTATCAAGATTGATGTTTTACTTTAAATCTCTTATCTATCTAATTATTTTACCACTTTGATTAAATGAAGCTAAAATTGGTATTGATGAAAAGAGAAAGCACAATCAAAGAAGCAGATAAGCAAATAATTGGATGCAAATAACTTTTAATTATACTCACTTAATAAAGTTAAGGAACAGTGTCAGGTGCCAACATTACTTTGTCAACTCCAAGGGCAGTGAAAGAAGGAAATAAAAAGAAGAAACTGGGGCTGGGAAGGTGGCTCAGTGGTAGAGCTCTTGCCTTGCATGCATGAGGCCCTGGGTTTGATTCCTCAGCACCACATAAGCAAAAAGAAAAAAGCTGGAAGTGGCGCTGTGGCTCAAGTGGTAGAGTGCTAGCCTTGAGCTGAAGAGCTGAGGGACAGCACCCAGTCCCAGAGTTCAAGCCCCACAACTGGACCCAGAAAAAAAAAAAGAAGAAACTAGCATAGAAAATGTTGAAAAATGGGTTGGGAAGGTTGCTCAGTGGTAGAGCGCTTGCTTTGCATGCATGGGGCCCTGGGTTCGATTCCCCAGCACCACATAAGCAAAAAGAAAAAAATCCAGAAGTGTCACTGTGGCTCAAGTGGTAGAGCGCTAGCCTTGAGCTGAAGAGCTGAGGGATAGTGCCCAGGCCCAGAGTTCAGGCCCCATGAGTGGACCCCCCCCAAAAAAAAGTGTTGAAAAATGTAGTCAGTTTCAAAACTGTGCAATACTTTTATATGAATTTGGTTCCCAGATGGCTTTAAATCCTTGGCAGAGAATCTTTCATGCCTTCCAATAAAAACCAAATTATTCACATCCCTCCTTGTGCCATACTGAAATCCCTGGGTTTCTTCAAACACAGAGAACAAAGTAGGCTTTCAGGTATGGCAGTTACCTCTGGCAAGTTCTACTTGAAATGAACTAGAAAAACTAGCAAATCTTTCACGGTAAGTTAATACAATTGTCTCTTCTAAACTAAACAATGTGCTTACCCTGTGCCCCCTTCTTAGGAAGAGGTTACCTGGTTAGGAAGAGGTTACTCTTCTGAATATCCTGCTGCTTGATGCATGATGCATAAGAACAAATACATGACTTCAATATCTTGATACTTTATCATTATATAAATATAATGCCCCCTCTGTACGGTATTTTCACAATAAAAATTAAAAATAAATAAATATAATGCCTATTCACTAGAAATTGTATTTTTTAAATCATATATGACATAGTATGTGCTGCCATAGGCCAGTGTTTACTATTTCTCCATCTATAACTGACTTCATTAGTGAGTTATTTTGGCCTAGTGAGATTCTCAAATAATAATTTAAATTTAGATCACAGGAAGAAGTAATCAAAATATCTGTGGTTATATCAGCACTCTATTTTGTCAAGTCCATGGGGGAAAAATGCACCTTTGTTTCTAATGATACCACTGAGGCCTTTCTCAAACTCCTTTGCTGCAATGCATGTGCTGTTCACATTTCTTTCTTTCTTTTTATGCTGTTAACATTTCTTTTGCATATATTTTTTGCCAGTCTTGGGGCTTGAACTCAGGACCTGGGCACTGTCCTTCAGCTTCTTTTTTTTTTTTTTGGTTGGTTGTAGAGGCTGAACTCTGGGCCTGGGCGCTGTCCCTCAGCTCTTCAGCTAAGGCTAAGGCCCTACCACTTGAGCCACAGAGCCACTTCCGGCTATTTTCTGCTTATGTGGTGTTGAGGAATCGAACCCAGGAACTCATGCATGTAAGGCTAGCATTCTACCACTTGAGCTATACCACCACTTCCAGCTTTTTCTGTTTATGTGGTACTGAGGAATCAAACCCAGGGCTTCATGCATGCGAGGCAAACACTCTACCACTAAGCCGCATTCCCAGCCCCTGCACATATTGTTAGTTGACAGGAATTCCTCAGTTTACCATTACTTACTGGATTATTTTCATGTCTTTTGATGCTTTGAATAGACAAGCTATAAATAACTATAAATTTTCACTTGACAAAAAGGAGTAATGGCCACAATATAAAAGAAATTTGAAGATCCATTTTCATTATACTTCTTTATACTGGAAGGCAATAATCCCTCCTGGAATTTTATAGTGTACTTTGTTGTTGAAGCACTTAACAATCATTAATTACCTTATCTAATTTCTATTGAAAACAGGATTGGTTGACTAGCCAGACAGGGTCACAGAAGGCCAGTAAAAGATTAGATAGTTGCAATGTTAGGCAGTTGATGTACCCGTGGAGAACAAAGTTCTTAGTTTTCACAGCATTGTTGGGAAATAGAAAAAGAAAGGATACTTAATGAGGAAATATTAATTTTTTTCCTTTTTGATTAGCTTAGAGAACAGCAGTGTGATAAGAATTGGAATCTTCAATATAATTTGAAAGAGTAGATGAAAAACAGCCCACAGCACCTCAATACTTTTCTTTTTTTTTTTTTTTTTTGGTCATGGGGCTTGAACTCTGGGCCTGGGCACTGTCCCTCAGCTCTTCAGCTTAAGGTGAGTGTTCTACCACTTGAGCTATAGCGCCATCTCCGGTTTTCTAGTGGTTTTATTGGAGATAGGAGTCTCACAGTCTTTCCTGCCTGGGCTGGCTTTGAATCGAGATTCTCAGATCTCAGCCTCCTGAGTAGCTAAGATTACAGGTGTGAGCCACCGGCGCCTGGCTTCAATACTTTTTTTTTTTTTTGCCTGTCTTGGGGCCTGAACTGTGGGCTTGAGCGCTATCCCTCAGCTCTTCAGCTCAAGACTAGCATTCTACAACTTGAGCCACAACACAGCTCCACTTCTGGCTTTTTCTGCTTATGTGGTACTGAGGAATCAAACTCAGGGCTTTATCCATGCAAGGCAAGCACTCTACCACTGAGCCACCTTCCCAGGCCCTTCAATACTTTTAATGACTAGGAAAAGTGACAAGCTGACAAATAGGCCAGAGGTGGAGGTTCTTATCACATATACTGAGAGTAGTTATCAGAAGTGGCATTGGTGGGGGCTGGGAAGGTGGCTCAGTGGTAGAGTGCTTGCTTTGCATGCATGAGGCCCTGGGTTCAATTCCTTAGCCCCACATAAGCAAAAAGGTAGAGCACTTGCTTCCATGCATGAGGATCTGGGCTCGATTCTTCAGCACCACATAGGCAGAAAAAGCCAGAAATGGTGCTGTGGCTCAAGTGGTAGAGCACTAGCCTTGAGCTGAAGAGCTGAGGGACAGTGCCCAGGCTCAGAGTTCAGGCCCATGACCGGACCCCCCCCCAAAAAAAAAGAAAGTGGCATTGGTGGCTCATGCCTGTAATCCTAGCTACTCAGGAGGCTGAGATCGAGGATCACAGTTCGAAGCCAGCCTGGGCAAGAAAATCCATGAGACTCTTATTTCCAATAAACTACTCAGAAAAGCCAGAAGTTGTACTCAAATAGTAGAGTACTAGCCTTGAGCACAAAGAGGCTCAAGTACAGCTCCCAAGCCCTAAATTCAAGCCCTGGGACCAACAACAAAAAAAAAAATGAAGAAGAAGAAAAAAAAGAATTTAAGCTGGGTGCCATGGCTCACACCTGTAATTCTAATTAACTACTACTCAGGAGGCCGAGATCTAAGAATCACAGTTCAAGACAGCCCAAGCAGTAAAAGCCAGGATAGGTAGTGAAGGCTGAGACACTTTTTTTTTTTTGCCAATCCTGAGGCTTGAACTCAGGGCCTGTTCACTGTCCCTGAGCTTCTTTTGCCCAAGGCTAGCATTCTACCACTTGATGTGGTACAGAGAAATCGAACCTAGGGCTTCATTTGTGCTAGACAAGCACACTACCACTGAGCCACATTCCTAGCCCCCAATAAACTACTCAGAAAAAGCTGGAAATGGTGCTTTGTCTCAAGTCGTAGAGTGCTACCCTTGAACAAAAGAATCTCAGGGACAGTGCTAAGGTCCAGAGTTCAAGCCCCAGGACAGGCACAAAAAAAAAGAAGAAGAAGAAGTTACTATTCCTTGAGCACTGAGCCAGGTACTGTGATACAATCCTTTGTAATATATTATCAGACTTATCTTCACAAGAAAGCTACAGTAGAACCTAACTGGTGCAACAGTTAACAGAGGAAGAATGTGAGAGGCTGAATAATTTGTTTATAATAAATAGTTCTTCAACTGATAACTCTAAAATCCTTAGATTAAAGCTTTTTACATTTGTTTGCTTATTCCTAATGGAAATACTTTGAATAACAATTCAGGGTGGCTTGGGAACTCTAGTTGAAGAACTCTGGAAGACAAAACCAGTGATAGAGAATGCCTAATTCTCATAAGTCAACCTCAAAATATTCAACACAACTCTAGGAAAAGCACTTGTTTCTCTTCCATATTGGTAGACAAAAGATTCTCATACTCTTATATCCTTCAATCTGGATCAGTCTCCCCGCCTTTTCTTTTTATTTGGTACAGTCGTGGACCTGAACTCAGGGCCTGTACTCTGTCCCTCAGCTCTTCAGCTCAAGGCTAGCGCTCTACCACTTGAGCCACAGCACCACTCCCGGCTTTTTTTCTGCTTATATGGTGCTGAGGAATTGAACCCAGGGCCTCAGGCATGCAAGGCAAGCGCTCTACCACTGAGCCACCTTCCCAGCCCCCCCCTTTTTTAATAGGCCACAGAAACATTGCTAGTGGAACAATTTTAAGAGAATAGCTTAAGGTGTGAGGATAGAACCTTTGCTTAGCAGATGTTGCCTAATAAAATAAGAACAGGTCAAGAGAACTTCTAAGTAGAGTTTGGAGGGAAGTTTCATCAATAAAGATGATTCCAGGGGAACGTGGCTCAGTGGTAGAGTGCTTGCCTTGAGCTGAAGAGCTGACAGACAGCACCCAGACCAGAGTTCAGGCCCACGACCGGACCCAAAAAAAAAAACAAAAACAAAAAAAGATGATTCCAGGTTACACCAAGAGCTAGAAAGTATTTTCTTAAATTTTTTTTGATAGTTTGGGCTCAGGGTCTAGAACTTATTAGGTAAGCTGTCTAATGATAAACACTGACTCCAGTCCTTAGTGGTAGCTATTTTTCGCCACATTTTTTTGTTGCTAGTCCTGAGGCTTGAATCAGAGCCTGGGTGCTGTCCCTGAGCCTCAAGGCAAGCACTCTACCACTTGAGCCACAGCGCCACTCCCAGCTTTTTCTGGGTAGTTTATTGGAAATGAGTCCCATGGACTTTCCTGCCCAAGCTGGCCTTGAGCCACAATTCTCAGATCTCAACCTTCTGAGTAGCTAAGATTACAGGCCTGAGCCACCAGTGCCTGGCTTTTCTCCACATTTTTATTAGCATCAACAAATTGTACAAGTAGAGAACAGTGGCTTTTGAGGACATGCGTCCTGGACTCCAAGGGAAGAATGCTGTCATGGAAATTATTGCTAGGATGGATAACACCTATAGACTAAACTCTTTTTCAGCAAGAAGCAATGCCAAGGATCTTGCAGAGCCTTGATCACTGAGGCTCTGGAAGAGTCTGGTAGTTTCAGGTGAACAAGGGATCATTGTTGGGACACAAATAAACTTTGAACCTCCGTGATTTCCCTGTTTGCTTTAATGCCTGATAGCCTTTGGTCTGCTAATAATCTCCCTTATGTACAATTTGACCTCTCTGTTTCCAAGGGGGAGGGATTGGAATCAGCCTATGGGAGAAGAGAGGGCCCTAGGATTCAGCTTGAAAACTTAACCAATAAAAGGGTACCCTGGAAAGAGAACTCATCCTTTGCATGTTATCTGCCTCTGATATAAGATTCCATCCTTCACTATATTTATTTATCCTTTTCCAATCATGTACATTGTTCTGTGCATTTTCTAATCTTGTCTGCTGTGCAAAAAAAAAGTTTACCTGATCACAAAATAAAAACAACTAGGTATGAAAACTTGTGATTCTTTGTTTCTATCAGTGCTCTGGAAAATTCTAAGCTTTACTTAAAATAAAAAACTGCCAGAGTAAATGATTAACAAGAGATTGACTTCAATGCCAATTTGGTCTGTTTGACAAGATACTTAAATTTAATGATTAGCATTTCATAATCTGTTCAGAATTTTTACCTTGGGAGTAATAGAGCTGACTACTTTTTCAAATGTCTCAAGAAACGGTAGGGAAGGGAGTTGAAATAATCTTTGCTGATTTCACAATTTCCCTTTAGGTCTCCCTGTTTGAACAAATACTTAGTAATGACATAGAAAGAAAACATCCCTAAATCAATATTTTCAGTCAAACTCAAAATAGATTTGCCATCTGTTAATTGAAAACTAATTATTAGATCTGTAAATTGGAAGCTCCTTGGGTGACATATATACACATGGAGAGAAAAATATAGCTAGTTCATAAGTAATTTCTTCAACTATTATAATTTGAATTTATTTCTTATTGTCAGTTCCCACGCAGTTCTAAACTACAAAACAATACATTTTTCTTTTTTCTTTTTTTGGGGGGGGTCCGGTCGTGGGGCCTGAACTCTGGGCCTGGGCGCTGTCCCTCAGCTCTTCAGCTAAGGCTAAGGCCCTACCACTTGAGCCACAGAGCCACTTCCGGCTATTTTCTGCTTATGTGGTGTTGAGGAATCGAACCCAGGAACTCATGCATGTAAGGCTAGCATTCTACCACTTGAGCTATACCACCACTTCCAGCTTTTTCTGTTTATGTGGTACTGAGGAATCAAACCCAGGGCTTCATGCATGCGAGGCAAACACTCTACCACTAAGCCGCATTCCCAGCCCCTGCACATATTGTTAGTTGACAGGAATTCCTCAGTTTACCATTACTTACTGGATTATTTTCATGTCTTTTGATGCTTTGAATAGACAAGCTATAAATAACTATAAATTTTCACTTGACAAAAAGGAGTAATGGCCACAATATAAAAGAAATTTGAAGATCCATTTTCATTATACTTCTTTATACTGGAAGGCAATAATCCCTCCTGGAATTTTATAGTGTACTTTGTTGTTGAAGCACTTAACAATCATTAATTACCTTATCTAATTTCTATTGAAAACAGGATTGGTTGACTAGCCAGACAGGGTCACAGAAGGCCAGTAAAAGATTAGATAGTTGCAATGTTAGGCAGTTGATGTACCCGTGGAGAACAAAGTTCTTAGTTTTCACAGCATTGTTGGGAAATAGAAAAAGAAAGGATACTTAATGAGGAAATATTAATTTTTTTCCTTTTTGATTAGCTTAGAGAACAGCAGTGTGATAAGAATTGGAATCTTCAATATAATTTGAAAGAGTAGATGAAAAACAGCCCACAGCACCTCAATACTTTTCTTTTTTTTTTTTTTTTTTGGTCATGGGGCTTGAACTCTGGGCCTGGGCACTGTCCCTCAGCTCTTCAGCT
>NW_012267312.1:5515147-5637623 GCF_000151885.1 Dipodomys ordii
CTTTCTTTCTTTCTTTCTTTCTTTCTTTCTTTCTTTCTTTCTTTCTTTCTTTCTTTCTTTCTTTCTTTCTTTTCTTTCTTTTTGTCAGTTTTTTGTGCTTGCCTAGAATGCATGAAGCCCTGGGTTTGATTCCTCAGCACCACATAAACAGAAAAATCCAGAAGTGGCTCTGTGCCTCAAGTAGTAGAGTGGACTAGCCTTGAGCAAAAGAAGCTCAGGGGAGTGGCGCTGTGGCTCAAGTGGCAGAGCGCTAGCCCTGAGCTGAAGAGCTGAGGGATAGCGCCCAAGCCCAAAGTTCAAGCCCCATGACTGACCAAAAACAAAACAAAAACAGAAAACCTTCCTCAAGCCCGGTGTTGGTGGCTCACGCCTGTAATCCTAGCTACTCAGGAGGCTGAGATCTGAGGATCGTGGTTCAGAGCCAGCCCGGGCAGGAAATTCCAAGTGAATCTTATCTCCAATAAACCACTAGAAAACCGGAAGTGGCACTGTGGCTCAAGTGGTAGAGCACTTGCCTTCAGCTGAAGAGCCCAGAGACAGCGCCCAAGCCCAGAGTTCAAGACCCATGACCAACAAACAAACAAAAAAAAAAGCTCCGGGACAGTGCCCAGGCCCTGAGTTCAAGCCCCCCCCCACATATATATGGGGGAATATAATCCCTCAACCAGAACCTCAAACCTTACAATTCAAAATGAACCACAATCTAAGGTTATGCAATTTTCAGAAGATGCGAGAAAATCTTTGTGACTTTGAATTAAACAATTCGTATAGCACTAACAGCATGATTGATTTAAGAAATAGTAAATTGAATATCATCAAATTAAAAAAAAACTTTGCTTTATGATTCTGTCCAGAGATTTAAATGGCTACAGAATATGGAAAATAAGTCACATATCTAATGAAAGATGAAGAATATCTGTGTGTGTGTGTGTGTGTGTGTGTGTGTGTGTGTGTGTGTGTGTGTGAATAAAAACCAAGGAAGGGACTGGGAAGGTGGCTCAGTGGTAGAGCGCTTGCCTTGCATGCATGAGGCCCTGGGTTTGATTCCTCAGTACCACATAAGCAAAAAGGAAAAAAGCCAGAAGTGGCGCTGTGGCTCAAGTGGTACAGCACTCACCTTGAGCTGAAGAGCTGAGGGATGGTGTCCAGGCCCAGAGTCAAGCCCCAGGACCAACAAAAAAAATGTCACCCCTTCCCTCTCTCTCTCCCAGTTTTTCTCTTCCATCCCCACCCATAAGTTGTATAGCTCATTTTCTTTTTTAAAAAAATGATTTCTTTTATTGTAAAGATGCTGTAGAGAGGGGTTACAGTTACATGAGTAAGGTAATGAGTCCATTTCTTGTCAAGAATTGTTACTCTCTCCTGTGTTGTTCTTTCACTATCCCTTCCCTTCCCTACCTCCCTCATTCCCTCCTCTGCCAAAGTTGTAAAGTTCATTTCCAATATAATGTCTTGTAAGTGTCATTGCTGCAATGGGTCATCCTGTGTCCTTGTTTCAGCATTTTGTTATTCCCCTTCCCCTTCTCAAATTGGACAAATGTATGTACAAGATGCAAGGTACCAAAATCAAGTACTGTGACAACAGGGGATATACCATAGGGGAAAGAACATACAAAGGAAACAAAACAATCACATAGTACATTGAAAACAACAGCAGGAAGTGGTCTGTGGCTCAAGTCACAGAGTGCTTGCCTTGAGCTGAAGAGCTAAGGGACAGTGCCTAGGCCCAGAGTTCAAGTCCCATGACTGACAAAAACAAACAAACAAATAAATACATACAACAACAAAGAAGAACCATTTGTATCCATATCTTGGGGTTTTGGGGTTCGTTTTGCTTATCATTATCTTACATGGTCATATGTACTAACTTTTGAGCTTTTCTGCTCATCTGATAAAATTATCCTAGATGTATACTAATTATAGCAAATGAGGGAAACCATGGGGAAAAAAAACAATGAGAAAAAGAACAAACTGCGCATAGTGCACTTTCAACATAGTGTGTAGTGAGTATTACTGCTGCATTTGTTCAATTATGGGTGAATCTTTTCTTTTCTTTTTTTTTTTTTTTTTGCCAGTTCTGGGGCTTGAACTTACGGCCGGGCTCTGTCTCTGAGATTCTTTTGCTCAAGTCTAACACCCAAACTTATGGGTAAAACTTTTTTTGGTCAGTTTTGGGGCTTGAACTTTGGGCCTAGGTGCTGCCCCTGAGCTCTTCAGTTCAAAGCTAGCACTCTACCACTTGAGCCACAGCGCCACTTCTGGCTTTCTTGTGGTTTATTGGAAATAAGAGTCTCATGGCCTTTCCTGCTCAGGCTGGCTTTGAACCGAGCTCCTCAGATCTCAGCCTCCTGAGTAGCTGGGGTCCCATAGGAAAGTCTTTTTAAAATTTTTTTAAATTTTATTTATTTATTCATTTTTATTGTGAAAATACCATATAAAGGGCTTACAATTACATGGGCAAGATAATGAGTACATTTCTTATCAAGCATTGTTGCCTCCTCCTTTGTTTCCCCTTCCCATCCCTTCCTATCCCTCACCCTCCCAATTTTTTTATATTTATTTATTTTTGTTGGTCGTGGGGCTTGAACTCTGGGCTTGGAGCCTGTCTCTCAGCTCTTCAGCTCAAGGGGAACACTCTACTGCTTGAGCCACAGCACCACTTCTGGTTTTCTAGTGGTTTATTCGAGATAAGAGTCTCATGGAATTTCCTGCCTGGGCTGGCTTTGAACCACGATCCTCAGATCTTAGCCTCTTGAGTAGCTAGGATTACAAGCATTAGCCACCAGCCCTCAGCTCTTTTTTTTTTTGCTAATAATGGTGCTTGAAGTCAGGGCCAAGGCACTGTCCCTGAGCTTCTTTTGTTCACTGATAGCACTCTACCATTTGAGCCACAGTGTCACTTCCAGCTTTTCTGTGTATGTGGTACTGAGGAACCAAACCCAGGGCTTCATGCATGCTAGACAAGCACTCTACCACTAAGCCACATACCCAGCCCCCATGGGTAAATCTTACAAAAACAATACGTTACAGGAGTTTTAGGCTCCAGGCCCAAACTATAGCATCATAAGTCCGGTTTGGCCACTCACCCAACACACCAAATAAAGAGACCAGTAATAGTGAAGGAAAGATGGAGAAAGGAGGCTTATTATGTGGGCATGGGCATACTTGGGGGTGGGGGCACCTTCCCTGTATTAATATTTGCTTTTATTTAAAAAATTTTTTTTTGTCAGTTGTGGGGTTTGAACTCTGGGCCTGGGCACGGTCTCTCAGCTCTTCAGCTCAAGGCTAGTGCTCTACCACTTGAGCCACAGCACCATTTCTGGCTTTTTCTGCCTATGTGGTGCTGAAGAATCGAGCCCAGATCCTCATGCATGGAAGGCAAGCACTCTACCACTGAGTCACCTTCCCAGACCCAATATTTGCTTTTTATTTAAATAGAGGAATCATTGGGGACCATGTTTTTAGACCCCAGACAAAACCCCCTGGAGCTCTAGCCACTACCTCATATGCCAAATTAAGAGACAAGATGAAGGGCAGAGAAAGGAGATTTGTTACATAGCATCCATGCAAAAACAGCACTTTGGTTTGTCTTCAGTACCTTCAGGGATATAGACATTTGCCTTAGTTTCAATAAAGAGAGGTAGGGGTAAGTGAAAAGGAATATGCAAAACAGTCCTGTGAACCATATCTTGGTTTGAATCTCTGGAGGAGTTAGCACTCTCCCCATGGGAGCAGAGCAGGAACAAGCTGCCTAGTGGGTGATCTGGCTCGTTCACTTTTTGTCATAAGATGATTATTGGAGCCGGGCGCTGGTGGCTCTTGCCTATAATCCTAGCTACTCTGGAGAGAGATCTGAAGATCACGGTTCAAAGCCAACCCCAGGCAGGAAAGTCCGTGAGATTCTTATCTCCAACAAATCACTAGAAAACAGAAGTGCCACTGTGGCTCAAGCAGTAGAGCGCTTGCCTTGAGTTGAAGAGCGCAGGGACAGTGCCCAAGCCCAGAGTTCAAGCCCCAGGACTGACCAAAAAAAAAAAAAGATGATTATTGGTTAATCAGGACTTTCTAGGAGCCCAAGGTGATTATAAGGTGACTGCCTGAGGTAATGGCCCAGAGCACTATAGATAATGGGAGTACAGCTGAGTGCCCCTTGTTTATTTTTTAGTTGGTTTCTAGTTCCCAGATAAAGCCAGTCAAGAGGCTTGAACTCGGGGCCTGGACACTGTACCTGAGCTTCTTTTGCTCATGGCTAGCACTCTACCACTTTGAGCAACAGCACCACTTCTGGCATTTTCTGCTGATATGGTACTAAGGAATCAAACCCAGGACTTCATGCATGCTAGGCAAGCACTCTACCACTAAGCTACATTTCCAGCTGCAGATAAGGCTTTTTTTTTTTTTTTACAGTCATGGTGCCTGATCTCTGGGCCTGGGTGCTGTCCCTCAGCTCATCAGCTCAAGGCTAGCGCTCTACCACTTGAGCCACAGCGCCACTTCTGGCTTTTTCTGCTTATGTGGTGCTGAGGAATTGAACCCAGAGCCTCATGCACTCTGGAGCCACCTTCCCAGCCCCTTGCACCAAGCTTTTAAAGACAAAGGTTACATGTTGGGTGGAGACCAAGCCTCAGCTAAGTATTGTACAGAAACAGGGCTCCAGGAGCACAGCTCCCCTGGGGCTAAACAACATGATGTATCAGTGTAAAGATGTATCTACATTTTCTCCAAAGATGGGCCTTCCTGGCTCTACCCTTTGAACTAGACCTCTGCAGTTCATAGGATTGCTTGTCTCACCTCTAGGCCTTGGAGCTGGGTGGACATCCCTCATCTCTTGGTTAGACTTCAGGGTTATCTGTGAAACCAACTTCCCCTAGCACCTGGCCAGGCTCCAGGATGGCTGTGACTCAGTTTCTTCACTTCAATTTCAAACAATAAAATCCACATGAGAAGACACTCATTCTTCCCTCTCCTCTCTCTTTCCCTCCCTCCACCCCCTTCCTACAACTGTTTTTGGTGACAGAGAAAAATAAATGAATAGAAGATTGGGTGAACACTAGAAACTATTAGGGAGCCAAACACAGCAGTTGAAGCTAACTTAGAGAAACCACAGGGAGGTGGGGAGGGAAGGGTGGTCAACATGAGTGCTTAAAAATTCTGAAGATTGCCGGGCGCCGGTGGCTCACGCCTGTAATCCTAGCTACTCAGGAAGCTGAGATCTGAGGATCGCAGTTCAAAGCCAGCCCGGGCAGGAGAGACAGTGAGACTCCTATCTCCAATAAACCACCAGAAAACTGGAAGTGGCGCTATAGCTCAAGTGGTAGAGCGCTCTCCTTGAGCTGAAGAGCTGAGGGACAGCACCCAGGCCCAGAGTTCAAGCCCCACGGCCGACCAAAAAAAAAAAATTCTGAAGATTGGGCTGGAAAGGTGGCTCAGCGGTAGAGTGCTTGCCTTGCATGCATGAGGCCCTAAGTTTGATTCCTCAGCACCGCATAAGCGGAAAAAGCCGCAAGTGGCACTGTGGCTCAAGTGGTAGAGCACTAGCCTTGAGCTGAAGAGCTGAGGGACAGCAACTAGGCCCAGAGTTCAGGCCCCATGACCGCCAAAAAGAATAAAAAAAAAATCTGAAGATGGATTACCCCAAAGCCAATAAGTAAACAGACTCCACCAGCCGAATAAACTCAATCTGCAGAAGCGAGCTGGCTGGCTATGATGTCCTTCTCAAGTCCATGAAGAAATTCTGTCATGAGATTCAGTGAAATTGCTTTTCCTATCAACGCACTTATGGTGTCACTTCTCCTTTTCAATCTTTATGGGTGGCTTCAGTTTGTCTTAGTCACCTCCAGCTTTGAGATCCTAGAGAATTAGAATCTATGAGTTGCTTTGACATCTCAGAAGTGCTGCCCATGTTCTCTGGCATGAAAGTACAGTTCTTGAATTCTCTCCAGGAATCTTCCCTCCTTCCTTCGTTCCTTCCTTTCTCTCTTTTTTGGTCAGTCATGGGGCTTGAACTCTGGGTCTGGGTGCTGTCCCTCAGCAATTCAGTTCAAGGCTAGCGTGCTACCACTTGAGCCACAACACCACTTCTGTTTTTCTGGTGGTTTATTGGAGATAAGTGTCTCTTAGACTTTCCTTCCTGGACTGGCTTTGAACTGTGATCCTCGGATCTCAACCTTCTGCATAGCTAGGATTACAGGTGTAAGCCACCAGTGCTCGCTTCTCTCTCTCTTTTTGTTGGTCACGGGCCTAGGTGCTGTACCTGAGCTCTTTTGCTCAAAGCTCTACCTCTTTGAGCCACAGCTCCTCTTCCAGGGGCTTGAACACAGTGCCACTTCTGGCCTTTTCTGATTATGTGGTATGGAGGAATCTAACCCATGGCTTGGACATGCTAAGCAAGCACTCTACCACTTAGCCACCTTCCAAGCCCCCCAAGCATTTTTCTGTTTTCTTTTTTTTGGGGTCCGGTCGTGGGGCCTGAACTCTGGGCCTGGGCGCTGTCCCTCAGCTCTTCAGCTCAAGGCTAGCGCTCTACCTCTTGAGCCACAGCGCTACTTCCAGCTTTTTTTTTGCTTATGTGGTGCTGAGGAATCGAACCCAGGGCCTCAGGCATGCAAGACAAGCGCTCTACCACTGAGCCACCTTCCCAGCCCCCCAGGCATTTTTCTTAAGAGTTGTTTGTTCACAATTTACTGAAGGTAAAGGGATAAAGATAGGAGCTCTACTTAACTTGGGCTAGCCCTTTTCTCCCTCAAATTCCTTACATTCCTTTTTCTTCCTTGACCTTCAGAGAAATGTTGTTGTCAAAACAACTGGCCCAGTTTAGATTCCTCAAAGATGCTTTACTGTCTTTTCCTACAAAGCAACCATGTACTTGGCTTATTCACACTACCTTCTCTGTGCTTTCACAGACAGATGCTACTGCTTGGAATATTCTTTCTAGATCAGAGATTTGGCAGAAGTTTGGAAGCTTCAGTCTTCCCCTCCCTATATCCCACTTTATTCTCCATAAACAGAAGGGAACAGTGATCGATCTCCCAGCTAATATTAATTATGATATCAAAACCATCTCTATTTCTGAAATGATTTTGAACTCAGGTCCTCATGCTTGCAAGGCTGGCACTATATCATGGAGATCTGCATCTAGCCTGTTCCTTTTTCTTTTTTCAGTACTGGGGCTTGAACTCAGGGCCTGGGCACTGTCCCTGAGCTTCTTTTGCACTCTTCTAGCACTCTACCTCTTGAGCCACAGTGCCACGTCTGGATTTTTCTGTTTATGTGGTGCTGAGGAATAGAACCTAGGGCTTCATGCATGCTAGGCAAGCACTCTACCACTGAGCCACATTCCCAGCTCTAGCTCTGTTTTTTCTTTTATGGTTATTTTTAAAACAGGGTCGTGCTTTCCTGCTTTAGGCTTCCTGTCTTTGCTGAGATGACTACATCTAGCTTCCCTCTGCAGAGATGGAGTCTGGAGGACTTTTCTGCTCAGTCTGGCTTGGAATTGTGATCCTTTAGATCTCAGCCTTTCACATACATAGCTTGAGATAATGGGCACAGTTGCATCCAGCTGTTGGTTGAAAAGGAGGTCTGGTGAAATTTTCTTCCCAAGTTGGTCTCCATCTCAGGCTTTCAAATAGCTAGGATTATGGGCATGAGCCACCCAGAACCCAGCTCAGCTCATAGGTGTTTTCTAAGTAACATATGTTTACATTCTAAAATCTAGCAAATGCTTTCCTGAGTTTGCTAAGTCATATGAGTCTACCAGAAGAGGCAGCTCCTTCCTCTTTTCTTCCTCCTCCTCCCTATCACCCTCCTCCAACCCTCCCAGTCTCCCACCCTTCCTGATTTCTCAATGATGCAGAACAGCTTTACCGAGACCTCTCTTATAGGCTTGTTTTATGGACATTTATTTACAGATTTTATCTTTCTTATTGAAATGTAGGCCCAGCAAAGATGAGATCATTTCCTTCTCTGAAATTCCAGTCTAGCTCAGTGCCAGACACAAAATAGACTTTGAAAACATCCAATTTATAGCTGTGGACAAGGGAATGAATGTGAAGCAGCAGATGGCCCCTCCATGTTCTGGAGAGGCTGCTGGGAAGGAGCATAGAGCATCCCTTCCATATCTTGCTACCAATGATGAGCTCCTGCTAGAATCAGTAGGCAAATTTAACTTGGTGAAGCTTACTATGTGCAAGGCACAAGGAGAGTCCTTGGACTGAGCTCTTTTTTTTTTAATTCTTCTACCAGGGGCTGGGAAGGTGGCTCAGTGGTAGAGCACTTGCCTTGCATGCCTGAGGCCCTGGGTTCGATTCCTCAGCACCACATAAGCAAAAAGCCAGAAGTGGCGCTGTGGCTCAAGTGGTAGAGCACTAGTGTTGAGCTGAAGAGCTGAGGGACAGCGCCCAGGCCCAGAGTTCAGGCCCCACGAGTGGACCCCCCCCAAAGAAAATTCTTCTACCACTCTCTAGCTTCATGTCACCAAAAAAAAAATAGCTCCCAGACCAACCTCTGTGTATTTGCTTTTGTGAAAAAGCTGGAAATGAGAGGTAGGGAAGTGCAATCAGTGGGAATACTCAGGGCTGTCACATCTACATCTGGGGTTTTGCACTGCCAAGTCACATTTTCTGAATGAGTTATTTCTATGTACTTTCACAGCAGTCAGCACTGCAGTGCCTTGCATACATTATATGCTCAATGGGAACTTGTCAACTGATTTTATACAAGCATGTGACAGCACAAATACATTATGAAAAATGAGGAGGCTAGATGCAAAAAAGAAAACAACAACAAACACCAAAAAAACCCACAACTGTGGAGTTAGACTTAAAGTTCAAAAGCCCCAGTGCCCGGCCCTGCTAAATCTCTAATCAGGTCAGCCTGATAAGGTAGTTGAAAGATGATAAGACCTTTGCTCCTTCTCTGTAATCAAAAGCATTCTTAGCTTTTAAGCAGCCTCACTGGCTGATTTGCGGTGGAGTTTTCAAGAACAAAAGACTCATCCTTTTCACTAGCAAGAAAAAAAAAAGATGCTGTCTAATTTGAGGATCCTGTTGAACAATGCAGCTCCTAGACATGGTCACCATTTCATGGTTCGAAATTTTCGGTAAGTGGTAATGATTTGTTTCTGATTTAGGAAGCATGATGATAAATAAATTTACTTTCTGCAGAAGAGTGTAAGCCCTCAAGAACCTTGTTCTGCAGACTATAGTGTCACGATCACCTCTTACATGAGAAAACTGTCGGTAATTCCAGGTGAGCTTTCATTTCTCAGTCCTTCTGTAATCAGATTTTACCGTGTGCACTGTGGTGGGAGAAGGTAACTAACCATGGCAGGTACAACAGACTAAATGTTCTTGACATCTTCCATTTATGTACATTTGAAACAAGTAACTTGCTGTAGGAAATTAGAGGTAGTAATTTACACAGGGCCTTCAGATTGTATTTGAGCTTGCTAGAAAACAACCTAGGGTGTCAGAATGAATCAATTCCTTAAAAAAAGACTCCAACTAGCAAATAAATATTTACAAAGCTGCTAAAAAAAAGAGCTTTTAATGTGATGAGTGTAACAGTTCTTTTGATAAATATGAAATGCAAATTGGAAATTAATTTCTGAAATTGTTGATGGCCTATGCAAAGGAGTCTGTCTAAAATGGCTTCAATATAAAAGTTTAACTTCCTACTCTGAGGTTGAAATTGGCATGGAGTATGTCAGTGGGGAAGAGGACCAGAGGGGATGGGTGAACTGGATAAGTGAAGTATTTAGGTGCAGACATTATCACCTGAAAACTTCAAGAGTAGTTACATGTTAAAACTTAAACTAACTTCAGTCCCATTCCCCAACATCCTAAAGGAAGATTCTAGTCTGAAAATGTCTTCCACTATTAGAATATGGATATGTGACTGTAACCCTGGGCTTCTTTCCTCTGGATCATCTGAAGCCCTAGGTTCTCTTAAATCCACCATTAATACCACTTTGGTGAATGTAAGCTTCTCAGAAGCCAAATAACATTGTAAATGATATTTTAATTATGCTCATAGTATTAGCCTAGAGTGAGACTTCTGAGCCATGGAATAATACAGTAATAGGTTCTCTATTGTGTAGATAAGGGAACTCAAGCCCAGGGAGTTTATAGGGCTTACCAATTTGGACCCTATAATCTAAGAATCTAGAGAAAAAAAATCAGGTTTTGAAGTCTGAAGAAGTAGATTATAAGCCTGGTATTACTACTAACTGGCCATATGACTTTGAACAAGTCACTAAACTTTTCTGCAATGTTGCTTTACTTGTAAAGTGGGAAAACAGATAATATTTGCTCTACCTACATTACCAGCTGGTTCAAAATTCACCCAACATTTGTTGAGCACTTATTTTGTGCCAGCCCCTACACAAGATGTTGGAGATATAATAGTAAATAAGTTAAACGAATGCTTCATTCCAGCCACAGGAAGCTACAGTCTAGTGATAATGAATGAGATAATGTGATTAAAACCTGTAAAGTAACAGAATAAGGTTCATTGTTGATCTTATTTCATTCCACTGAGTTTCTACAGCTAAAAGGATGATTCCTTTGGGTGTGGGTGGCTCACGCCTATAATCCTAGCTACTCTGGAGGTGAGATCTGAGGATCATAGTTCAAAGCCAGCCTGGTCAGGAAAGTCTGAGTGATCTTATCTCTAATTAACCACCAGAAAACTGGAATTGGCATTGTGGCTCAAGTGTTAGAGCACTCACCTTGTCCTGAAGAGCTAGGGACAGTTCCCAGGCCCAGAGTTCAAGACCCACAACTGATAAAAAAAAAAAAAAGATGATACCATTTTATTTCATACTTTTTTTTTGGGGGGGGGGTCCTGTCATGGGGCCTGAACTCTGGGCTTGGGCGCTGTCCCTCAGCTCTTCAGCTCAAGGCTAGCGCTCTACCACTTGAGCCACAGCACCACTTCCGGCTCATTTCTTTTTGCTTATGTGATGCTGAAGAATTGAACCCAGGGCCTCATGCATGCAAGGCAAGCGCTCTACCACTGAGCCACCTTCCCAGCCCCTATTCCATACTTTTTTAGCAGAAAATTTGCTGAGTTGAAAAAGCTTGAACGAATACTAACTAATCAAAGCTTCAAATTTACAAAATTCTTAGAAAGTTATAGTGATGTGTGATTTTTTTTCAATTTTTGCATGTTAAAATTTGCAAGATGGGGCTGGGAAGGTGGCTCAGTGGTAGAGTGCTTGCTTTGCATGCATGAGGCCCTGGGTTTGATTCCTCAGCACCATATAAGCAGAAAAAGCCCGAATTGGTGTTGTGGCTCAAGCAGTAGATTACTACTAGCCTCAAGCTGAAGAGCTCAGGGACAGCGTCCAGGCCCAGAGTTTAGCTCCAAGACCGACAAAAAAAATTACAAGTAACACCTCTTCCAAACAGTTAGTGTATTAATATTTTCTGGTCTATATAGATAAAGAAATATAGCTAGATGATATCTAAAACTCCTGATTAGCTATTCCTCACAGTGAATGGAGATTGAAGCAAAATACAGTAAATTAGCGCAGACCTATGCTTACTATTTGAAAATATGAAAGCCTGTAGTCACTCCTATAATAAGAAAATTTAATAGTGTGTCTCTATAGAGGAATAAAGGAACATCTTCTTTGTGGACTTGATGGAATTGAAAAGGGCCTTGTTGATTAGTAAAACACACCTTTGACTGTATTTCTGAAGGTGTTTCCAGACTTTAACTAAGGGGGAAGACCCCTCTGAATATGAATTCGGAGCAGCACCATTGTATATGCTGGAGACAGAATAGAATCATTCGCCCCACCCCTCTCTCTCTTTCTAACCCCCTTTATTCCTACCCCTCCTGGTTCCCCTGGTGTACTTAAAACCTGGGAAATTGTGAGCCAAGACAAGCATTTCTTCCCTTAAGTTGTTTACGTCAGTGTTTTGTCAGTGACACAAAAGTAACTAACACACTGAAATACTTTTGTCATGATGTTCTCAGGTAGTATGTGTATTTTTCTTTCCTGCTGTGTTATTTAAACACATAACCTGCCAGGCAGGCAAACTCAAAATTGCTGATCTTTAATACTACTTCAAAGACAGGGAAAAAGTATCCTGTCAATTTGGTGTTGCATTTTTATTCTGATTTTTCAGCCTTCCCCTATGATTTCTCTTCCTTGTTTTCATCTTTTGAAGAACATGGAAGGTCCTCATACAACATACTATGTGAGTTTACCAATAGAAAATAAAATGAAATAAATAGGGCTTGGCAGTACCCCAAAACTGAGATTGCACAGTTTGCTAGGCATGCACTCTACCACTGAGCCACCTTCCCAGCCCGAGATTGCACAGTTTGGAACTGAGCAGTCATGCTGCAATGGACATGATGAAATAACAGCTAAAGTGAGACTGAAGTCATCCATTTAAGATTCCAGGATCAATCATTTTTAGTCAATTAATTTCTTTTTTTTCTTTTATTCTTTTTCTTTTTAACAAAATCAATAGGATCAGACACCACGACTGGTGCAAACACCCAATTTTTAGACATTCTATCTCACCAACAGGGCTCTGGAGCCCATCTGTTTGGATAACAGTGTCTTATGATTTGTTGTCTATTAGGGAAACCACTTAGAGCTTTTAAAGAAGCCACTAAAAAATCATTTTCTTTATCAGCGAAGACCAATTTGTAAGTGCAGTTCAATTTCATCTCACAAATAGGTATTTCTTCAGAGAGTATTGAGCTAAGCCACCCAATTCTATGGAGGTTATGGATTGGAGCCAGAGGTGACTGGTTTTCCGGTATTTCATTCCAGACTTCTATAAGGACTCATAGCTCATTATTTTTCCTTCCATCTTCGTTCCCCATAAGTCCATCCACACACATGGATACACAGATGAAGTGATTACAGGCCATCCATGCTTTTGCATAGAAGAAAGAAAACTGTGCTTTTTAAAACTTCTATTTTAATAATTTATTATTATTAAGGTGTTAACCAGAGGGGCTACTATTTCTTAAGCCAAGTAATGAGAGCATTTCTTTTTTTGGACAATGTTACCCCTTCCTTTACTTTCCCTCAGTTTTCCCCTCCCATTCCTGCCCACAAGTTATATAGGTCATTTTCCATGTAATGTATACATGAAATACACAGCTTGATTGCCTTTGTTCATCCTTTCTCCCTCCCTTTCTGCACCCTGCCCTAATGGTGCCTTTTGATTAGTCACATTTTATGTCAAAACTTAAAATGAATGCCTTTTAAAAGCATACATCTTTAACAATTTTAGAAAACCGTACTAGGCTTAGGACCAAGACTGGAATATGGACATGATGTTTCCTTGGGCTAACGAAATGTGTGTGTGTGTGTGTGTGTGTGTGTGTGTGTGTGCTTTAAAAGTAATTTAATGATTAACTAAAAAGAAACCACAGATTTTCAGTCTCAGGCTTTTAAGAATAGGTCTGTACAAATTTAGCTTTCATCTGAATTCTTTAGTTTTCAGAAGAGTAGTTTCATAATTTTAGAATATTGGCAATCTAAAATATCGTAGGAAAAAAATCACTCTTTCTCAGTACTAATTTATACTAAACATAGGCATGTGGCAATAGCAAGGAGGGTTACAAGAAAAAAATTGTGAGATGTTATTACAGCCTGGTGGTGGTGGCTCATGCCTGTCATACTAACTAGTGATGAGGCTAAGACCTAGAGGAACACAGTTTCAAGCCAACCGGGCAGAAAAGTCCATGACTCTATCTCTAAAATAACCAGCAATAACCTGGACTGGAAGTTTGGCTCAAGTGGTACAATACCAGCTGAGAGCTAGCAAAATACATGAGAGCCCAAGGCCCTAAGTTCAAGCCACAGTATTGTCCTGCTAATAAATAATAAAGCAAATGGAAAATACTTAAGAGTTTTTCAAATAAATGAAATCAGTTAAAAGTTTTTGTGAAAATAGAGCTCTCCCTTGCATGTTTTCTAATAATATACCTATCTGAGAAGGAAAGCCAAGGGATGGGATTAAAGTTGCCATTGAAAATTCAGAAATCTTGTGTTTCTGAACTTCCTGAGTGCTATGAAACACAAAAACCATGGTGAATCATGGATTTCATTTACTTTTTCAATTTTTCAGATGGGAAATTGAGGCCGGTAATGGCTAATGACTTTGGCAAAGTCACAGCTTTTTCCTGTAACTGGGCTAAACTAGAACAGTAGTTCAGCTACTTAAATCATCAGATCTTTTCATTGTGCTATTTTGATTGCTTTAATCCCTCCAAATTGATCAGGTTGTCCAATCTACCCTTGTCCAAAATCCATTTTAGGTATATTGAAAATGTCAATAAAGAAAGTAGGAAAATGTGCCCTCTCACATTAATACAAGGCTAAAAAACCCCCATCAAAGTCTAAGTCAAAAGGCCCATTGGGCCCTCCTGTGTACCTCCAGAAGCTAAAGTCTTAATATCAAATTCTCCACAGGAATCAGAATATCATTTAAAGCTGAATTTCTGATCACATTTTACTTGAATCAAGCCCTTTCTCACCCAACAAAATACAATTATACCAGAGAACACATCCAAATTTTCTCTGTCCCCCAATTTATCAGTTTTGGAAACAAAGACTGTAGCAATGGAAGACTTCATTCTGCAAATAGTTCATATACTTTTCTTTCTTTTTTTTTTGTCAGTCATAGGGCTTGAACTTGGCCTGGGCGCTGTCCCTGAGCTCTTCAGCTCAAGCTTTACCACCTGAGTCACAGCACCACTTCTGGTTTTCTGGTGGTTTATTGGAGATAAGAGTCTCATGAGGAACTGGCACTGTAGCTCAAGTAGTAGAGAGCTCCTCTGGAGCTGAAGAGCTCAGGGACAGTGCCCAGGCTCAGAGCTCAAGCCCCATTACTGACAAAAAAAAGTCTCATGGACTTTCCTGCCCAGGCTGGCTTTGAACCATGATCTTCAGATCTGAGCCTCCTGAGTAGCTAGGATTTCAGGTGTGAACCACCGGCATGCAGTACACTTTTATTTTCTAACTGCGAATATATTTGGGTAAGGCTAAGACAAGTATCTATTATTGCCTTGGCTTAGTTTCTTAGCATTTAGTTGATTTGGGGTTAAGAAACTTCTGTAGTTCTGTTTTGTTTTTAGGAATACAATTATTGTAAGGAACAAATTCTACCTTTTTCAAAGACTCTAATCAGACTGCAAATGACAGTTTTAATCTTTATTCTATTTTATTGATTGACACAATATTTGGATATATGAGGTAGGGCATGACGTTTTCATTCATGCATATATTGGTAGTGATCAACTCAGGGTAATTAGCATATCCATCACTTTGACATTCTTGATGGAAAATCTATAGGTGATTCCCATTGTGTCCCCAATATTATATCCTCTCTATTATGTGTGAACTCAAGAATGATAATGTGGTTTACAAGGTGAGTTGTTTACTTCTGGTTTATTTCTTGTATGCGAGAACACAAATACTTTGTGAAGGATAAAGTAGTGACTTAAGCTGGGGTCTAGTGTTTATAAGCCAGAGAGAGCCATCTGCCTCCTATTGATGCATGCTTTATAACTAGCTGCTATACCTGGCTGATTTGAGTATGGGTTTATCACCCAAAAGCAAAACAGTGCTTGTTGAAAATAGGAAAATACAAAGAAGCTTGTGTCAGAGGCATTTTAGCATGGTCCAGTTGTGGGTCTCTTTTACTTCTCTAATTTTTATGTAGCTTAGAAAAGAGATGTGGCAGCTTCATTTTGTAGCCAAGGGGAGGTCTAGGAGAAGCTAATAAACAGGATAGAAATTTAAACTAGGACCATTGTGTTTGCTTTCCTTCCAGTGATAAATTTCCTTAATTAGTTCTCGATATCTATGACAATCAACTCTCCCCCCACCCCCAGTTAACATTTCCTGCTCCACCTCCTGGACAGAAATCAGAAAGGTGGTGGCTGCTCTAATTATTTTTTTTGCGGTGTAAACAGCATGATCCCCATCATCAACAGAAGTCTATTTAAAAAATCTTTTCTAGTTAATTACTCCAGCCCTCGTATACTTGTATGTCATCATGTATGGTATCTCTCTCAACATGTTTTGTTTCCAAGAATCCTGGGGACTAATTTGTCCAAGAGACTAATGGATTATTATTCCTATAATTCAGAGTCATTCCTCATGGTTCTATAGTATCCCGATTTCTCAACGAGACACCCCAACACTCAGTCAATTAGGCTAGGAGATTTTATTGCTGCCCTTTACTATACCAAGACAGTGAAGAACAGCAATAAAGTCCAATAGAGCAGGGTATTTAAAGGCAAGATCTATGGGGGAGAGGGGTACCACTCTCAGGTAGCCAGTGGTAATTTCCAAAGAAGCAAGTTACAGAAGCACAACTAGCAGTTAGTGATTACAAAATGGCGATTATAATTCCAGTCATTCCAATAACCAAGGCCCATAAGTCACAAGGCAAAGTCCTTATCCCAAATCTTCCCATCAAAGAAGCAAGTTAGTGAAATAGCAATTACAGTCTCTAAATGCAAAGTAGTAATTACTCGAAGCAAAAACCACATTCCAAATTTCACAAAATCAAACCACTTTCCAGGTTTTTTTTGTGTGTGTGGAGGGGGGGGGGGCTCTTTCACTGTTATTTACTGATTTCCAGTAACCTGGGGTTTAACTCACCAATTTACTTCAAGCCTTTATCTTTGGAACTTTTCCTTTTAATGACTATCCTGGAGTTGTTCTCTGCAGAGAGATCCCGCCTTTCAAGTTTGGCCCTGTTCTTACTCACTTTGCAAATTTCAGTAAATGCCAGGCCTCAGTTTGTTCTATTCCTAAGGTCTGTACTTATGTTTCTCAGGTTACCTGGGACTTGTTTGTCCCAATTAAATTTCATTTTTCTTGGTCTAATTAATACTCTATTTAACTTGGTTCTAACAGTTCTGCAGTCACATACTGGTCTCACTTGATCGTTTTGCTGCTCTTCTAGGTTTTATTACTGAAGATATAATAGAGCTAGGGTCATTTTACTGTTATTTCCTGAATACATATAGAAGTAAGGAGGTCAGGTCTGGTAGGGGCCATATTGGCCGCATGGTTGATGATGATAGGGTGTGGCACCTTGTCTTCATTTTGGGGAAAGAAAACGCCCCCCCCAGGTGATGGGCGTGCCCAGAACCCTGGAGGTAGGGGTGGGCACTTGGCTGATAGGTTACTGAATCTATCAGTCCGGGAATTTCCTGCGGATCTGCCCCCTGCTCGGACCCTATTTAGGCCCAAACTAGACCAGCCGCCATTTCCCCAAGCCACGTGTGTGTCCGTGTTCATCTCTGGCCTCCTGTCTTCTGGCTCATCTCCGGACATCATGGAGTCCCAAGTCAGCTCTCCATCGGAGCTGAATTGGCTTTGTTGGTATTGTTTTTGTTCTTTCCTTCTCTCTAGCCTGTTTCCTAGCTGTAGTTATGTGTATTTGGGGGCCGCAAGCTTTTATAACAACTGGCTGCTTGCAGCCTGCTAACTGTATAATAAAGACTCCAATATTTCATATTCCAAAATACGGCTTCTGGGATGATTCACCTTACAACAACTCATTCTTTCCAGTAGAGCAAATGCTTTACCCGAGTGGTTGGGACCTACGAAGGTTTCAGATTTAGCAAAGTAAATCAATTTAGTTTATTATTATAATATGATGTACAGAGGAATTACAATCACATGAGTCGGGTAGTAAGTGCATTTCCTTCCATACAATGTCTTCTGTTCTCACTCTATCTGAGCTCCACTATCCTGTCTCCCCCCACAAATTCTATAGTTCACTTTTGCGGGGGAGATTTTAGATGCTGAGAGCTAGAGTTCTCTAGCTCTGGGCAAGCACTCTACCACTGAACCACCTTCCCAGTCCTTGTATAGTTCACTTTTATCAGCGTCCAGTGAGCTCCAGTGCTGCACGTTTTCACCCTTTTTCCCTTGAGTTCTGTACCCTTCCCCTAATCCTCCCAAGTCCATGATTCTTAAGCCTTGGGTTCAGTCTGGAGACTAAGCTTTTGTGGACCTCTCAACTCAAGTCTAAGCTTGAGTTCTAGACAAAAGATAGGTCTTAGGGCTGGGAAGTGGCTTAGTGGTAGAGTGCTTGCTTAGCATGCAGGAAGCCCTGGGTTTGATTCCTCAGCACCACATAAACAGAAAAAAAGCTGGAATTGGTCTTGTGGCTCAAGTGTTAGATGACTAGCCTTGAGCAAAAGAAGGTCAGGGACAGTGCCAGGCCCTGAGTTAAAGTCCCAGAGCTGGCAAAAAAAAGTCTTAAAATTAGTTCATGAATTCTTTTTCCTGTTGCAGATGGATAGATGTAAGCTCAGTGGCTGTAGTTGTGATTTCCAAATTCTTTGAAATGTAGTAAGTGGGTATTTGCAGCAAGTATTCGTCTTTTAAAGTAATTTTGTTGTGTTGTCAAAAGTTTATCTTCTACAATGATACATTGCTTAGATTTTATTCCAGAAGAAAAATTCTTTTCTAAATTATCCAAGATGTAAATTGATAGATTACTTGAACTCAGGGCCTGGGCACTGTCCCTGAGCTTCTTTTGCTCAAGGCTGGCACTCTACCACTTGAGCCACAGTGCCACTTTCTGCTTTCTTTGTTTATGTGGTACTGAAGAATTGAACTCAGGGCTTCATGCATGCTAGTCAAGCACTGTACCACTAAGCCACATTCTCAGTCTCAAGTGTTTACTTTTCAACCATACCATTACTTGTATATTCCAAGTGTTACACAATGTCATGAATTAATATTATCAGAAGCAAATACATCCCAAATTCTCATGTAAATTCAAATTTCCTACCTAAAATGTCATGTATACATTACCAAATGGGTGACTGCTATGAGTAAGATAGAGAAAATTTAAGTCTACGTAAAGAACTGCTGTAAGACATTCTCCATGATGATGGAATTTGTCAAAGGGCCCCAAGTGTTTGAATTTCAAACACTTACACTGATGTTAGATAGCTAGAAATGTTAGATAGCTAGAACAGAAGACTGTCTTGGCTCTTAACAACTCCATTTCCTCTGGCCTCATCTTAAGGAAACAGGAAATAGGTCATGGCTTCTTTATTTCCCATATAAGTAGCCAGCTTGAATTAAGTATGGGCTGGGAGAGTAAATGAGTCAACTTACAGTAAATATTCTTTTTCAAAAAAGAATCATTGTTTTTATTTCACATGATTTTACTGTGACTGTAAAATGAGCAAAGTCTTTTTTAAATTTTTCTGCAAGTTGGAGAAGCTATAGGGTTCATTGTATTTTTAACAAGGAACAACAAAAAGTTTGAAGGAGAGTAGAGGAAAAATGATTTTTTTCTGTTGTGCATTACGTGTTCTACTTGCATAGTCTAATGATTTCAATAATAGTTGCTACAGTTTATCAAAGTTATACTCCAGACACTGTCTACCTCATGTGTTTTAAATATTTCATCTTTACAATGATGCTATGATTATTCATTTTCTTGGTGAGAAATTTAGATGCAGAGAGAAAGAAGTAAAGTAACTTGTCTGAGGCTTTATGGCAACTAAGTGACATAGCCATTCATAGGGCTACTTCAAATGAATCAGAATTCAATTTAATTGCACAAATTGTATCTCAAACATTTCAAAATTCTGGCTATGTAAAAGGTAAATCATAGCCCAGTCTGTTTCAATGTATAAACAACATAGAGACATCTGAGGCTGCTAGTGATTTGCTATGTTTTCATTCAAGAATATTGCAAGAAACCAGCATACAGTATTTGTTTTCTTAAATTCCCATTTCTCTTTCACCTGTTTTGTAGGTGTGGGAAGGCACTACAAAATGAAGTCCAATTGAAGGGTCGTGACCTCCTCACTCTAAAGGACTTCACAGGAGAAGAAATTAAATATCTGCTATGGCTATCTGCCGATCTGAAATTTAGGATAAAACAGAAAGGAGAAGTATGTTACATTTTGTCTTTACCTTCTATTACTACCTGTCAGCCTTTTCCAGAGGCAGTATTTCCCAAGAAAAAGGAAATATATTAAAATTCCTACACAGTAGCTCTGTAATGAAACCTCACAGTCAAGATAATTGATTATCGTTGAATGGACAGGCATATAAAAAAGCATAAAAATCAGTCACTCTGTGACAAGTCATTGCACTTCCTTCATGTGGAATGTTAAAATTCATTATTAACGAGATCAAAACCGAAGGAATCATTTGTCTGGAAAGATTTTCTTTTTATATACCCCTTTGTATATTTTCTATCAAGCTAAAAAATAAGGATGATAAATTTTTTTCCCAGTAAATTTTAGTTCTGGGTGCATATCAGATATAGGATCATTAGAATAATACAACAATTCACAGTGATATGGTGCTTAAAAAAACATTCAGATTAGCAAAGGAACAATAAAATGGTTGCCAATGAGGGGAAGAAATGTGATATGGTGCTTAGCTGTAAGCATTATTCTACATTTTGAGCAATTTATGCTTGAAACAGGCTTAATTAATGCAGCAGCTTCATTTAGACCACTTAATTGTGAAAGCAGTTTTATCTTCCAAGTGTGATCAAATACTTTTCAAAGAGTGGATTCCAGTTTGAGAATATTTGACACAGCCTTGATTTCCTTATCTAGTTGGCTAGGTTCTCCAAGTTCCAAAGAACAGATGGACAGACACTGTAATCCTATTGAACAACTGAAATGAGAAAGAAGTCTCCCTAGATTACATTCTATAAGGTTAGCTGGCAGGAGAACAGAACACCTTCCATCAAGAAGTCCACCAAGGGGCTGGGAAGGTGGTCAGTGGTAGAGTACTTGCCTTGCATACATGAGGCCCTGGATTTGACTCCTCAGTACCTTGGAATTAGCGCTGTGGCTCAAGTGTGAGAGGACTAGCCTTGAGGAACAGACACTCAGGGAATTCAGGGAGAATGCCCAGGCCCAGAATTCAGGCCCCATGACCAACCAAAAAAAAATAAAGTCCACCAAGAGAAAGGAGGAAGAGCCTTACCCACTCAGACTCGCATGGTTTTTATATCATTTCCAGAAACCAAGCCTTTGTACTTTTCCCCATGAGAATGTACGAAGAATGTGAAGCTGTAATACTGAGACTTTATCACTGACTTAAGTAGGAATCTTGTCCCATGTCAACAAACTAGCTTGCTTCTAGCTGAGAAAACACCTCTGAGCCACACAACTTCAAACCATTGAAAATTGAATTAAGGACTTCAGTGCAGTTCAATGAGATAATGGTTCTAGTGTGAACTATTCTGCTTTAGAATAGAATAAGTGCCCAGATTGACCCTGGAATAATTAATATTACTTACTAATTACATGTCAATAAGCTGTGAGAATTACTGTTCCATTTCCGCATTTATATTGAGCATGAAAAAAAAACTTGGCAATTACTGGGGCTTGAACTCAGGAACTTGTGATTGCTAGGCAGTACTCTCCCATTTGAGCCATGCCCCTATCCCTTTTTGCTTCTAGTTGTTTTTCAAGTATTATCTTGTGTTTTTACTGGCCTGGACAAGATTTTCCTATTTATACCTTCTGCATAGCTGGTATGACAGATACACGTCATTGTGTGCACCATTTTTTGTTGAGCTGGAGGTCTCACTAATTTTTTGTCTGGCCTCAAACTGCAGTAGTCATGATATCCTCCTTACAAGATACCAGGATTAAATTTACTTTCTTTGGCAAAACTGGCATTTGAACTTAAGTCCTCATACTTGCTATGCAGATGCTGATCCTCCAGCCCTTTGTGTTCTGGTTATTTTTGAGATAGGGTCTCAGTTTCTTCCTGAATGAATGCCTGGACCATGATCCTTCTTTTTACTGTCAACTGAGATGACAGTGTCACACCTTACCCAGCTTCTTCCATTGAAATAGCATCTTGTAGACTTCCTGTGCTAGCCTTCAAGGGTGATCCTCTTGAGCCTCCCAAGTAGCTGGAATTATAGGCATGAGCCACCAGTACCCAGATTTAAATTAACTTTCAAAATAATATTGTAAGCCCTTAATTCAGAAACAGTGAAGCCAGTACCAGGGCTTTAACTCAGGGTCTGGGCACTATCTCTGAGTTTCTTTTGCTCAAAGCTAGCACTGTACCACTTGAGCTACATCACCACTTCTGGCTTTTTCTGTTAATTAGTACTGAGGAATCAAACCCAGGACTTCATGCATCTAAGGCATCAAGCACACTATCACTAAGCCATATTCCCAGCCCCAGAAGCAGTGATTTATTAGTGTACATTTTCTATAAAGAATGTTTTTTGAAACAGATGTTGCTATTGGATATATAGTATATTTTTCATTTTAACTTAGTTTTGTGCTTAATTTTCAGTATTTGCCTTTGTTGCAAGGGAAGTCCTTAGGCATGATTTTTGAGAAAAGAAGCACTCGAACAAGACTATCCACAGAAACAGGTGAGTAGTTTGAAGAAAGTAATAAGAAATAAAAGAGGGAGAATTGTGAGAAAAACTTTTCTGTTTTTTTTTTTTTTTTTTGGGTCCAGTCGTGGGGCCTGAACTCTGGGCCTGGGCGCTGTCCCTCAGCTCTTCAGCTCAAGGCTAGCGCTCTACCACTTGAGCCACAGAGCCACTTCCGGCTTTTTTTCTTTTTTGCTTATGTGGTGCTGAGGAATCGAACCCAGGGCCTCATGTATGCAAGGCAAGCGCTCTACCACTGAGCCTCCTTCCCAGCACCGAGAGAAACTTTTCTATTAAAGTATGTTTCTCAGAGTTCAGGCCCCACAACTGACAAAAACAACAAAAATCAAAACAAAGTATGTTGCGTAGCCGGGTGCCAGCTCATGCTTGTTTTCTTTTCTTTTTTTTTTTTTTTTTGGGTCGGTCGTGGGTCTTGAACTCTTGGCCTGGGTGCTGTCCCTGCACTCTTCAGCTCAAGGTGAGCTCTACTGCTTGAGCCACAGTGCTACTTCCGGTTTTCTGGTGGTTTATTGGAGATAGGAGTCTCACAGTCTCTCCTGCCCGGGCTGGCTTTGAACCGCGATCCTCAAATCTCAGCCTCCTGAGTAGCTAGGATTACAGGCGTGAGCCACCAATGCCCTGCTATTTATTTATTTTTTATTTTTATTTTTGGTCAGTTGTGGGACCTGAACTCTGGGCGTGGGCGCTGTCCCTCAGCTCTTTCAAGGCTAGCACTCTACCACTTAAGCCACAGCGCCATTTCCAGGTTTTTTCTGCTTATGTGGTGCTGAGGAATCGAAGCCAGGGCCTCATGCATGCAAGGCAAGCAGTCTACCACTGAGCCACCTTTCCAGCCCAACACACAACAGGTTTAGTGTCAAACAAAGCTCCTTCAGTTTTATTTCTTTGGTTTCTTCCCGCTCTCCTTGCTTCCCTTCTATCTAGATCATAGTATTAGAATGCAGGTGATAAAATAGGAGAAAAATGGACTCATGTTCTTCCAAACCTATTGTTTAGTCTAGAATCCTAGACAGCTGAAACTCAAATTTTCTTACTTTTCTCAAGCTATTATCACTGAAATGAGTTTCAAAAAGTCTATTTTGACACTTATAAGCCACAAATTGCCTTTCTTCTTTCTATGTTTCTGCTCTATCAGATCCCCCTTGAATCAATAATATAACTTCCCTAAAGGATAAATCATACAAACCTGTGAAGGAAGTACCACAAACAAAAATATATTGGATTATTCAAATTGTCCTGCCTTCCAACCCTCAATTTTCTAGGTCTTAGAAGCAAACTAGTACTGTATTGCAAGCAATTATTGCCCTGTAATAATCAATAGTGAAATTGATCAAGTAGATAACAAAAATGAAGTTACTGATTTCACTCAATTGACACAAATGGCACTGAGATTCAGATCTCAAGTTCACTATTCATATTAATGCATTCCCTTTACTCCTTGAAAGGAGGCAGGAATAGTGGAAATAGTGTTGCCTAATCATAAAAGTCTTAGGAAGACGACAAATAAGTACATTTGTTCTTTGAAGTGATCATTTTTGTCATCTGACCTACAGAAAAATAAAAAATAAATAAAGCATTCAGAAATCCTTAAATTTTGCTCCTTTGAAACACTGCATGTATATGAGCTGGGTTATATATATATATATATATATATATATATATATATATATATATATATATATATATATATATATATATATATATATATATATATATATATATATATATATACCTGTGCCAAATGCTCTTCATTAATTTTATGCATTTTCTCCCTTAAAGCTCATGGCCACTGAGAAAAAGAGATCTAAGTAGATTCAAGAAATGGCCCCCAAACACATAGTTAGTATATGGCAGTCTCAGGATTACAATCTATTATTAAGTGTATTCTTAATATCTAATTTAAAGCATGTAATGGTCACATTTTATTTGAGTGAAATTGCTTCTACTCATGGTATTAAGCATTTTGTCAAATGCTGATTTTTCTCTAAATAAGTGTTCTGAAACCTGCACAAAATTGCAAACCATAACAAGTCATGAAGAAAGGAATCTTTGGCTCTTAAATCTTACTGTTTGCAGAGTATTTGGTATTATCCTGTGTGAGTACCTGTGTATCTAATGGCATAAGGCATGCTAATAAAGTCAGTAGCTGGAGAATTAGAGCAAGAAGCTGCCTTAAATGCTTACATAAGGTCCACCCTCATCAGAATCATGGCAGAACATTTCTTTGTATATATGTGAATCTCAATAGTTGTTCTTCGGTATAATTTCACCAGAGGTATAATCTTCATTGTTTAGAATTAAAATAGTGTAATCAACTGTCTTTCTGTCCCAGAATAATATCAATCCCTGAGATAAGAGTGATCTCGTTTAAGATTCTTTCCACAGACTGAGATTCAGAGATTCAGCACTATTTCTCATGATCACAGGATATAATGCAAAATGCAAATTCTCCACCCATATACATTGTTTATGTAACATCTTTATTTAGATTTTCCGTGCTTACTAGCAATAGAACTTGAGGCCTCTCACCTGAGCTATATCCCATTCTTTTTGTTTTGTTTTGTTTCTAAGTTTGTTTTTGAGATAGAGTCCTATCTTGAGCTGACCTTGCACTGATTCTTCTTTCTAACCTCCTGAGTAGCTGTAAATACAGAAGACATCATGCCCAGCTATAACACATTTAGTCATGTGTAACACAGTTTCAGAAAACTGCACAAATCACTAAATGTATATTAGCTCAATGAATTCTCATATTAACCATTGCATTTTTAATTAACACCCAGGTAGTGAAAAGAATGTTAGCAGCACCTAGAAGCCCTCCTCTCCAACCTTGTTTTCTTTTTTATCTTTTTTTTTTTTGGTCGGTCATGGGATTTGAACTCAGGTTGGGTGCTGTCCCTGTGCTCTTCAGTTCAAGGTGAGCACTCTACCACTTGAGCCACAGTACCACAAATGGTTTTTCTAGTGGTTTATTGGAGATAAGAGTCTCATGGACTTTCGTGCCAGGGCTGGCTTTGAACTGTGATCCTTAGCTCTTCGCCTCCTGAGTAGCTAGGATTACAGGCATGAGCCATCAATGCCTGGCTTCCAACCTTGTTTTCTCCTTCCAGTTGCTACTTCTCTCATCCAAGGGTAACCATTATCTGGGCTTCTAATGAAAGATTGCTTTCCAAACTTCATATAAATAGAATCATTCAGCATGTGCTATTTTGTGGCTGGCATCTTTTGCTCAGCATTATATTTGTAAGAGGTATTCATGTCACTGTGCGTAGGTCATTAATTCCTCATCCATTCTTCGTATGTCTTCCTGGAAAACCATGCAATTTTTCTGTGTCTACTAGTGAATATATTCTTTTTTTGTGTGTGATCATATTCTTTTATTGCAAGTTAATTGAACTGATAGATGGGTACATTTGTTAATCTCAGTAAATGCAGTAGCCGATAGGAAATTACACAGGGCATTCCAAGAGAGGATTCTCTTCATTATTTAACAGTGGTATTTCAAGGTGAAATAGCAGTGAGTACTTTAGCAGGTGTTTCAAATTCATTATCTTTACAAAAATGTCAATATAAAAATTGTGATTGTATTTTGCAACTATGAAAGCCAAATACAGGGATGTTAATGACTATCTTACTTCTACCAGTAAGAGCCTTCAGATGTCTCACATTTAAAATGAATGAATCATTTGAACCCTTTCTTCCAAAGCCAGAAGGAATCTGTGAGAAAAGGAAAAACAAAATGGTATTTGCTTTTATTGCCTGAAACAGAAGTGGAGAAATTAACATAAATCTATCAGTCAAAAGTAAATGGTGTGGGATGGGAATGTGGCTTAGTGGTAGAGTGCTTGCCTAGCCTAAATGAAGCCCTGGGTTCAATTCCTAAAAACCACATAAACAGAATAAAAAGCCAGAAGTGGCGCTGTGGCTGATGTGATAGAGTGCTAGCCTTGAGCAAAAGAAGCTCAGAGACAGTGCCCAGGCCCTGAGTAGTTCAAGCCCCAGGATTGTCAAACAAACAGATTACTCCTGAGGAAGGATGGAAAGTGGAGACCTGTCCTTCTGTCTTCTCTTCAGCCATGGCAGCTCTTGATGGTTTTACAGAACCTCCAAACCCACACAAAGCATCTTGTTACTCAAGACTTGGGCTTGAACTTAGGGCCTGGGTGTTATCCCTGAACTTTTTCACTCAAGGCTTGTGCTCTACCACTTAAGCCACAGCTTTGCTTCTAGCTTTTTTTACTGTTTTGCCTACTTGGACTCACTTCAAAGCATGATCCTTGGATCTCAGCCCCCCGAGTAGCTAGGATTTACAGGAATGTACCACCAGTGCCCAGGTTGAACTATGCTTTTGAACTGGTGTGTGATGCTTCTTTTTGAGTAGCTATTTCTTCTCAGAAGCAATATCCTCCATTTGCTTTTTGTTGTTGTCGGTTGTGGGGTCTGAACTCTTTGGCCTGGGCATTGTCCCCCAGCTCTTCAGCTATAGACCAGTGCTCTACCATTTAAGCCACAGCACCACTTCTGGCTTTTTTCTGCTTATGTGGTGCTGAGGAATCGAACCCAGGTCCTCATGCATGCAAGGCAATCCCTCTACCACTGAGCCACCTTCCCAGCGCCCATTTACTTATTTTTGTGAGTTGCTGAAGTTTCTGACTCCTACATGTAAATGTTTTTTGACTCTTCCTACCTCCATTTCATCCTAGTTCAATGTCAATCTATAGCACATGGAGGGAATGAAAGTGATTGAAAAACTAGCAGATGAGCAAAATAAGGAGTCAAGTGATATCAACAGATCAGAACAGGCTTTAATCAGCACTGCAGAGGGACTCCAAGTACCACTGAGGAGCATGGGGGTTTTAGGGTTTAACTATAGTCTGAGTTTTGGATTTGTAGTGTCCTTGTAGTTGTAGCAAAAGGTCTTATTTTGGGTTTGTGATGTCCTTGCAGTTGAGGCAGAGGGTCCTATACCTTTAGGTAAAGCTAGGGCTGAGGTCTTGATGAATATAGCTCAAAGATAGGGATTCTGATAAGATTCCTGAGGAGTTTTCCAGGGAGGGTCCCTGGAAGAGGGTAGTAGTGGGCATTAGGAGCAATATCAAGTTATGAGAACAAAGCAGATTCACATGAGTAAGTGTAACGGACAAATCCTGAGTTAAGATAGCAAAAAGACTGGTCCTCAAAGTACCAATGTGATTTGGATCATACCTGCCTGGAAGTCCTAAATTCTGTTTGTGATCTTTCTCCATACACTCAACTCTGAAATGATACTCAATCCTTGTACTAGGCACATGGGAGGTCACAATAAATTCTATTATGGGCATATATCAGTTGTACGTATTGAAGGATTTTATTATGACACCTTTTTTTTTTTGTCCGTCGTGGGGCTTGAACTCTGGGCCTGGGCTCTGTCCCTCAGCTCTTCAGCTCAAAGCAAGCGCTCTACCACTTGAGCTACAGTGCCACTTCCGGTTTTCTGGTGGTTTATTGGAGATAGGAGTCTCACGGTCTCTCCTGCCCGGGCTGGCTTTGAACTGTGATCCTCAGATCTCAGCCTCCTGAGTAGCTAGGGTTACAGGCATGAGCCACCAGCGCCCGGCTTATTATGACACCTTTATACATGCTTAGAATATAATTTGATCACATAAAACTTACCCGTTTTTGTCCCTTGTCCCCCTTTTCCATCCCCCTTATTTTACTTCCACCCCTCTAGTATTACCCCTCTGCTTTTCAGGGAATATATGGCATTTGTGTTTGGAAGACTTGTCTTATTTTACTTGACTTGATGATGATCTCCAGTTCCTTTCATTTTCCAGCAAGTGACAATTTATTCTTATATTTTGGTGCTGATATTAGGGTTTGACTTTAGGTTTTGTACTTGCTATGTAGATGCTGTACCACATGTACCACATACCCCAGCACTTTTAGCTTTAGGTATTTTAGGTATTTCGATTTTATACACAGGCTGGCCTGGACCATGTTCCTCCTATATAGGAATAGCTGGGATGACAGGAATATATCACAGACACTTTGATGGGTTCTTTGAAAATTTTTACCCAGCTGGCCTTAAACCAGGATCCTCCTAGTTTCCTCTAAGTAACTAAGACCACCAGGGTACATCATCATACCCTGCCTACTTTCATTCTCCGTAAAGACTTAGTAAAATTCTATTGTGTATACATGGGACATTTCCTTTTTCTATTTGTCACTTGATTATCTGGAGACATTAGAAGTGAAAGAGCACTTGGCTTAGTAGGCAAGATAGACAATTTGTAGTCTTCCCATTTTCTTTGCTTTCTTTCTTTCTTTCTTTTTTCTTTTGGTCTTAGGACTTGAATTTAGGGCCTGGGCGCTGTCCCTGAGCAATTTTTTTCAAGGCTAACACTCTACCACTTTGAGCCACAGTTCCACTTCAATTGGAGATGAGTTGCTTGGGCTTTCCTAACCAGGCTGGCTTCAAACATCAATCAGATCTCAGCCTGTTGAGTAGCTACAATTAAGGTCGTGAGTCACTGGCCCCCAGCAATACTCCCATTTTCATCCTCTTCAAGTAGCTAGGATTACAGGTATGAGCCACTAGCATCCAGTTTATAAAATTTTTGTAATATCTCCTTTATCATTTGTCATAATGAGAGATTCAGTGAAAGAAGTGACAGCACACGATTTAGCTTTGTGAATAGTCATTGCAAGATTTAGGACTTTATGGCTAAAGTCTAGAAAGCTTTTGCTTTGGGTAAATTTAGGTAACCCTTTTAAGTATGAAACAGGTAGAATATAATACATTGTTTAAGTAGATTATCAAAAGAACTATACCAACTTCTCTTGTTAGTCTAATAATTGGTACTATATTGCCTTCTTTAATTGTCTTTTTGTTGATGATTTTTTTTGTCGTTTGTGGGGCTTGAACACTGGACTTGGTGCTGTCTGTCCCTCAGCTCCTCAGCTAAAAGGCTACCACTATACCATTTGAGCCACAGCTCCACTTCCGGTTTTCGGAGTGTTTTATTGGAGTCTCATGGACTTTCCTGCCTGAGCTGGCTTTGAACCACGATCCTCAGATCTCAGCCTCCTGTGTGTAGCTAGGATTGCAGGCATGAGCCACCAGCGCCCGAGTTGCTGAAGTAGTTTTAAGCAAATTAAAACTGACATTTACAGCTTAAAAATGAAGATTATATGGCTGGGAAGGTGGCTTAGTGGTAGAGCACTTGCCTTGCATGCATGAGGCCCTGGGTTCAATTTCTCAGCACCACATAAGCAGAAAAAGCCGGAAGTGGCGCTCTGGCTCAGGTGGTATAGTACTAGCCTTGAGCTGAAGAGCTGAGGGACAGTGCCCAGGCCCAGAATTCAGGCACCATGACCAGCAAAAAAAAAAAAAAAAAGCTAAGCTCAGGTGACTCACGCCTGTAATCCTATCCACTCAGGAGGTAAGATCTGAGGATCATGGTTCAGAGACAGCCAGGGCAGGAACATCTGTGAGACTCTTATCTCCAATAAACCACTAGAAAACAGGAAGTGGCTCTATGGCTAAGCAGTTGAGCTGAAGAGCATGGGGACATTACCCAAGCCCCACGACCGACAAAAAAAAGATTGTTTCAATATAGTTCTGTTTTCACATTAACCAAAATTAATATCATTTAATACCAACACATTGAAATTACCTTATTCAAATGGTTTAAGGCATCACTCAAGAATTTGAGGCCTTGAGTCAAATTCCCACTTGTGGGTCTAAAATTCCTCACTATCCAATTCACCCTGCAATTAATGATTTCCTTCTTACAGAGGAAATCCCTTAAACAGATGGGATTAGCTAATTGTGACAGTTACATGTTTCCCCAAAGATAAATTAAGCACATTACAATATGGAGGGAAAAGTAATCTTTGCAAAATACCCCACACATGTCTCTATCTTGTAATTATGCTTATTTGCTTTTAATTACATCCTGGAGAAAGTCTGCCCATTGCATCTGTGCCATATGAGATACTATAGTTGTGTCTGGAGGTCACAGTCTCCCACAATTTTGCACTAGCCCATTATGACGCAACTGCTTTCTGTGTGGACAGAGTTTTTAACTCTGGCTCTGAGTAATGAGGTTTTGTCTAAATCTCACAATACAACAATAATAGTTTTAAAGTATTAAGGGTAATATGCTAGTGTAGTTAGCTTTGTGCTTGTTGGAAGATCAAGAAAACAGTTGACAGTAATGGAGTAATCCTTTATCTTTAGTGACTCAAAGTTACCATCAGTGCTTATTTTAAGTTTTTAAAAATTAAGGTATAGGGCTGGGAAGGTGGCTCAGTGGTAGAGCGCTTGTCTTGCATGCATGAGGCCCTGGGTTCGATTCCTCAGCTCCACATAAGCAGAAAAAGCCAGAAGTGGTGCTGTGACTCAAGTGGTAGAGTGCTAGCTTTGAGCGGAAGAGCTGAGGGATAGCACCCAGGCCTAGAGTTCTGGCCCTATGACAAAAAAAGTATAATTTATATGTAGTAGAGTGGACAGCTGTTAAGTTTATGGTACTATCAGTGTTGACAAGCATATACCTGTGGAACCCAGAAGCTCAATGAAGATACAAGACATTTCTGTTGTGTCAGAAAATTCTCCATTGTTCTTTGCTAGTCAATCACCCTCTCTAGAAGCAATCACTATTTTAATTTCTGACACTCTAAGTTAGTTTAGCCTAGACTAGAACTTAATATAAATGGAGTTATGTAGTATTTACTCTTTTGGCTCTAGCTTCTTTCATTCAGTACAATATTCGTTACAACTCATTCCTTTTTATTATTGAATTCTATTCCTTTACAATCCATAATATCTCATATAGCTACAATTTATTTTCTTCAAGCTCTTCTATAGACATTTTTCTATATCTTGGAGAATCAAAATGAGGCTCCAGGGGTTGGGAAGGTGGCTCAGTGGTAGAGTGCTTGCCTTGCATGCATGAGGCCCTGGGTTTGATTCCTCAGCACCACATAAGCAAAAAAAAAGCTGGAAGTGGCGCTGTGGCTCAAGTGGTAGAGTGCTAGCCTTGAGCTGAAGAGCTGAGGATAAGCACCCAGGCCCAGAGTTCAGGCCCCACAACCGGACCGAAAAAAATTATCCGAATAATAATAGTAATTATCTTTTTCTAATTTTCATTATCAACCTCTGTGGTATTCTCTAAATGTTTTATTTGTGTTTTTTTTTTTTTTGGTCCTGCACCTTGAACTAAGGCTCTGTCCCTGAGCCTCTTAGTACTCAAGGCTAGCTACCTACCACTTGAGAGCCACAGTACCACTTCTGTCCTTTTCTGTTTATGTGATATTGAGGAATTGAACCCAAGGTTTCATGTATGCTAGGCATACATGAGCCCCATTTCCAGCCCTCTCCCCATTTTTGAGATGAGGAGATGATATTTCAGAGAAGTAATGAAGCTTAGAAATTAAACAGGATTTATGTCATGCTGTTTTGTTTAAGGCCATGAGGTTTTGATCACTCACTGGTACTTCTATTCAGTCCATAAGAGAGAATATGAAATAAATCATGGAAAGTATTGGGTTGTGTAATCAGAGGTTCTCAAGACCATCCTGAGGCTTGATGATTCACTAACTAGTAGGCCTCCCACACAGTCATACTCATGGTTATGAATCATTGCAGCAAAAAGTTACCAAGTGCAATCAACAAAGGAAAAGATACACATTATATAGTGTGGTTCTGGTGGTTCACACCTATAATCCTATCTACTCAGGAGGCTGAGACCTGAGGATCACCATATTAAGCCAGAACAGGCAGAAAAGTCACTGTGAGACTCTTATCTTCATTAACTACCAGAAAACCAGAAGTGGCACTGTGGCTCAAATGGTGTAAAGTACTAGCCTTGAGCACAAAGAGGCTCAGGGACAGTGCCCAGGCCCTGAGTTCAAGCTCCACAACTGACAAGATACACATGATAAACTCCAGGTTAAACTAGGTAGGATCTCAATCTTATAGTGAAGCGGTACAAGAGATACTTTATTCCCTTAATAATAATGATTTGTGACCACATATGTGGTCACAAATGTTGCCAATAGAGGAAGCTCTTTAGAGACTTAGCACCCAGGGTTTTTACTGGAGGGAGACCGCTCACTTTGGTTTCCTTCCAACCTTAGCTTGGAAGTTAGGTTAGGAACTCAGTAAAATGCATAAGTCTGGGTCTCACACTCAGAAATTGAGTTTCAGGTCTGGGAATATGGCTTGGTAATGCTTGCCTAGCATGCATGAAGCCCCAGATTTAATTCCTCAGTACCACATACACAGAAAAACCCAGAAGTGGGCGTGGCTCAAGCAGTAGAGCACTATCCTTGAGCTCAAAGAGTCTCAAGAACAGTGCCTAGGGCCTGAGTGAGTTTAAGCCCCAGAACTGGCAAAAAAAAATTGAATTTCAGACTCTGTGGAAATATATATAAACAAATACGCTAGGTGTTTCTGACATGGTAATTGTTATGTACCCAGATTCCAGACCCCCAAAGGAAAACAAGTGTTTGTCTATATGCTATATTGTTTGTTAAAATCATTTTAGGTGTGGAGAACCATTCTTAACAGGGCTTGGATTAGTGGAAAGTCATACAAGACCAGACTTTCAAGCAGATTTTTTTAAAGGATAGCAGTCAGGCAGGCCTGCTGTGATAATGCTTTACAGAAAAGCTTAGAAATTAGGATACTTGACATCCAATCCTATATCTGCCATATCCCTACTCTGTGACCTTCCTTGGTAAATATATCTCTGTATCTTTGTCTCCTTTAGAATAAAGCAGTTCTAATTTATAACCCCAAATGCAAGGTAATGCTTTAGATGAAAAGTAATAGTCTTTCAACAGAGGTGCGTCCCAAATGTCAAATATGTGCATATAGATTTAGAGTAATTTGGATCAGGGTAGAGATGGAAAAATAGTTATTCCAGGGATTCAAACACTTAGCTTGGGAATTATGTTAGGGAATTGTTAAAATGTGTAACTCTGGACCTTATACTTAGAGAAATTGAGTTTCAGACAATTTGTGGGAATCTACATTTTAAAAAGTGTGTTAGATGTTTTCAGACACGAGTATGACTAGCTTTGTCATACTTCAAGAGATCTGGATTTGGGATGTAATGTAAGAAACCTGGGCTATGAACCTTGGCTAGTGAAGTTGTCGTAGATCACTGGGAATGAGAGGTGGTTTCATGATAATTGATTGTGAAGCGGGAATAGGTAATGAAGTAAAAATGATTCCAAATTTATTATTCCAAAAGTGTGTGTGTCTGTGTGTGTGTGTGTGTGTGTGTGTAAGCAAGAAAGTAAAAGAATTTTTTCTGCTTTGGGGAGAAAGAATAGACTAGAAAGAATATTGTACTGAAGGCTAACCCTCTGTGCATATATATACAAGCTTTTGGAGAGAAGGACCATGGGTGACATTCATAGCTGGAGAAGTGTGTGTAAGCTTAGTACTAAAATATGAGTTTCAATTTCATCATGGGAGAATTGCTGAAATTTGTACCTTGAGGGCAGAGGCAATTAGAGTAAAAAGAGAATAAAGATAATATAATATTAGGAGAATCTGGGATAGGGAAGTGAGTGTGTCAGAAAAGGGGTAGAGTTGCTACTGTAGAAATTTAACTTTGTTCTGTGTACCCCACTGCTACTTAATCTGCCAAAATATCTGATGAATGAGATATGGTGAAACTCAGAAATTCAATAAACCTTAATTGAGGAAGACAAGAGAAATCCACTGCCTTTCACAGAAGCAATTGAATGGGAGAAGTAAAGAAGTGAATCTTAATGACATCTACCTTGCAATATACAGAGAACAAACCTTAGCAATTGCCTCCTTAAGTTTTTTGTAGAAGCTTAACTTCTTTTAAAAAAAAAGATGCAAAAGGATTGTGTGAGGTTTAAATGACAGTGCTTGCCCTTTCAAATCAAGAAGATAGTGCACACCTGACACTGATTGATGGCATTGATTCTCCAGTCTCCCTGTCTGGCTGCTTTGGGGACCTGGTAGAATAAAGTGCCTGCATGTGGGTGAAAGAATTCAGCAGTGAATGCAGCAAGAAAAAAAAGGGGGAAGAGAAAAACCTAGCCTGTGACAGTCTCTTGAAAACTGTTAGACGCAATTTCCAAAATGTCACTTATTTTTCAAATGATTTAATTATTCATCTACTTAAAATAGCTGGTGAATATCTAGTTTTCCTTCAGGATACTTTTTTTAGCAGTGAGCATAAAATGCTGACCAAGTAAAAGAAGATCCTTGTTAGAATGGAAAGGCATTCTAGACTGAGTAAAATTTTACCCAACAAATAAAGCAAATAGAGGGGCAGTTTGAAATAAGTATGAGGATGAAGCTGATGCAGGATGTTCTGTCAGTGGAGTGGATGCTACCTTACTTAGCTTGCGTGGACAAGGAAGGACTGTCTGAGAAGGTGAAAGTTTAGTTGAGAACTCAGTGAAAAGACAGCCACACATGCAATGCACTTTTGATTCCCTTCTGAACCACTAGTGCAGAGATCAGATCATGTTTCAAAGCCAGTATAGGCAGAAAAGTCAGAGACACTCCATCTCCAAAATCACCAGCAAAAGAGGCTGGTGGTGTGGCTCAAGCTGTTGAAAACCTGCTAGTAGCAAGACATCTAAGCAATCTTGGGGCCTTAATTTGAAGCCTGGTACTAGCAAAATAGCTTCCCCCGCTGTGTCTGTCTCTCTGCATCTCTTTCTCTGTCTCTGTGTCTTTCTGTGTCTCTGTGTCTCTGTCTCTCTCCCTCTCCCTGGGGCCTGGACACTATTTCATAGTTTTTCACTCTGGGCTAGAGCTCTAACAATTGACTTATGGCTCTACTTTTGGCTTTTTTCGTGGTTAAGTAGAGGTAAGAGTCGCATGTACTTTCCTGCTGGCTTTGAATTACAGTCCTCAGATCTCAGCCTCCTGAGTAGCTAAGATTACAGGCATGAGCCACTGGCACCTGGCCTATGCAATGATTTATTATAACTAAATGTTCCAAATCAAAATCACAAAGGAAACCTGCAGCTCAGAATTAAGAGTGCTTCGCTAGCATGTACAAAGCTTCATTCTCCATTCTCAGTACTACAAAAGTATCATAAAGGGATATAGAATAAAGTCTCAGAACCCAGGCACAAGTTTCCAAGTATATTTACAAGAGTCATAAAGGATGCACTAACTTTCTTAGGAAATCAGTCCTCAAGGTTTTTTTGTTTTTGTTTTTATAATTTTTTTTTGGTCGGTTGCGGGGCTTGAACTCAGGGCCTAGGCGCTGCCCCTCAGCTCTTCAGCTCAAGGCAAGCGCTCTACCACTTGAGCTACAGCGCCACTTCCTCAAGGTTTTTATTTGAGATAGATCACACAAACATCCTCAGACTAACACAAACCCAAATTTCAGACTCCCAGAAAGATGAGGTTTGACAGAAATCAGTTCTGAGAATGGTGGAAACCCTACTAAAGTCTTAAGTTCCAGAGATGTCAGGCAACAGCCACCCTTGTAAACAGATTTTCCAAGGATAGCATATAGGACTGCTATATTAACTGTTTGGCATAACCAAGCTTTCATCTCACTACTGGATTTTTGCTAATTTTCTTGTATCTAGCTGTATTCTAACTGGTAAGGGACTATATCCCATACTCGTGGGATACTTGTTTCCTCAATTCCATGTAGATTCCTGAAGGCCCACGTTCCTATCAAATAGAATCAACTCCACTGTTCACTTCTGCCTCTTGAGGAGTCTCTCCTAGAAGCTGTTTCCACTCTTAACAGAACACACACACACACACACACACACACACACACACACACACACTCAAATACATTTACTTCAAATTTGAGAGATTTGCAGATTTTTGTCATTTCTCCAGTGCTCTACTGGGGTTAAAAGTTGGATATTCTATTTTTTTCCTTGCTCTGGGCTCATACTTTTAAATGTCACACCAGAAGTGACACCTTAGTGTGACTCAGATCACTGATTCTTTGGAAGTGTAAAATCAGACAGAACTCAGCAACAGCAGTGAGACATTATCTCTCCAGTTTCAAGGCTTTGTGTTTGTTCCATAATGATAGCTGTTCATGCCTAATGCTCTGAGTGCACTATTGAAAGGTGAATAATAGCTTCACAGTCATTTTCAATTTAGTACAGTACTTAGTCATATGGTTTCAGGAACCATGTATAAAGGTTCTATTTAAAACCAAACAGTGGAATATTATTCTACTCCAATTACTTTTCCTTATACATGTAATTTACTTATGGTCATAATGGATAAAGTTTTTCTCCTAATATAAAACTAAGGAAGAAAAATCAGCATGAACCACTGTATTAGTTTCCTAGAGCTGCCATTATAAGTTATCCCAACTTCATGCTTAAAACAATAGAAATTTATTCTCTTAAAATTCTGGAAGATAGGAACCCCAGATCCATGTGTTAGCTACATCACGATTCACTTCTTGGATTATAGCTGCATCATTCCAAAATCTGCCTTCATCACCTAGGATTTTTTTTTTTTCTGTATCTAGGTATTTTCTATTTGTTTAGTTATGTCGCTGCTCTGAGATGCTTTTTCTTTCTTTCTTTTTTTTTGCCAGTCCTGAGGCTTGAACTCAGCACCTGGGCACTCTTCCTGAGCTTTTTGCTCAAGGCTAGTGTTCTACCACTTGAGCCACAGTGCCACTTCTGGCATATGCTGTTAATGTGGTACTGAGAAATCGAACCCCAGGGCTTCATGCATGCTAAGTAAGCACTCTACCACTAAGCCACATTCCCAGCCACTGAGTTTGTGGGGTTTTTTTTGGTCGTGGGGCTTGAACTCTGGGCATTACAGGCTAGAGCCATCAACTTCTAGCTTCTCTCTTGTTTTTTTTTTTAAATTTTATTTTATTTGTGAACATGCTGTACAGAGGAGTTACAATTACATGGGCAGGATAATGCGTACATTTCTTACCAAGCATTGCAGCCTCCTCCTTTGTTTACCCTTCACATCCCTTCCCAGCCTCCCCCCTCCCCCCAAATCCCAATCCATCTCTTCTCTCTTGTTTATAAGAACATCCGTCACTGGATTTGGCACCTACTCTTTTCCAGTATGATTTCATCTTACCAAATAACATATTTTAAGACCCTACTTTTAGATAAGGTCAATTCTGAGTTTTTATTTATACATGAGCATTTTGAGGGGATATCATTCAATGCACTACAATTAAATATATGTCTGACTTTGCAGCAACATGGAAGAGTTTGCAAACTTTATCATTATGATTTCTTTTTTCTTTTAGTCAGTCATGGTGCCTGATTTCTTAAATGAAAGAAGTTATGGAGGGATCCATACATTAGAAATAGTCAAGATATGGTGTGAATCATTGTTATACTGAAAGGAATACTTTAAAAAGGATGGAATAATGTTGAGTACCAGAAGCTTACACCTGTAATCCTAGCTACTCAAGAGGCTAAGAGATCACAATTCAAAGGCAGACCATCCAGGAAAGTCTGAGAATTTCTCATTTCCAATTAACCTCGAAAAAGCTGGAAATGGTGCTGTGGCTTAAAGTGGTAGAACACTAGCCTTGAATACAAAAGCTCTGGAACAGTGCCTAATTCATGAGTTCAAGCCCCAGGACCAGTAAAAATAAGATAAGATATTGTTGTTTGTAGAGATATCAGAGGGCTTGAATATTTTTCCTCCTGGAGGGAGATTTAATCAGAAACTCTTGAGTTAGAAAGGATTTACTTAGATCCACCATACTTTTCATGCCTCTTCTATACTGTTCATTCAAAGTGGTCATTGAGCCACAGGTGAAAACATCCAGAATTAGAGCCCTCTTTACAAAATGTCTTTATTCATTATTTGAGTTTGTTTGACTGTTCTTATGAGTTCCCACAATTTGAAAGTGCACTTTCAAATTATGTTGAAATTGGTTTTGTTATGACTTTTCTCAATGTTCTTGTATGTTTTTTTGTTTTGTGTCCAGTCGTGGGGCCTGAACTCTGGGTCTGGGCGCTGTCCCTCAGCTCTTCAGCTCAAGGCTAGCGCTCTACCACTTGAGCCACAGCGCCACTTCCGGCTTTTTTCCTTTTTTTGCTTATGTGGTGCTGGGGAATCAAACCCAGGGCCTCAGGCATGCAAGGCAAGCGCTCTACCACTGAGCCACTTTCCCAGCCCCTCTTGTATGTTTTTTGCAACTCTGCGAGCTTGTGGATTTAATATATTTTAAGGTTTCAATTTGTCACAGCTTTTATACTTGTTGATGCATAAATTGTCCTACATTTTTAGGCAATGTGATCTGTGTTCAAGTTGGGTCATTTTGACCAGAATCCCATTCATCTTTGGTAACTCCTTCACTTTTTCATGCTATGAGATATTCCAGGCTCATCTTGTATATTTCTTTACCCAGTCTAAGAATTAGCCATTGCTCCAAGAAGCCCTATTTTACTTTCAGCCACTTTCAAAGTCCTTTCTGAGGAAATTTTCCTGTTTTAACTGGTATACGTTTTTTTTTACATATTAACAAAAGTACTCCATTTAATAGAAAATACTAAATGAGAATATATTAATATAGATAGAGTATATATATATATATTAATATTAATATTGCTATCATCCAGAAAGAGTCATGTTAACATTTTACCACATTTTATCTCTTTGGAATTGTCTTTCCACTTAAAGTCCCATGCCAGACTTCCTATTTTACTAAGCAGTTAGAAAAGAGATGATGGGGAAAACTGCTATATAGTATTTAGGTAAATAAATTGAATAAGAATTTCTAGTTGTTAATCATCTTTGAAAAGTACTAATATTGGCTATGAAGCATATAAGGAAAGAGGGTTTGTGGGGAAAACACAATTTCAGTAATGGACTTTATAAACACCATGTTTGTTAAAATTGTTGGCAGATGCTTAAGATTAAGTTGCAGGAATCTACTGGAAGGCAAGCGTATCTCCGTATATTCAATTGAAATAAGGCCCCAAAGTAAAGTCTTTTTGTTTGTTTGTTTGTTTGTTTTTGGGTCCAGTCATGGGGCTTGAACTCTGGGCCTGGGCGCTGTCCCTCAGCTCTTCAGCTCAAGGCTAGCGCTCTACCACTTGAGCCACAGTGCCACTTCTGGCTTTTTTCTTTTTGCTTATGTGGTGCTGGGGAATCGAACCCAGGGCCTTATGTATGCAAGGCAAGTGCTCTACCATTGAACCACCTTCCCCAAAAGTCTTTATAGAGCCAGACTATTTTAAACTTGTCAACCTTTCATTTGTAGCATGTAGAATAAAAATGTTTAAGAGTGGGGTCTTGAATTTCTGGAAAGCTTTATAAGCCTATATTGTTAATTTTCATATAGCTTGGTCCCAGTTACAGGGTTGTCATTCTTTCCTGTAAAAACGTTTGTTTTCATTTTTAAAAGATCTTTCTTTAGTAGGTAGGAAAAATAAAGAATCAGGGTTTTCCATCTTCATGGAAACTTTAAACATTAAAAACACATGTAATTGACAAAATAATGTGAATTATCTGAAGTGTCCTTAATATCTCCCCACCACACACACACACTCATAACAGCCCTTATCTCATTGAATTTCACTTTACCAGTAGATTCTGTGACTGAAAGCTCACCAAGCTTCATTTACTACCACTTTCTGTCATTCTCCCTTTTCCTTTCTAGCTGTTGGAATATCAAAGTGATTTCTTTGTGTGCCTAGTAGTAATAGTCTTTAATCTCTTTCCTTTATTTCCAGCCCAGTTATAAAACTTAGGAATTTATCAGTCATTTAGCATAAAACATAAAGAGGTGAACATATCTCTAAAATGGCTGATTCTCAAAGTGTGGTCAGCCAAGCAGCAACATAACAGCCCTTGGGAGCTTGTTAGGAATGCAAACCTCAGACCTACTGGATTAGAAACAGCAGACAGTGTGTTAGCATGCATTCCCAATGATTCTGGTTCATGTTCAAGCTTTCAGGCCTTATCTAAATTTACATAGGAGGGCTGGGGTTGTAACTAGTTTGTAGAGCACTTGTCTGTTATGCATAAGGTTGTGTCTTTGATCCCTAGCACCATTAAAGGAAAACAATTACAAGCTACTCATGCAACCAATAAATCAAATACATAGTAAGTGCACTAAACAAGTCAACTTAACCATTTAAACATTGATTACAAGTTTAATCAAGTGCTTTTAGACATTTAATCAGAAGCCCAGCCTTTCAGATTATCCTGAAAGCTCTAAACATTTATTTACCAAGGAAACAATATCACATTGATTACAGAGTTGATTAATATTTTGATAATAAATGGTACATGCTATCAATATCATAGATGCTATTTTTTACCTGTCACTGGGTTCTAACTCTGGTCTTAGGTAGGCACTGTCCTTGAGATCCTTTTTGTTCAAGGCTAGCACTCTACCACTTAAGGCACAGCACCATTTCCGTGATTAATTGGAGATAAAAAACCTCATGGATTTACATGTCTGTTTTAGCTTTGAACTGTGATCCTCAGATCTCAGTCTCTGAGTAGCTAAGATTACAGGCATGAGCCACCAGCATCTGGCTTTTTGATATGTAGTTTTCACTTTTTTAATAGGAGCCATATTGGTTTCCTATATTGTTCTTACCAATTACTACAAATGTCATGATTTAGAACAGTTCAAACTTACTAGTTTACTGTTTTGTAAGTCAATATTCAATACCAGTGCATAGTGCTGTGTACCTTCTGGACGCTCCAGAGATTTGATTTCTTGAGCATTCCAGCTTCCAGAGGTTATCTACATCCTTTGGCTTCTGACCCTTTCATTCATCTTCAAACTCAACATCATAGTATCTCTCCTTTCTGACCTGCTTCTCTGTTGTAAACTCTTGAGATTATATTGGGCTAGAATATAATCACTCCAGCAGAATCTTTTCATCTCAAAAATCCATTTTAATTAAAATTCATTTTTACCAAGTAAACATGAACACTAGTTCTGGATATTGGGACATGGAAATCTTTGAGGATCATTATTCTACCACAGGATCCTATCTTTTTTTTTTTTTGGTAGATTCTGACAGTATCCCTTTCTTTTTTAAAATATATAATGTTCTTAAAACTGGTTTGGTTTCTAAATTTAATTCTTTTTTTTTTTTTTTTGTCGGTCGTGGGACTTGAACTCTGGGTCTGGGCGCTGTCCCTCAGCTCTTCAGCTCAAGGCGAGCACTCTACCACTTGAGCCACAGCGCCACTTCCGGTTTTCTGGCGGTTTATTGGAGATAGGAGTCTCACGGTCTTTCCTACCCAGGCTGGCTTTGAACTGTGATCCTCAGATCTCAGCCTCCTGAGTAGCTAGGATTACAGGCGTGAGCCACCAGCGCCCGGCTGGTTCTAAATTTAAAAACATGCTTTTCTTAGGCTGGGAAGGTGGCTCAGTGGTAGAGTGCTTGCCTTGTATGCATGAGACCCTGAGTTCGATTCCTCAGCACCACATAAGCAGAAAAAGCCTGAAGTGGTGCTGTGGCTCAAGTGGTAGAGTGCTAGCTTTAAGCTGAAGAGCTGAGGGACAGTGCCCAGGCCCAGAGTTCAGGCCCACGACCGACCAAAAAAAAAAATCATTTTCTTATTATAGTTAAGGGATATTAGATTTCCTTCTCAGTGGAACAGGAACTAAATCAGAAATATTAGATGTCTTTTTCAGGACAGTTAACTAAGTTATTGCTTTGGAATAAATAGTTGTATCATCTTTCTCATTGGAATTTGTATAACTGGTGCTAGTTAACTGCTGGGGTCTGACTTTTTACTTTTTCAAAAAGTCACAAATGCTGATGGTGCTTGCCTTTTTCTTTTGCCAGTCCTAGAGCTTGAGCTCAGGGCCTGAGCACTGTCCCTGAGCTTCTTTTGCTCAAGGCTAGCACTCTATACCACTTGAGCCACAACACCACTTATGGCTTTTTCTGTGTATGTGTACACTGAGGAATTGAACCCAGGGCTTCATGCATGCTAGGCAAGCACTCTACCACTAAGCCACATTCCCAGCCTGGTGTTTGGTATTTACAATACAGTTTCAACTGTTTGTTTCAGACTATTTGGCCTGCAGATAATAGTAATTTTTGTGCTTTATGCAGACTGAAAGTAATACAAATATATACCTTAAGAATGAAGACATACTTAACAAAAAGCTTACAAAATATCTTTCTATGCTTCTTTTATATAAATGCAATCTTAGTTAAATAAATAAATTTAACTATCATGGTAATATTCACTATTCTTCATTAAGCCAGTATTTTACATTGTCTTTATATATTAACTTCTTTCTTATAAGCATCACAGTCTTTCACAAAGAGAACTCATTTTATGTACTGATTTTTATTATAAGTGATAATTTGTAAAATGAGAGCTGTTTAAGTTTGCTCTTTTTCTCTTAAGGAGAGCCTTTTCCATTATAAAAATCATTCCAGCTTCCTGGCAACAACGTGATGTTACAGATATTTATTTATTTTTTTGTTTTTATTCTGCCGAAGGGCTTATAATTAACTGTCCTTTGATAGTTTCTACTTCTTGTTCATTTTTGATATAGGTCAGTATTAGTAACTAAAATTTATGTGCTGCAATGCTTTCTGGTGCTGGATGAAGGAAGAGGGACGGGTAAGGAATGTTCTAGGAGTTTATATGTGTCATCCAGGAATGGCCCAACTCTTGTCCACTCCTTCTGCACTGGAAATGGGCATATTCTAAGGATAGCATAGTCTCATCAGATCCCTACAGGGGCTACAGTGAGAGGCTGACAGTCCACAGTTCTTTTCATAGCAGGCTGTCTATGTCCTTGGCTGCTACACTGGGCTTTCAGTTTTGCAGAAAAGTATGTATTTTTCTTTAGTAGGTTGATATAAGAGAAAATTGGCTGGATACAGATCATTAGTAATATTTTTTCTTATCTCACTTTTGGTCTTAATCCTTAAAACCTAACTGGCATTCATTAATTAGAATTCATCATGTCTGCCCACAATTGTGTATGTGCATGTGAGTGCACTTGAGTGTGCACGTGCACACCTGAGTGTGTGTGTGTGTGTGTGTGTGTGTGTGTGTGTGTGTTGGGGATAAGACTTAAAGGCTTTTGCATGGGAGACAAGCATTCTACTGCTGATGAACGGAGCTACATAATTTGCCTAAATTGGTTGACTTCTTTTTTCTTCCTTCATGCATTTTTATTGTGATTATGAAGATGACATACAGATAGGATTACAGTTATATATGTCAGATGAAATGTAGAAGTGTACATTTCTTGTTGGACTATGTTATCCTTCCCTTCGCTCTCTCTGTTTTTCCTTCCCTTTCCCACCCACAAGTTGTCTAGTGCTTTTAAAAAATTTTCTTTATTGACATTAAGTGTTTACATAAAATTCACCCTATTGTGGGATAGTGATACTTAGCTAAAGTCACACATTTTAACCTTCACAAGATGAATTGTCATTATCATGGTCTATAAAGCTTGTGAACGCTATAAACATTGACAATACATCTATTTCTTCCAGATAGGATGATATGTACATTTCTTTTCCTTTTGCTTAGTGTAAGCTGTTCCCTCTTTTTCTCATTTCCTCCCTCCCATCGCTGCCCTTGAGTTGTTCAGTTCACTTTCATCAATGTCCTGTGCAACTGATAGACCCCTCAGGTTTATTTTTTTACCTGTTTCCCTCTGATTCTGTGCCCTCCACAGCTTCCCTCCTATGTGCACATGTATATACCATGTGGGGTCAAGAACATAGTCATCTAAAAACAATATGACAGATTAAGAAACTAGGAAGAATTCCTTTGTTCTTGTTTACTTTGTCATATCTCATTGTGTTTTGTGCATTTTTAAGTGTTTAGTATCACTGCTGCATTTGTTCACCCTTTGTCCCATCATTTCTGTGCGCCTTCTCTTATTGCTCCCACAGACAGTCAAGACAAAAGGAAAAGAAAACAAAGCCAGCAGCAAAGATAAAAATCTCTCGTTTCTATGTCCTGGAGTTCATTTTGATAAATATTATTTTATATAATCAGAAGCATATAGATATTGCACCTATGTGTTTCTCTCTTAAGAATATCCTCCTTTGGTCTCACTGAGTGAGTGCCTAAAGTCCTGTATAAATTATTTTGTCTTAGTGTATTTTTTTTTGCATCCAGTGTACCATTTGTAAGAAAATGAAAAGACTTGTCAAAAATTACATTAAGCTAAGTAAGCCAGACCTAGAAAAGGTTGAGTAGGTTCATTTCTTTTTTCTTTCTTTTTTTTTTTTTGGCCAGTTTGGGGCCTGGGTGCTGTCCTTGAACTTTTCAGCTCAAGGCTAGTGCTCTGCACTTGAGGCACAGCTCTGCCTGCTTCAGATTTTTCTGCTTATCTAGTGCAAAGGAATCGAACCCAGGGCCTCATGCATATAATCCAAGCACTCTACCACTTAGCCACCTTCCCAGCCCCTGTTGATTTCTATCTCCATAAAAAATATAAAGTCAAGCCAGACACTGGTGGCTCAAGCATGTAATACAGTCTACTCTGGAGGCTGAGATTTAAGGATTTCAGTTTGAAGCCAGCCAGCAGGCAATAAAGTTCCATGAGACTCTTATCTCCTATTAATCAGCAAAAAGCTAGAAGTGGAGATGAGGCTCAAGTGGTAGAGTGCCTTGAGCAAGAAATCTCAGGGACTGTGACCTGAGGCCCTGAGTTCAAGCCCCAGGACCATTGCCATTATGAATATATCATTCGTAGATAGATAGATCGTCATAAGATAGTCATTATAAGTATATCATTCATAGATAGTTAGATGGATTGGTAGATATAAAAATCACACTGATCCATACTAGCCACCGGGTCAGGTGTGGGTGGAACATCTGTGTTCATGTAACAGTTATGTTTAATAACCAGCTTGAATATCTATTATGTTGATAGGTATTTGTAACAGTGCAAATTCTAATTCATTAGAATTTTTATTGTTCAAAATCTTGTATTAAGGAAGGAATTATTAGCCAGGTGCCAGTGGCTCATGCCTGTAATCCTAGCAACTCAGGAGGCTGAGATCTGACAATCATGTTTCAAAGCCAGCCCGGCAGGAAGATATAGGAAAGTCTGTGATACTCACTTCCAATAAACCACTCAGAAAACCAGAAGTGGCACTGTGGCTCAAGTAGTAGAGCACTTGCCTTTAGCTGAAGAGCTGAGGGAGAGTGTTCACGCCCAGAGTTCAAGTCCCATGACTGTCAAAAAAAAAAAGATTTATTAAACATGCTTTTCCTTGTTTTTCTGTAGTGTGTTGTCTGGCATGACAGATGCAGTATTGGCTCGAGTGTATAAACAATCAGATCTGGACACTCTGGCTAAAGAAGCATCCATTCCAATTGTCAATGGACTGTCAGACCTGTATCATCCTATCCAGATCTTGGCTGATTACCTTACACTCCAGGTTAGTATATTTCTTGCTTTACAAAAGAACAAAACTCATAATTCCTAACATTTAATCAGGAGCAAGTTAGTGAAACCATTTACTTAAATAATGGTATTTAATCATCATTTCAATTTGTCTCCATCTGCCTTAAAAATTATAGGGGCTGGGAAGTTGGCTCAGTGGTAGAGCACTTGCCTTGCATGCATGAGGCCCTGGGTTCGATTCCTCAGCACCACATAAGCAAAAAGAAAAAACCAGAAGTGGCGCTGTGGCTCAAGTGGTAGAGTGCTAGCCTTGAGCTGAAGATCTGGGGGACAGCACCCAGGCCCAGAGTTCAGGCCCCACGACTGGACCCAAAAAAATAAAAAAAAATAAAAAAATTATAATATATAAGTGCATACTATGTATGTGCATCTAAGGGAAACAAGGCACTTTAAAAAAACTAACTTTAGGGCTGGGAAGGTGGTTCAGTTGTAGAGTACTAGCCTCCAATGCATAAGTCCTTGGGTTCTATTCCTCAGCACCACTTAAGCAGAAAAAGTGATAGAGTGCTAGCCTTGAGCTGAAGAACTGAGGGACAGCACCCACTTAACCACCAGAAAACCGGAAGTGGTGCTGTGGCTCAAGTGATAGAGTACTCGCCTTGAGCTGAAGAGCTGAGGGACAGCGCCCAGGCCCAGAGTTCAAGCCCCAAAGCCAACCAAAAAAAAAAAAAAGCGGATAAAGGAATAAATTAAAAAAAGAGAAAAAGCTAACTTTAAGATGCTTCTGTTCTCATCCCTGTTTCCAAACCACTTGGCACCTCTTACATCTTCTGTTCTTTCAATCCCTGCTTTTTTTTTTGTTTGTTTTTGTCAGTCGTGGGGCTTGGACTCTGGGCCTGGGCACTGTCCCTGAACTCTTCTGCTCAAGGTTAGCGCTCTACCACTTGAGCCACGGAGCCACTTCTCAATTACTGCTTTTTTTTGGTGCCTTTTTTTTGGGGTGGGGGGAGGTCCTGTCCCTCAGCTCTTCAGCTCAAGGCTAACACTCTACCACTTGAGCCACATCGCCACTTCCAGATTTTTTTTTCTGCTTATGTGGTGCTGAGGAATCGAACCCAGGGCCTCAAGCATGCACGGCTAGAGCTCTACCACTGAGCCACCTTCCCAGCCCTTTTGGTGCCATTTTTAACACAACATATCAACAGGGAATGCTAGAGCATATAGCATAGAAAGAGATGTGTGATCCTACATACATCAAAAGTCTATAGTTGGGAGTGAAAACCAGTAGATTTTGTTTTGAATATTCAAAATGACAAATTATTATTTAAAAATTGAAAGAGGAATCACTTTCTATCATTTCATAAACTGGACTTTTTTCAGTTGTATGATTTTATTTTCTCCCTTCAACCATAATAATATGGCATCCAAATTTTGTCTTAACTGGTGGGTCCGTATATATAGGCTTATCCATCCCACTCAGAGCCACTTTTTCCTTTAGGCAGCATCTTCTAAACTTGCTGTTGAACTCCCCCATAAAATGGATTTTTAAAAAATAGTGTTAAGCCTGTGTGCTAGTATCTCAGAATATTAAGATTTGAGAATCAAGTTTTGAAAACAGCTGGCAGGAATAGCTGAGATTCTTATCTTCAATTAGCCAGAAAAAGAAGTAGAGGTGTGTCTAAAGTGGTAGAGTGACAGCTTTAAGCAAAAAATCTAATGGAGAGCACCCTGGCCCTGAATTCAAGCTCTACTATTAACATACATATAAAAAAATAGTGCTGGGGATGGGAAGGTGAATTAGTGGAAAGTTCTTGCTTCACATGCATGAGGTCCTTAGTTCAATTCCTCACCACCACATAAACAGAAAAATCTATGTCACTAGTTCAAGTGGTACAGCACTAACCTTGAGCTAAAGAGTTGAGGGACAGTTCCCAGGCCCAGGGTTCAAGTCCTATGACTGACCAAAAAAATAGTGTTAAGGCATGCTGAATATACAGAGTTGAGAGTCTCATTTATCCGTGTCTTCCCAACTGATGAACTTGGTAGCTTTGAAAGAATTATTTGGCTTGGTGTACCACAGCTAATCTACATGGTTTGGGCACTTGACATGATAACCATGATTTGTGTGCCAGTAGATGATTCTGAGAAGACAGGGCTGAGGAGGCCCATTTTCTTCCCCATTGGAATATGCTACACACATTTAAATGTGAACTGAACTCAAAATGAAGCTGTTCAGAGATAAGGACAGGATCTATGCAGAAAAGATGAAACAACAGTGTGAGATACGAAGTTCCTCTCTGTGTCTCTACATAGACACCAAACATTTTATTCTTTCTGTCTGGTGCAATGAACTGTTCATAGAGTTCCCTGCAGGATCTTATGAAATGCCTTTATAAAAGAGATACAAATAATAAGATTTCAGTGAATAAATAGCAGCTAATTAAAGGCATATGATATGCTGAACACCTGTGGCTCACACCTATAATACTATGTTATTAGGTGGCTGAGATCTTTGTTCAAAACCATTCTGGGGAGTCTATGACTCTTATTTCCAATTAACTACCAAAAAAGTTAGATGTGGAGCTGTGGTTCAATTTGTAGAGCCCTAGCCTTGAACAAAAAAACTGAGGGACAGTGCCCTGGCTCTGAGTTCAAGCCCCACGGCTAGCATGCACAAAAGCATATGATGTAAACCAGAAGGACCCAGATTTAAATCCTAGCTTAGTCATCTAGTAATTCTGTGATCTGCAAATTGCATAGCATTGCTTTTTTAAATTTTGCCATAAGAAATAAGTAAATAGATATAGAAATAAATATGGGTATCCATGTGCCTAATACATAGTTTTATCAAATCCATTTTGGGATTGTGTAACGTCAGGATTGGAACCCAAGACCTCAAGAGTGCTAAGTGAGCTCTCGTGCCACATGAAATCCTAATAACCATGGTTTGAATTACACCTTGGCTAATTTTGTCACATTTTAACATGATTGATAATTACTTCAGAATTATTTATTGCTTGAAAATAAGATGTTACTGATAGAAGTGAAATTCACTGGCTAATGTCACCTGATCCCATTTACTTCCAACACTACAAAGAAGTTTTTCTGATGTTTGCTACTGTAATTCTGAGGCAGGTGCTTATCCTTTATATACAGTATTATTGGGCATATTTCTCAGCCTTTGATAAATGAGAGGATGCTCAGAGGCAATCCACTGTTCCAGGTGCATTATATTTCCCATATTTTTTTGTTTTTCTTAGGTGGGGATGACATTAAAGAATGACCTTATTTTTATTTATTTTTGTCGGTCATTGGGCTTGAACTCTGGGCCTGGGTGCTGTCCCTGAGCTCTTTAGCTGAGGGCGAGCACTCTACCACGTGAGCCACAGTGCTACTCCTTTGTTCTTTGTTATCTAAGGTTAATGACCATGTGTGAACACTGAAGGTTTTTGTTTGAGTAAATAGAACAGAGATTCAGATTTGAAATGAGTGAAAATCTGAGTCTGCACGTAATTATATAATGTATTTGTTTAATTCATTAGGACTTTTTACTATTATAATTGTACAAGACAATATTAAGTTGTTATTAAATTTAGTAACATGTTATTGAATTGTTCTGAACAATGCAAAAAATAGTACTTTATTGATTCCAACCACTTTTATTTTTTGCCGGTCATGGGGCTTGAACTTGGGACATAGGCATTGTCTCTGAGATTCTATTGCTCAACGAGAGCACTCTACTGGAATCAGAGTACCACTTCCAGCCTTTTCTGTTTATGTGTTACTGGGGAATCAAATCCAGGGCTTCATACATGCTAGGCAAGCACTCTACCACCAAGCCACTTTTCCAGCCCCAGAGAAGACCGTTTTCAAAAAAAAAAAAGGATTTCATCTTCAATTTAATCTTCTTCATCTCTTACCTTTTAGGAACACTACGGCTTTCTCAAAGGTCTTACCCTCAGCTGGATAGGGGATGGAAACAACATCCTTCACTCCATCATGATGAGTGCAGCAAAATTTGGGATGCACCTTCAAGCAGCTACTCCAAAGGTAGGGGAACTTTCTGCCTTGAAAAAAGCCCCACTTAAGTCACATGCAATTACCCAGTGAAAATAAAGCTCAATTTCAGTCAATGGCAATATAGGTGAGGCCCCAAAACTGAGATTATATTACTAGCCCTACAATTCAATAGCTATGTGGCCTCTTAAGAGCCCAATTTCCTTATTCTACAATAAGAACTAGTCTTGGCTGAAGCCTTTCATTCTGTGAGTCTAGGTTAAAAAAGCCTGTCTGAATCATCCCTTTTAATGTCCTGTTACGAGCCATTATGATGACTGGCATCCTTGTGCATTACCAGTACACAGGCTGAAGAAAGCAGTGAAATCTAGACTACATGAAACTCATCAATGCATGAGAATGATGGTATCATTTTTTTCCTAACACTGTAATTTGATAGAATGTCAATCCAATAAGAAGTTCATAGTGATAGCATCTATACCAGCTCAGGGTTTCAAACCTCATCTCTGGAAGCCCCTTGCTTTTAAAAGGAAAAATGTATTTTTAAAAGAGATTTGAGCTGGGTGCCAGTGGCTTAGGCCTGTAACCCTAGTTACTCAGGAGGCTGAGTCAGCCCAGGCAGGAAAGTCTTCGAGACTTATCACCAATAAACCACTAGAAAACCAGAAGTGGTACTGTGCCTCAATTAGTAGAGTGCTAGCCTTGAGCTGAAGAGTGCAGGGACAGCTTCCAAGGCCAGAGTTCAAGCCCCATGACCCACAAAAGAGAGGGGGGGGGAAGAGACCTGATATTTAGCTCTTAAAACCTATTGTTAGTTAAATTTTCAATGATGATTAAAAATCTTCTGTAAATTAGAATTATCAGTGCTTAAATGATTTCTTAGAAAAATGCGGTTTTAGACATTAACTTTTGCAGTTTTGAGCACTTATCTGGAAAGTATTTTAAACAACCAATGGATTACTGAACATTCTAATAGTAACTCAAGTACATCTTGTGTTTATTTTATTTTAATTTTGTCAGTCATGGGGCTTGAACTCCAGGCCTGGGCACTGTCCCTGTGCTCTTTAGCTCAAGGCTAGCACTCTAACACTTGAGCCACAGCGCCACTTCAAGTACATCTTTTGATTCAGAAAATAAATCCTATTCTTCAAAGTAAGAAAAAAAGTAAAAATTAACCCCACAACAGACTTAAACACAAACCAGCCCGAAAGATCCCCATAAAATAAGTACCCTATTACTACTGAATTCTGTTCTCCATTATTTCTCACTTGGCTAAGGTTCAGAAGTCTTTTGAAAGGAAAAACAAACACACAGTAAAAACCAATTCAATCTAGCATAGTAGTTCATGCCTGTAATCCTAGCTACTCAGGAGGCTGAGTTCTGAGGATCATAGTTTCAAGCAACCTGAGTAGGAAAGTCCCTGTGAGACTCTTACCTCCAATAAGCTATTCAAAAAAAGTGCCAGAAGTAGCTCAAGTGGTAGAGTGCTAGCCTTGAGCACAGAGAGGCTCAGGGATAGTGCCCAGGCCCTGAGTTCACGCCCCAGGACAGGCAAAAAAAATTTAAAAAAGTAAAAAATTAAAGTCATTTCAGAAACAAAGTCTTGGTTTATGACAAAAATAGTTTTGGTCTTTGTATTGTATTAAGAGAAAGCTTTTCAAAATGAGACATTGTACACCAATGTCTCTGACTGAGCATGTTTACCATTATCTTGATAGATAGCTGTCCCAGTTCGGGCTCTGAGAAGTTAATGCATCCTAAACTGAATATGAAGGATCTACAAGTCTTTCCCTGCTTCTGCTCCTTGAGCTTTAACTACCAAGAGCTTAGATGGCACAATGTGGGTTAATATCTGAATTTCTCCAGTAGGAACACTCAAATCCTTGAATTTTTCAACCCTTTTCAACCTTCACTAGTATCTCAGACCAGCTTCCCCACAAGCAGACCCCCTAATGGGAATTTGTGTACAGGTGAATTTTCTTCTGAAGTGACCAATGGGGGACTAGTGAGGAATAGTGAGGTTCCATGCTCCATTTACAGTGACTTTTCCCTAGAACTGGGAGATTTCTGGGGACAAGAATTCTTTATTCAGCGCGAAAATTATGTGTCCTGAGAGATTTGGTGAGATTTAGTCACCCTTGTTTAAGTAGCTTTGGCTACTCACCCCTGAATGAGCTATTGAGTGTAAGTTAGGTCTCAAAGGTGTTCTAACCTAGGAGAATGGTGAACTTTTATCTTTATGAACCAGTCTCTAGGGAAGGGCAGCAGAAGAGTGGGTTGTGAAGTTCCCTGTGTCTTTCCACTAGAAAATCAGTCTTGTAGCCAGAAGCTCCTTCTGAGAAAAAGCTGAAAGTGTTAAGCATCAAAAACACACTGGCCAGGCGCTGGTGACATGCATCTGTAATCTTAGCTCCTCAGAAGGCTGAGATCTGAGGATCAAAGTTGAAAGCCAGTCTGGGCAGGAATGTCCATGAGGCTCTTATCTCCAATTATTAACCACAAAAAAGCTAGAAGTAGAGCTGTGGTTCAAAAGGTAGAGCACTAGCCTTGAGCACAGAGAGGCTCCAGGACAGTGCCCAGGCCCTGAATTCAAGCCCCAGGCTTGGCAAAACAAACTAAAAACCCCACAAATTAGGGAAAGGCAAAGAAGCCATTGAAAGTATCCTCTGAAGGAATCCTGATAGCAATCTGTATCATTGCTTTCTTTTGCCAGGACAAAATGTCCAATCTCTACCTTCATTATCTTCCTTCTTTGGCCATGTGTGTCTCTTCATGTCTTCATGTACAAACATTCCTCTATTTATTTATTTTTATTTTTTGGGTCCAGTCATGGGGCCTGAACTCTGGGCCTGGGCGCTGTCCCTCAGCTCTTCAGCTCAAGGCTAGCGCTCTACCACTTGAGCCACAGTGCCACTTCCGGCTTTTTTTTCTCTTTTGCTTATGTGGTGCTGAGGAATTGAACCCAGGGCCTCAGGCATGCAAGGCAAGTTCTCTACCACTGAGCCACCTTCCCAGCCCCTCCTCTCTTTATTTATAAAGACTAACATTACATTTAGTCCCACCCTAATTCATTATCATCTTGTTTTAGCTAACTATATCTGCAGAGTAAGGTCACATTCAGAGGTTGTGCGTTGGCATGCATTTTTTGTTTTGCTTTGTAGTAGCCACACCCTAGCTCTAGGTTGTGAATTTTTTTAGCACAGTGCTCAACCCAGAGTACCTGCCATAGAACTGGCAGGCATATGCAGAACCACACTGGAAACCCTCCTATTACATTTAATTTTGGTGACATGACTCTTTCAACAGAGAATTCTTTAGCATGTACTGAAATGAAGGGTCAGATGTGACATCTGCTGATGGTAGCTTTTAGTCACTTAATGAGAAGGATGAACACACTTGCTACAAATGTAATCTGAGGAAAGGCTTGTTTTAAGGCAAACTATGATTGCATTTTGGATTGTACAGATAAAGCATACATTAACAATAATTGTTCTCTGCTATAAGGTGCTTTTGGAAAAGCTTTATTCTGTTGAAGAAATACATGCTTTAAACATTTTATTGCATGTCAAAGATGTTTTATTAACACCAAAGGGAAAATTTCCAATATTACAGAGTAATTTCAGTATTGTTCTTATGCAGAGACTCATTTAAATGATAAAGAATATAAAACCCAGTTAAGGATAGGAGTAGGAGTTTTTGAAACCTGTTGGAAAGTGTGATAGTTCAGATGTCAGTCCATCAATTTGTAAGTCTTCAGTTGTAATGGAACTATTTCCTTTCAAGATAAAGGTAGGAGATTTATTGTAAGTTTATGAAATGCTGAAAGGTTCCAAATCTATAGCCAATCCATTTTCCCATTCTTCAATCAAAAATAACATACGTGTTTAAAAACTGATTACTTTGCCTATGATAGTAAAATTGTTCATAAACTATCGATTATAATGATTTTAGCATTGTTTAAATTGAATATTTAGACGGAGTTCAGTTTGTTAGTGACCTCCTTCATCCCGTCTTTAAATTTATGTAAAGACCAGTGAATGAATTAGTATTGAAAGATGAGATATGAGTAAAGAATTCCTCTCTGTAATCTAAGTCATGGCGCAGTGTGTGCAAGGTTGGGTGATTTTTCTAATTTCCAAACATCTCTCTTGGTTCTCTAAGTACTTATTGATTCCTTCTCTAAGAATGATTATACTGAGAGAGTAAAGAACCTGCTCTCTTAAAGGGAAGTCTGAAGTTCTAGGGCCGTAGGCTCCTGATGTTCACAACATGAGTTACCAAGTTAGCTAGCCTTTCTTAATTACTTTCCGTTGTGAATGTGCTTAAAATGTCTGTAGCCATCATCACCACTATCTTAGTAGTTTGTCTTAAGAAATTTGCAGTGGGAACAAACTTCATGTGCATGTATACATAAGCTTAAGTTCAAATGAAGAAACCTGGATATTCTTGTTGGGAAACAGAATCTTCAGGCTTAGTGTGCACAAGGTGCAAGAACTCTTTCAAAGAGAGTGTGGCCTTGAAATCAGCATGGAAAGAAACAGAAGGAAGCAATAGTGAGCAGAGGGAGAAAGGGAACTATTACAGCAATCTATTGAAGCAGTCCCAATACCAGTCTTGGTCAACTTATGGTGTACTCTGGATCTTCTATCACCATTTGGAGCTGTCTGGGTCAAATGAATCAAGTTTTTATACCCCCATCCTCATGAATCACTCACTAAATATGGGACCCTGGAAAAGGTATGTGACCTTGGGAGAGGTGGCTCTCTGTAGTTGAAGCTGTACCCCCAAGGAGGCTGACAGTTGAAGGCCATCATCTAGCACTCCAGCAACTGGGAGGAAATATATCCTTTATTCATGATTATTCATGAAGTAGAGCTGGTATGCAAATCACAACACTCCCTATGATTCCCCACTGAAAAGTCTTAAAAAATCAATTCATACTAAATGCTAAGAATTCCAGAAAAGGAGAAAGATTGAGGAAGATGAGCATGAAAAGGGTATTTGACCTGACAAGACTTTCATATGAAGGGTTTGAAAGTGAGACTGGCTGAAAAATGATGAAAATACCCAGGAGAGGGGCTGGGAAGGTGGCTCAGTGGTAGAGCGCTTGCCTTGAGCTGAAGAGCTGAGGGACAGTGCTCAGGCCCAGAGTTCAGGCCCCACGACCGGACCCCCCAAAAAAGAAAATACCCAGGAGAGGACAAAGGTAGTGGTAGGTGTTCAGGAGTAGAAAACTGTGATGGCAGAAAAGAGCAAGATGTGTACAGGGACAACAGAATTGCCTTCAGCAAGCTATTGAGAATTAGAAGAAACAGATGCCAGGAATGTGGGCAGAGAATCTCGATGCTCTTAATCAGCTTTGACTGAAGAAACAAGTTGCAAACATGGAAGGCTTAGAAGAAAACAATTCTTGCTGTTGTGTACAGATTAGCTTGGGGGAGGGGCTAAAGAGATGATATCTGTGGGGTTTGGACTGTGGTGCCCTCCAGAATGTCCCTTCACCTAGAGCTGGGACATGGGAGACACTTAGGAAAGAAAATAATCCTAACAATGAATGTCTCCTGTGTGCTTTATGTTACCTCACTTTGCCTCACCAGTCTTACAAATATATACTTTTTAGGAAAATACAATGTACTTGTGTAAAAACTTGGAGCAAGCCCGCTAGAAAAGAATAAAGAAGTGTGTGTATGTGGGGGTCTGCTAGTATTTAGCTCAAGTGATCACAGAGGGCTTTTCTGAGGAGGGCATGTTTAAATAGACCTGAAAAATGTTATCCATGTGGAATGGATGAGGAAAAGCATTTCAGATTTTAAAAGAACAGCATGTGGAAAGTCTCAGGCAAAAAACACATTACCCTTTACAATTATGTATATAATCCTCTTAAGCTATTAGGGGAATAAAAAGGGGGCCTGCCAAGAGCTAGAAAGCACCATATTCTATGTTTGTCTTTATGACTGAAGAGGCCAGGCATAATCAAGGAAAGACGGGAGCAATTAGCTGCCTCTTCAAATTCTGAAAGGCACTGTGACAATCTGAAATTCTAGTTATTAAAAAAAGACTCCATTCAACTGAACATGGTTGGGCTACATCTTTAAAAAAGGGAAGAAGAGATAAACTATTCTTGAATACAGAATAATGCAGTATAAGAAAACATATGGAATTCAGTTTCCTCAATAACAGTTAAATTCTTCCTGCAGGGTTATGAGCCGGATCCTAATATAACCAAGCTCGCAGAGCAGTACGCCAAGGAGGTATGTATGTTCCCTGTGTGGTAAGCTAGGCTTGTCTTTCTCTGTCTCATGAAACTGTTTAACCAGCATGCTTCTATATGCTAGAATGGTACCAAACTGTTGATGACAAATGATCCATTGGAAGCAGCGAATGGAGCCAATGTACTAATTACAGACACTTGGATAAGCATGGGACAAGAAGAAGAGAAGAAAAAGCGGCTTGAGGCTTTCCAAGGTTACCAGGTTACAATGAAGGTACAAATTGATACCTCTCTGAAGGTTCATTAATTCCATTTATAATGGCTAGAGCCATCTAATCACTTATTCACTTTTAGGAAGGGCAGGCTGTCCTTTCATACTTTCAAAAGGACTCACTGTGTCTATCCTCCAGGGATTTCTCTCCTCTCAAAGATTTAGCCGTGTCCTTTTGGAAAGACACTTCTTGTGCTAGACAAAGGAATCTGAAACCTAGGCTGCAGAATTTTCCCACTCTTTCCACTGTAGAGGTATCAGAATGCTTTATTCTATGTATGCTTTAAGACATCAGCTTAGTTTTGTTGTTGTTGTTGTTTTATCAAAAAATGCAGTTTCTTTTACTTCACTGGGAAAAATCCTATCAGACTAGTTCTTGCTTCTTCTGTTTCTTAAAGATTCCTCAGTGCAGGTGGTTTTGTCAACTACCTCCAGGACTTTTTTCCAGGGCACTCTCCAGCCCAGGCAGGAAACTCCGCGAGACTCTTTATGTCCAATAAACCAATAGAAAACTGGAAGTGCCACTGTGCTCAAGTAATAAAGCACTTGCCTTGAGCTGAAGAGTGCACAGACAGTGTCCAAGTCCAGAGTTCAAGCCCCATGACAGACAAAAAAAAGTGCGACATGAAGTACTTAAGAAAAAATATTACAAAATAAACAAGAAAAATTCCAAGTTTAAAAATTTCTGGCTTAAAATAATAAAATTTACATTTCCTTCATTACTGATGAAGTTAAGCATCTTTTCATGCTTTCTGGTTATTTCTATTTCTTTTGCTTTGAACTAGATATCATATGTTTTCCCATTTTCTGTTTTTTACCCTTTTTTATTATTGGCTTGAAGTGCTCCTTATACATTATGGATAATTCTTTGTTATATACATTGCAAGTAGTTTCATAGAGATTTTAAATTGCTTATGGTTTATTTCATGCATTCTTTGGGTGATTTTCTAGTGCTGAGCGTGTAGGCTTGAGAAAGTTATTTTACTGATGCATGACAGGTACCAATGTTACTCCTTTTTCATGTCATTTTGCTGGTATTTTAGAAACTCTATTGTTCTGAACGTGGAACAAGGGTAGAAGTAAAACAAAATTTAAGTACAAAGGCAGTAATTTTGAGGTAGGCAAGTATAAAGAATTTAGCTTTGAATCTGTAAGTATATAGTGGAAATGGACAGGATAATGTAACTTACAGGAATTACACTTGCATTAAGAATGAAATATCCAGGGCATTGTGCTCATAATTCTATTTAATGTATTTCTTTCATTCCTCTGTGCTTTTTTCAAAATTGTTTCTATTTGTGACACAGTATGCTTCAAGTGTCAAAAATGATCACTTGGAGAGAAGTTTAGATAATACTATTGTATTACAGCAATTTTCAAATGTGTTTTGAGGTATGATTGGTTACTTGCTATCAACCACATGTTACAGGATTGTAGTGTACTATCTAACTAGGCAGAATATCAGAAAACTGAGCTAGTAGTTTAATTTGAAATGATGGTTTCCTTGTGTTAAAAAGTAACTGGTTAGTGACTCATGCCTATAATCCTAGCTACTCAAGGAGCCTGATATCTGACAATCATCCTTTAAATCCTGCCTGGACAGAAAAATCTAGGAGATTCATCTCAAATTAACCAGACAAAAAAAGCCATAACTACAGGTGTGGTGTGGTTCAAGCACTAGTGAGAACTAGCTCGCTTTCTGCAAACCAGTATAGGTTGTATAAAATTATATTCTAATCTTTTTGAAAATATAAAAGCTCCTAATTCAGTGCCCAGTATAAAATAAGCATTTAGAAAACCATCTTATTCTTTTTCTCCTCTCTTTCCTCCTTTCATTCCTTTCTTAATGACTTGTCAAGCTAAAAGGGAAATGGCTGAGCACTAGTCCAAGACTATGAGTTCAAGTTCCAGTACTGCCACAATAGCTTTTTTAAAGTGACTTTGGAATTCCCCAAGTTGAAAGAACTGTATACATTTACCTTAGGTATCTTGAACTTTACTCTGCCTCTTTATTCTTTGTTTGTATTGATCTGTGAATTATGGACATGTGTGTTTTGAAATACTGGCTGAAGAAGATACATGAATGATTGTTGCAGACAATTATCAAAAACATGATTTTACCCTCTTTAGACTGCTAAAGTTGCTGCCCCTGACTGGACATTTTTACACTGCTTGCCCAGAAAGCCAGAAGAAGTAGATGACGAGGTGTTTTATTCTCCACGATCATTAGTGTTCCCAGAAGCAGAAAACAGAAAATGGACAATCATGGTAAGCAAGAAATGAGGGATAGAAAGATAAAGAATTTTCTATGTGGTTCTAACTTGGCCATGAGTGCTTCTTGTTAAATAATAAGCAACCAAGATTATCTAGCTATATTACTTATTTACGTGACATCTATTTTTGTCCAGAAAGTTTATAATAGATCATTATTTCTCATTAGCATTTATAGTGTATTTTAATGGAATAAAATTGATCCCCTTCCAAATGCACAAACTTTAATCAAAATTCTTAATGCCCTTGATTGGCCTAAGAACTTGCTGCTATTTTCTGCTAGCCATTATAGGTTATATGACTCTTATTTTCTAATCTGTTTGAAATTATAGAAGCTCCTACTTAAGTATCCACAAAAATAGGCATTCAAAAGTCCTAGTTCTTTCTTTTTTTCCCCTCCTTTCATTCTCTTTTTATGATTTGACCAGATAATTGTTTTAGCTCTGTATTCAAATTTGGCAAGAAAAATCCATTTGGTTTTAGGTATAAAATATTTTGAAAATTCATGAAATGTTTTATATTCTGGGAAGGTGGCTCAGTGGTAGAGTGCTTGCCTTGCATGCATGAGGCCCTGGGTTTGATTCCTCAGCACCACATAAGCAGAAAAAGCCAGAAGCGGTGCTGTGGCTCAAGTGGTAGAGCACTCGCCTTGAGCTGAAGAGCTAAGGGACAGCACCCAGGCCCAGAGTTCAGTTCCATGACTGGCAAAAAAAAAAGAAAAAGTTAATTAGTCCCTTTCGGATAAATCTACTAGTCATCCTTATCACTGCCATTCTGATTTTAAAGTAATTTTTTAAGATTAAGTGATTACATAAATTTCACAGTATTGTGTGATAGTGATACTCTAAATCACAAACACATTTTAACCTTCACAAGGCAAAGTTTCATTATCATGGTCTATTATGTTTGTGACTTTTACAGGTTTTGACAATGGAACTATTTCTTTCACACTAGGAGATATGTACATATCTAGGAAATACTTTTCTTAATTCTGTTTTATAATATTCCTCTGGAAGACTGAAAAATCACGTCATAAATTAGTTCCATTATTTTTCAGATTTAAGTGATTTAACGGATCTCAGTTGACATACTAGCAAGCATCCTACTTGCAAACAACAGCATCCATTCTACGTGGATTAATGGATAGAAATTTATTAAAATACATTTATGAGTTCCCAGAGCTTTCAAGAAAAGGGGGTGGGTTTGTGAATCATTCTTAGACACTACACAGCCCTGCACAATATAGGCAGGAAGACGGCTCCAAACTATGATATGTTGTTTATAGCCAGAAAACCACTGACATTTGCCACTCCCAGCTTGGTTTCTAAGGCCTTTGAAACCAGATGCTTAATTATAACTACCGTGTTTGTAACAGGATACTTCTACCTGCATATAGAGGAAGATATCTAGGGTCCCAGAGAATGGTTTCCACTGCATGCTCTCGTCATATATATCCATGTCTCATATGTATCACAGCTGAAATGTTTTCTTGGAAATACAGTTTTAGATTTTTTTTTTTTTTTGCTGGTCCAGGGGCTTGAACTCAAGGGCTCTACCACTTGATCCACAGTGCCACTTCTGGTTTTTGTGAGTAGCTTATTGTAGAGTTTCATGGACTTCACTACCTGGGCTGTCTTTGAATCATGATCTCCAGATCTCAGCCTACTCAGTAGCTAGAATTATTTAGCTTTTAACCTCTGGAAAGGACTGCTAGCTAATTACTATTCAATCTATAAGTAAAGATGTTATTGTGTGGAGCTGGGAAGGTGACAGTGGTAGAGTGTGTGTCTTGCACGCATGAGGCCCTCGGTTCGATTCCTCAGCGCCACATAAGCAGAAAAATCTAGAAGTGGGGCTGAGGCTCAAGTGGTAGAGCGCTGGTCTACAGCTAAAGAGCTGGGGGACAGCGCCCAGGCCCAGAGTTCAGGCTGCACAACCTACAAAAAATAGTTATTGTGGACATTAAGTAATAAATGTAAATACTTTCGTACAGTGCCTAATACATTATAAATGGTATCATAATTATCATAAGCAGTTTCTTCATTTTGATCTGATACTATGAACTACAAATGTTCAAACACCATTGTAGCTCCTGGAAAGCAAGTCACTACTGTCTTTTGTAGTATCATGCCTCAGTTTGTCAAAGCAAGGATTTTTTTTTGATGGTCTTAGGGCTTAAACTCAAGGCCTGGCACTGCCCTTGAGCCTCTCTACTCAAGGGTAGTGCTCTACCACATGAGCCACCGCACCACTTCCGGCCTTTCCTGTTTATGTGGTACTGAGAACTCCAACCCAAGGCTTTACACATGCTAAGCAAGCACTCTAACACCAAGCCACATTTCCAGCTCAAGGATTTTTATTTTGGGATGTGAGGGCGATCTGGCTGGCTAGGCGGGTGTCCCCTGCCTCTCTCACCGCTCCATGTGCGTCCCTCCTGAAGCTGCGCGCTCGGTCGAAGAGGACGACCATCCCCGATAGAGGAGGACCGGTCCTCGGTCAAGGGTATACGAGTAGCTGCGCTCCCCTGCTAGAACCTCCAAACAAACTCTCAAGGATTTTTATTTTGGTTGGTCATGGGGATTGAGCTTTGGGCATGGGCGCTCTCCCTGAACTCTTCAGCTCAAGGCTAGTGCTCTACCACTTGAGCCACACTACCACTTCTGGTTTTCTGGTTATTAATTGGAGATAACAGTTTCTTGGACTTCCCTGCCCAGGCTGGCTTTGAACTGTGATCTCAGCCTCCTTCATAGTTAGGATTACAAGCGTGAGCCACCACCAGCCCAGTGATTTTTTTTTTTAAGCTGCATCTTTGGCCACCTCTATACACTAACTGACTAAAATAGCAATTGTCCTGTCACTTAGACCATGCTTCTGAAGCCTCAGAGTGCATTTAAATCTCATAGGTAAGTATGTACGTGCAGATTCAGATTTAATAGACATCAGATGAGGTGCAAGATTTACTATTTCTAATAAGCACTCAAGTAATTCAGTGTCCTGTGGACCACATTTTGAATAACAAAAGCTTAGATGACAAAAATGAATATAGTATTTTCTTCCACTTCGAGAAGCTCCACTTGTCATCAGAAGGCAATATATGGTGCAAAGATAAATCAACCTAACCTGTTAAAATAGATTGTAGAAATTCAGGGGAAATTTTTTCCTTACAATCTCAGTTATGGAGATGCTTTACACTGCTAAATTTTTAGAGCTTGTTACACATCTTTACTTAAAAATTTAGACACCTAATACATTAACATGATTGAAATGTTTAACAGGACATACCCATTTTCATCCACTTCTCTATTCCCTGTTCTTCTGAGATGCCCACCATTATTCCAAAAAATTTTTTTAGAAAAGCCAGGCACCGGCTCTTGCCTGTAATCCTAGAAACCCAGGAAGCTAAGATCTGAGAATCTCAGTTTGAAGCCATCCTTGGCTGGAAAATCTGTGAGACTCTTTATCTCCAATGAACCATCCAGAAACTGGAATTGGCTCTGTGGCTCAAAGTGGTAAGAGTGCTAGCCTTGAGCCAAAGAAGCTCAGAGATAGTGCCCAAGCCCTGAGTTCTAGCCCCAGAACACACAAAAAAATTAGAGATATCAAGAAGCAGAACCATGTTAAAATATTAAAGTAGAAAGTATGCTTAAAGTGAGATTGAAGAGAACTTCTATATTGGCTTAATACTAGTGTTGTCATGGATAAACATTATCTCTGTAAATCCGTTTCCTCTACCATAAAGTAAGTAGATCTGTTCCAAGACTTTTAATCTTAGGTCCATAATCTTATCAGCAGGCTACTTGGAAAAAGATGTGTTTCTACATGTGTTAGGAGATGAAGTGCTGTAATTATTAGTTGGCATGACATGCTGCTGCAAAGATGACAATACATATGTTATACTCTTGTCCAGCGGCTGGGTAGTTTGGTAATTTGCAGCAGCCATACTGTACTAGCATCTACTCTGTTCAAGGTCTTTTATGCATTATACATCTTTAAAAAGCAGAAATAATAATTTTTAAATAAGTTTTTTTATTGTGAAAATACTGTACAGAGGGGTTACAGTTACATGAGCAAGGTAATGAGTACATCTCTTATCAAGCATTGTTGCCTCTTCCTTTTGATTTTCCGCTACCATCCCTTCCCTCCAATCTACACAACTGCACTCCTCCCCACTGAAATAATAATTTTATGCAATCTCGTCATACTATGCAATCCAGAATTGCATAAAATTTTCAAGCAGGATGAAATCTTAAGATTATCTAGACTGAATTTTTCTTCTGTAGGCAAAGCTTATTTAGTTAGGCTCAATTCTGCTGTGGCAGATTTTTCTGTTCAGGGATAATTCTTATTTACCTTTATGACTACTCTATCAAACACAAAGCTGCTAGGCATATATGGATATTTAAATTTAAATTCAATACAACCCAGTCAGTTCCTAAGTCATATAACCACACAATCCATATTAATTGCTCAATACTAGTGGCTACCATAATAGAGAACAGAGAGAGAACATTTTCTTCACTGTATATAGTTCAGTTAGAAACACTACAATCAGATAATGACTTTTTCCCCCCACACTCATCATTGAAAATTGGGATGGAAGAAGAAAGGAAAAATACAATCTGGCCTCCATTTCTGAGATACCTACAAAAACTGATGTAAGGTATTTAACTGGAAGAACATATTCCCAAAGTATAGAACAACTTGAAAGCCAAAGTTTATAATTTCAGTAACCAGAGTAATTTTGTTAAGGTCTCCATGCCGACTAATTTCCCAATGCTCTGTTAGAGCACTCTATTGATCACATCATTCTGTCAGCAACACGGGCCTTTGGATTCCTTTGTGTAAAAGTAAAAACAAAACACTCTTTGCTCTCCACAAAGCTTGAAATTTTTGTTTTTCACTAGCAGGTTTCTTCTACAGCCTGCTCAGTGTTATTGTGAAATGAATGTGTCCCAAGGTCATTCAGGAACTATAACACCTCAAAATACTGCTATCTGGGTGACCACTGAGTGCATATCACAGCTGTGAATGCAACTCATAGTTGCATAATATTTTACTTTTCTCTAAGCTAAGGTTTCCAGATGAAATACAGGATATCCAATTAAATTCAGTAAATAAGGAATACATTTTAGTATAAGCATGTCAGATACAGTACTTAAAACACATTTGCAGTTAAAAAATGTGTTTATCTGGAATCCCTGCCAATGTGTATTTATTTTTTAATTTAGTCTGACAATTCTGCCTACTTCTATTTTTTTTTTGACTTGAAAACTGAACAACAAACCAAAACCTAAGATGTGCTCCCAAGAATCCATGAAAAAGCATAAAAATTTTTGCCTAAACTGGACACCGGTGACTTAAGCCTATAATCCTAGCTGCTCAGGAGGCTGAGATCTAAGGATCGCAGTTCAAAGCCAGCCTGAGCAGGAATATCTGTGAGACTCTTATCTCCAATTAAGCAGGAGAAATGGGGAAGTTCTACTGAGATCTGAGGTTCGTGGTTCAAAGCCAGCCCAGGTAGGAAAGTTTGTGAGACTCTTATCTCTAATAAACCACCAGAAAACCAGAAGTGGCACTGTGGCTGAAGTGGTAGAGCAATAGCCATGAGCTCAGGGACATTGCTCAGGCCCAGAGTTCAAGCCTCATGGCCGACAAAAAAGCCTGGAGGTTGGAGGGAGCAAAAGTAAAAGTTGTTATTGGTGGGTGGCCTAGAGGAACTATGGTTTTAGCTATAGAGTTAATTAATACCCTTTTGAAGAGGACATATACTCAGCAAAAATTCTGATTAGTACCACTAGTCTCTTCTTATTACTTTGTATAGGATTTATCCTGAGCATTTTTAGGTTACAAAGTGACTAAACCACAGTATAAACATGAGGAACTGGAAGAGGAAGCATTATATTTCTCTTAAGAACAGCCAATACTTGGGTCCCAAATTATAACTATAGAAACTCTAAGCACAGCAATTACTATAATATCACACGGTATCAACTCCCTGACCTGGAATGAGGCTTAAGTAAGCATGATGTTTGCCTGTATATTTAGATCAGCATATTCCCTCAGGCTCTTTTTTTGTCCGTCATGAGGCTTGAACTCTGGGCCTGGGCAATGTCCCTTATCTCTCCAGCTAACGGCTATTGCTCTACCACTTTAAAAGAAAAGGAAAGAGCCTGAGCCAGGCACAGGCCTGTAATCCTAGCTACTCAGGAGGCTGAGATTTGTAAAGCATTTTAGAGCAGACATGGCTAAGGAGTGACATTTATGGCAAGGTCTGAATGACAAGAAGGGTCTCAGAAGGCCAAACTTTTTTTTTTTTTTTTTTGGTCGTGGGGCCTGAACTCTGGGCCTGGGCGCTGTCCCTCAGCTCTTCAGCTCAAGGCTAGCGCTCTACCACTTGAGCCACAGTGCCACTTCCGGCTTTTTTTCTCTTTTGCTTATGTGGTGCTGAGGAATTGAACCCAGGGCCTCAGGCATGCAAGGCAAGCACTCTACCACTGAGCCACCTTCCCAACCCCCTTAGAAAGCCAAACTCTTAAGATTAAAAACATTTACCAGGCAAAGTTTTTGTTGTTGTTGTTGTTCTGTTTTGTTTGTCAGTCATGGGGCTTGAACTCTGGGCCTGAGTGCTGTCCCTCAGCTCTTCAGCTCAAGCCAAGTGCTTTACCACTTGATTTTCAGTCTCCTGAGTAGCTAGGATTACAGGCATGTGCCTGGCTCAGGCTCTTTCCTTTTCTTTATCCATATAAAAATAAAAGTCAATTAGGACTCCCCCTCATCTTTTCCTTGAGAAAACACATTTTAACTAAAGCCTACCCTTCTCCTTCCTTAAATCCCAATGATGATTAAATGCTAATACTTCTTTGTTTCTTTCTCTTTCTTTGGTGTGTCATCTCAGGCTGTCATGGTATCTCTGCTGACAGATTACTCACCTACGATCCAGAAGCCAAAGTTTTGATGCCATGATGTTCATCGAGAGAAAACAATGTTCTTCAGTATCACAATGAATCAAGTTTATAGGAAAAAGAGAATTTCCTCTATGAATAAATCTCTAATATATTCTATGGGTTGCTGTGTGCTATTGATTTGTCATTATCAGACCTTGACACTTACTGAAGAGCCCAAGGGCTATAAGAGACTGACTAGTTTTTTTTTTTTTAATTTGTTTTTTGGGTCCGGTCGTGGGGCCTGAACTCTGGGCCTGGGCGCTGTCCCTCAGCTCTTCAGCTCAAGGCTAGCGCTCTACCACCTGAGCCACAGCACCACTTCCGGCTTTTTTCTTTTTGCTTATGTGGTGCTGAGGAATCGAACCCAGGGCCTCGAGCATGCAAGGCAAGTGCTCTACCACTGAGCCACCTTCCCAGCCCAAGACTGACTAGTTTTAAACACTCTAATTCACAATTTCAAAGTGACATTTGTTTATCATATGCATTTGCTTCAGCTATACATACATATAATACTGTCTGCATAATGTAGAGGTCATTAAATTAAGCTATACTTTTTGCTTAAAATTGATCACCCATGGTGATTTATATGTAAACATTTACCAAGTAGTCAACTGTTGGTAAATCTGTGTGTGGTCTCTGTTCATATCCCCCTGGGACCAACAAGGAAACCAAATTTTAATCCTGAAGATGTGCTGCAGTTTTCAGGTCAATGAAGGAAGATGGTTACTAATAGAGACTTCTCATGAAATTCTTAGAAGAAAATAGCTCTCACTGTGCCCAATTATTTCTGGAAAACCACGGAGTTGTTCATGAGCATGCATCTCTTCTCTGTAGTGAATACTTAATTCTTTTAAGCAAAAAGAAGTCTGCTAGCAAGGGGTAAAGCTCCTCCTACCAGGATAAGACTCATAGGAGTGACACCTTAGCTTTGGATCTTTCCAGCTGCAACTATTTATTTACATCTGTGGTTTAGCATACCATGCATTGAATATTTCCATAAAGCTACTACTCCAAATATGAACAAAAACCCTAGCAATAGGTGGGATATTTTATATTTCCGTATTTTATAATAATGGATAGTTTACTAATGATTTGACTATTAAGTCCCTGGGTGAAAAGATCTGCAAGGAACATGAGAAAGGCAATGCCACATTTAACTTTCAACCCACCTCTTGAACCTTACTTAAAATGGCAGAGCTCTCTTATTCCAATGCCAAACTTCTAGAGGAAGTCTTCTCATGTAGTACAAATGAGTGACAAATAAAGTGGTAAATAAATGCATGTGGAGAGGGTATTCAGAAGGTATTCAGAATAAACTCCTTTGAGGTCTTTTTATCTTGGAAGCTCTCATTGATGAATTAAATGAAGATGGTTTAGCCACATCTTAACCATCTGAGCCATGATGCCACTGAACAGACTCAGGACTGGTGTTTTGTTTTTTTTTTTTTTGACAAATATAAAGGATCAGACTGAGTAATAGAAGACTGGTTAAGTCATTATGATCAACCTCCTACAACAAGGAATACCATCTATTGCCAGATAAGTTGAGCCCTATGCAAAGGGAACAGGTGAGAGAGGTGAGTAAAGGTGAAACCTGGTTTGAACTTTGGTTACCAGCCCTTGTGACTCCTTCCAGCCAGGAGAAAAGAGTACAGTTTTGTAAGTTGACTACTCAGAGGAACACCTTCACTATTTTATAAGCGTGGATAAATGCTTTGTTTTAAATCACACAAAAGGTAGTATCGGGTAGATAGCCTTGAGTTCAATTTATATGAGATTTTTTTGTACTTGAGGCCAATGAAATAATGCTGTCACAGTTTTGTTTGCTCCGTTGTTTAAGCCCAAATAGAAGTGATCATGGCTATCCATCTTTGTGTGCTTGGTATATGACACAGATCATTGAAACAAATTGGAGAATCAACTCTGCAATTATGTAATATTTTAAAGAAATTCATATGTATATGTAATATATACACTTACCTATTGTCTGTTGTGGGGCTTGAACTCTGGGTCTGGGCACTGTCCCTCAGCTCTTCAGCTCAAGGCTAGTGCTCACCACTTGAGCCACAGCGCCGCTTCTGGTTTTCTGTGTTTTATTGGAGATAAGAGCCTCATGGACTTTCCTGTCTGGGTTGGCTTTAAACTGATTCTCAGATCTCAGCCTCTTGAGTAGCTAGGATTACAGGCATGTGCCACCAGTGCCCAGCTTTTAAAAGTATTTTACAAATAATATCATGTTCACATTATATAGAAGTGAATTCTCTGACATGGGCTAAAACAGTCTTATTGATTACTTATGTTTCTAATCAATGCTTTTGTGAAGCTCATCTTAGAGAAAGTTAAGCACAATTGTCTTCTGGAATAAAATCATTAGGCAAATGGATTTTTAAAACTGGAATGAGGTTTAAAATTAATCCATTCTATTCCTTCATTGTACAAAAGTAATAACTAGGAAATAACAGTGTTCCAAAGATAGAAATATATCCAATAGAGAGAACTCATGAATTTAACATCCCATTGAAAACTATTTGGGATATTACAAATATAGACACTTAATTTGACTTGCCTATAGTTGCAGAAGAGAATTGGAAGCTAGCTGATGCAGGACTATGGTTCTGTGATGGCAGGAGATAGAGGTTTTACATCTGAGCCAGAAGTATGAACACAGACCAAAGTAATTCATGTCGATATTTAGAGGTGTTGCATCCAGATCCCTTTTACTTGGATTCATCCGATGGCTCACAGCAGCCTTTCTCTGAAGTGTTTCTTTCAGCTACCAGAAACCAGTTTTACCCTGGGAGATCAGACACCTATCCCACCCTGCTACCGACAGCCTGCAATCAATAGATGACCAATATAGGGATACCACATCTTAGCTTTCTTAATTCTGTGGTGATATTTATGCTCCAAAGTTCTTTGTGGGTGGTACCAAGCTGAACCTAGTACCCTTGCTTAGCTCTGACCTGCTTCTCTGACCTGCTTTACTTCTGAGATCAGTTCTTCCATTAATCACTTGCACATGAATCCTCATTTCGGGCTCTGCTTCTACAGAATCTGATCTGAAATAACCCATAAATGAGATTTGGGAGGGTGGAGGTGTCTATTATCTTTTTCTTATGCCATTAGTGGAGCTTGAACTTGGGGTCTGGGTGCTGTCCCTGAACTCTTTAGCTCAAGGCTAGTGTTCTATTACTTGGAGCCACAGTACCACTTCTGGTTTTCTTGGGCTGGCTTTGAACTGCGATCTTCAGATCTCAGCCTCCTGAGTAGCTAGGATTAGAAATGTGAGCTACCTGCACCCAGCTACTATCTTTTAGACACCAAAGAAAGAGAAAAGTGGGTGGCTGGGAAGGTGGCTCAGTGGTAGAGCACTTGCCTTGCATGCCTGAGGCCCTGGGTTCGATTCCTCAGCACCAAATAAGCAAAAAGAAAAAAGCCAGAAGTGGCACTGTGGCTCAAGTGGTAGAGCGCTAGCCTTGAGCTGAAGAGCTGAGGGACAGCGCCCAGGCCCAGAGTTCAGGCCCCATGACTGGAACCCCCCCCCCAAAAAAAAAGAAAAAGAAAAGTAAAAGAGGTCATTAGACAGATATTGAAGAGCTTTTGCTTAGTAATAAACATTTTTCTGGTTACCAGGACCAGACTTTTTTATTCCAATTTTTAGAAATAACAAAGTTACAAATTCCTTCCTCTTACATGTTCAGATTCATAGCAAAAAAAAAATATTAACAACAGGATTGACAATACTGCTGATTTGTTTTATTTTATTTTATTTTTCTGGTACTGGGCCATGAATTTAGAGTCTCATGCCCTTGCTTGGCTACTTCACTTGGCTGGCACTCTATCACTTGAGCCATATCTCCACTTCAGGCTTTTATTGGAGATGAGTCTCTCAGAGTTGTCTGCTCTTGCTGGCTTTGAAACACAATGATCAGATCTCAGCCTTCTGAGAAGCTAGGATTATAGATGTGAGCCTTGAGTGTCTGGATTTGACTTGTTTCTGATAGGCTAGTGTCCTTATATATTGGCAGCCCCTGCAGTAATTTAGTTGGTCTTTACACTAGCTTCCTAAAGTAATGCTGGCTTATGATGCTGGTTCTGTGCCCTGATGGTACAGGAGAATCCACCAGAGAGGCTAACACACACATTGCTGAGTCCTATCTCTCCACTTATGATAATGTCAGGTCTGGAGGGAGGCCTAAGATTCCCTATTTCTAACAAGCTCCCAGGGATGCTAAGACTGCTGGTCCAGGAACCACACTTTCAGAATCATTTGTCTATAGCATCAGTCTTCACCAGTCTGAAGACTGATATAAGGTGTTTTCATCTCCACATCTATAAACTATCAATATTAAGTATTCAACAAAACTCACATTGTTTGTTGTTCTGTCTTTGGAGTTGCAGAAACCTGGGTTTTGTCTTTGCTTTGCTATTTAACAGCTATCTAACACTGTAAAATGGAAATAATGTCCATCCCAAGGGGTTGTTGGGAGGTTTAAATGAAGTAGACAAATCATAGGCAGTAAGCAATTGCTGGCCTTGCAAGTTGAGCTGATAAAAAGAGGAAAGGGGGCTGGGAAGGTGGCTCAGTGGTAGAGTGCTTGCCTCCCATGCATGAGGCCCTGAGTTTGATTCTTCAGCACCACATAAGCAGAAAAAGCTAGAAATGGCACTGTGGCTCAAGTGGTGGAGCGCTAGCCTTGAGCTGAATAGCTGAGGGACAGCACCCAGGCCCAGAGTTCAGGCCCCACGACTAACAACAACAGCAACCAAAAAAAAAACTTCCCCAAAAAACCATTAAATGAAAAGAAGAAAATTTTTTAAAAAAGAGGAAAGGCCCAGTGTCTGTGGTTCATACCTATAATCCTAGCTACTCTGAAGGGTAAGTCCTGGAGGACTGAGTTTTAAAGTCAACAGAGATAGAAAAGTTTGAGAATTCATCTTCAATTAACCATCAAAAAGCCTGGCTAGGTGCATGGTCAAGTGGTAGAGCACCAGCCCTGAATAAGTAAGCTGAGAGCAAACTTGAGGCCTTGAATTCAATCCCTCATATCACCATATAAATACAATAAAAGGTAGAGGGAAACTATTAGGAAGAGTTGATCATTTGGGTCATCTCTGAAGAAAAAAACCATTTAAGGGAAGAAGTTTTCAAATTATTCTTTTTTTTCCTCTGTCGATTGTGGGGCTTGAACTCTGGGCCTGGGGTTGTCCCTGAGTTCTTCAGCTCAAGGCTAGTACTCTACCAGTTGAGCCACAGCGCCACTTCTGGTTTTCTGGTGGTTTATTGAAGATAAGGGTCTTATGGACTTCCCTGCCTGGGCTGGCTTTGAACCGCAATCCTCAGATATCAGCCTCCTGAGTAGCTAGGATTACAGGCGTGTGCTACCGGCACCTGGCTCAAATTGTTCTTAGGTAGCTGTTCTTAAATGTGTGCTCTTAGGAACTCTTTACACTTATAAATTATGAAGCTCTTAAAATGCTTTTTGTTTATGTAAAATATATCTGTTGGTATATATCACAATTGAAAGCAAAGCAACAGGTCAGAAATATTGATTAACTCATTCAAAATAACAATAATGGGCCTATTAAAGGTTAACAAAATATCTTTTTATGAACATATCTTTATCAAAATAAAATGAAGGTAATAGAATGGTGATCATGCTTTATATGTTTTCACATCTTCAATATCTATCCTCTTATAGGATATGAATTTTCATACCAACAATATTTCATATTGTTCATATTTCAATTGTCATATTGTCCATCTGTAATCCCTGTGTTGATATGAAGTATGGGAAGGCTATCTGGTTTAACACAGATAAATGAAAGTGGAAGAATATTTTATTACCCTTTTCATTTCTGAACCTTAAATAAATAGGCTGGACCATAGCTAAAGTGGTAGAGTGCTTGCCTAGTAAGCAAGAGGCCCTGAGTTCAATTCTCAGTACCACTAAAAAAAAATCATGACTATATTCCATCTGAACGAATTTGTGTGTATGTGTGTGTGTGTGTGTGTGTGTGTCTATGCTCATGTATACACACAAATGTGCATGTGTGCATGTATTGGAGTTTTAACTCTTGCATGACTTTTCCTGCTGAAAGCTGGCGCTCTACCACTAGAACCATAACTTCACTTCCAGCTATTTGGTGGTTAACTGCAAATAAGAATCACAAAGACTTTTCTGTTTAGGTTAGTTTTAAGCTGTGATCCTCAGATCTCAGCCTCATGAGTAGCTAGGATTACAGCAGGCATGAGCCACTGAATGGACTGGCTCTGAATGGACTGTTTTTTTTTTTTCCTGATTACATGTTCGTTATTTGAAAAAAAATAGTTTCAGTGAGTTATACAGATCTTCCACTTTATTTTATTTTATTCTGTTGTCGGTCATGGGGCTTGAACTCTGGGCCTGGACACTGTCCTTGTGCTCTTCAGCGAGTGTTCAAGGTGAGAGCTCTACAGTTTGAGGCACTGAGTCACTTCTGGTTTTCTGGTGGTCAATTGGAGATAAAAGTCTCATGGACTTACCTGCCCGGGCTGGCTTTGAACCGTGATCCTCAGATCTCAGCCTCCTGAGTAGTGATTACAGGCGTGAGCCTGTAAAAATAACATTTGTTAACATCACCACTGATCTTATTTAAAAAGTCTTTAAGTATTTAGGAGCTAATACATATTTTATACAACTCGTTTTATCTTTGGCAATAACATCACTCGGTTTTCTTGAAATGTCAGCTTTACCTCATTCATTTTTAAGATGTGTAGGAGATGTTTAAGTCTGAGTCATCACAGTTCAACAATCATTTTTTCCAAGTAAAACTGGTGTCCTATGAAAATAGTGTTTTATTCAGTATACAACTCAAAGAATTGCCTAAGTGCATTTCTTCAATATAGCCATCACACTTCATTTTCCAGCAAAAAAGATTTACTGCTCACTTCCTATTTCAACACAGAGAATATTAAAAAGATGTGTGCTCCAAAACAGAAGTTTCAGCTGAGCACTGGTGGCTCATGTCTGTAATTCTAGATATTCAGGAGGCTGAGATCTGAGGAGCATGGTTCAAAACCAGCCTGGGCAGGAAAGTCTATGAAACTCATATCTCCAATTAACCATCAAAATGCCTAAAGTAGAGCTGTGGCTCAAATGGTAGAGTGCCAGCCTTGATCAGATAAAGCTCAAGGACAGCATCAAGGCCCTGAGTTCAAGCCCTGACAAGCACACACACACACAAAATGAAGCTTTAAACTAATACTTTACAACTTCATCAAAGATACTAAATTTTCATTTTTATATTTTTATTATCTCATTTATTTATTTTTGTTGGTAATGGGGCTTGAACTCATGGCCTGGGTTCTGTCCCTGAGCTTTTTTTGCTCAGGCTAGTGTTCTACCACTTTGATCCACAGCTCCACTTCCAGCTTTTATGGTAGTTATTTGGAGATAGAGTCACACACAGACTTTCCTTCGTGGCCTGGCTTTGAACTGCAGTACTCAGATCTCAGCCTCCTGAGTTGTTAGGATTATAGGCATGAACCACCAGTGCCTGGTATTTCTCTCTCTCTCTCTCTCTCTCTCTCTCTCTCTCTTTGCTGGTCACGGGGCCTTGAACTCTGGGCTTGGGCACTGTCCCTCAGCTCTTCAGTTCAAGGCTAGCACTCTACCACTTGAGCCATAGCGCCACTTCCAGTTTTTTTTTTTTTCTGCTTATGTGGTGTTGAGGAATCAAACCCAGGGCCTCATGCATGCAAGGCAAGCACTCTACCACTGAGCCACCCTCCCAGCCCTTATTTTTATATCTTTAAGTAGCTTGAAGTAGTTGTAGAAAGGAGTAACTACTCGACACAAAAAGGGATTCTTAACTGAATTTTAAAAAATGCTTCTGGGGTAGGCATGGTGGCTCATGTCTGTAATCCCAGGTACCTAGAAAGCAAGATAAGAGAATGAAACTCTGATTCTGGTTAGAGGGGAAAAAAAATCTACCTCCTCAAAAGAGAAAAAAAGTCTAAAGTGTATGCTGAAATATTAGAACACTTGCCTACCAAGCATGAGGCCCTCAGTTCAATCCACAGTACTGCAAATTCCTCTACACGCTAGTGAGGAATATAGTAATGTGTGGTTCTACAGCTCTAATTTGTGGACTATAACCTCCTTATAGCAAGATAGCTGTATGATATACACTCAGGGCAGTCTCACAGAATTCCATATTTAGGGAGTGAATAAAAAGTTGGAGTTTAATGTTTTTATTTGCTCTATTTTTTTGGGGGGGTTCAGTCGTGGGGCCTGAACTCAGGGCCTGGGTGCTGTCCCTCAGCTCTTCAGCTCAAGGCTAGTGCTCTACCACTTGAGCCACAGCGCCACTTCTGGCTTTTTTCTTTTTGCTTATGTGGTGCTGAGGAATCGAACCCAGGGCCTCAGGCATGCAAGGTAAGCACTCTACCACTGAGCCACCTTCCCAGCCCCTTTATTTGCTCTATTAAAAATTATTTATTTGTTTTTGTCAGTCATGGGGCTTGAACTCAGGACAGGGCACTCTCCTTGAGCTTTTTTTACCCAAGGCTAGCAGTCTACCACTGAGCCACAGTGCCACTTCCAGTTGTCTAGTGGCTAATTGGAGATTAGTCTCACAGACTTGTTTGCTCCGGTTGGCTTTGAACCACAATCTTCAGATCTCAGCCTCCTGAGTAGCTAGGATTACAGGTGTGAGTCACTGCTACCTGGCTATATTAAGGTTATTAATAAATATATCTTCAAATGTATGTTCTATAAATACAGTCCAATGAGAGAATGGAGCACAAATGGTGGGCTTGATATCCTTGTTGTGAGGTCTTCTCTGATACCTCCTAATGCTATGACCATAGATTCTGATGGAAATTAAAATTTATGATTCACTGTTAGAAGGAAAGCCTTACTAACCCATCTATTTTTGGAGTTCCAGCTATGAGTTGAGCCCTGTGACAGGCTCTAAAAAGACACAATTCCTGTCCTCAAGGTACTTATCAATCTAGTAAGAGAAGACTGACGACTATGTAGGTTGTGATAAGAGCTGGGTGGAAACAAAATAGGATGTTATCACTAAAAATTAAGGGACAAAGGGAAGGGTACATATTTGGATTAGTAGTTCACAAATTTCAATGGGTATCAATATCACCTGGAGGGACAAAGAAGAATACAGAAGCCCTGACTTGTGGATGTAGAGCCTGGGCCTTTTTGTTTTTATTAAATAGTTTCCAATATTTGAGCTGTGTTACTTGAAATACAGTGCCCAGAGCAAGCCTCTGGAAAGTGATCTTAAAACTGAGTTTTGGGGCTGGGAAGGTGGCTCAGTGGTAGAGTGCTTGCCTTGCATGCATGAGGTCCTGGGTTCAATAAACAGAAAAAGTAGGAAGTGGTACTGTGGCTCAAGTGGTAGAGCGCTAGCCTTGAGCTGAAGAGCTGAGGGACAGTGTCCAGGCCCAGAGTGCAAGCCCCACGACTAACAAAACAAGCAAACAAACAAAAAACAAAAAAACTAAGTTTTAAGGAATATGGTTTAGTGGTAGAGTACTTGCTTAGCATGTATGAAGCCCTGGATTCGATTCCTCTACCACATACACAGAAAAAGCCAAAAGTGGTGCTGTGGCTCAAGTGGTACAGAGCTAGCCCTGAGCACAGAGAGGCTCAGGGACAGGGCCCAGTCACCGAGTTGAAACCCCAGGACTGGCCAAAAAAACAAAACAAAACAAGATAGAACAAAAAGAATAGCAACAACAAAACCCCTGAGTTCCAACTACTAAGAATAATGGGGGAAACAGGATTTCCTTTGGTTGAGGTGATGTCAAGGTTCTTCAGCTACAATTTCACTTGAAATGTCAGAAAATTCATTGACTGTTTTAGTGAGCACATTACATTTCTTATTATAAAAGGTTTTACCACTTAAGTCATTTATGAGTACTAGAAGTTCCTTTAACAATTTTCTCTTTCTTTTGGTTAGTTATGGGGCTTGAATTCTGGGCCTTGGCACTGTTCCTCAGCTCTTCAGCTTAGTGCGAGCTCTCTACAGCTTGAGCCATAGACCACTTTCGGTTTTCAAGTGGTTTATTGGAGATAAGGGACTTCCCTGCCCAGGCTGGCTTTGAACCATGATCCTCAGATCTCAGCCTCCTGAGTAGGTAGGATTACAGGTGTGAGCCACCGGTACTTGGCTAACAAATATGTTTTATGAGCGGAAGTGATCCTACCAGAAATTTTTTTTTGGGGGGTCCAGTCGTGGGGCCTGAACTCTGGGTCTGGGCGCTGTCCCTCAGCTCTTCAGCTCAAGACTAGGGCTTTACCACTTGAGCCACAGCGCCACTTACGGCTTTTTTTCTTTTTGCTTATGTGGTGCTGAGGAATCGAACCCAGGGCCTCATGCATGCAAGGCAAGTGCTCTACCACTGAGCCACCTTCCCAGCCCCCCACCAGAAATTTTGTATTTACAAATTTGTCATTGAACATCACTTGGCAAGTTTATCCCCAAAGCAAGCACCTGATCATATACCTTTCAAAATATTCCTACTCACTGGTTGTTTTGCTTTTATTTTACATGACCACTAGAATATAAATAGTTTCTGAAATTCACTTTATTGTCTTGCTAAGAAGATAACAACCAGCATGACACTTTGAATTACTTTTCAAAGTACTTACACTAATTATATTGCTTCCCCTTAAGGCTTTTCATTAAATATAATTGCAAAAGTTACATTTCTTTAAGGTCAGTAACAAGAAATTGAGGTATTTAATTTTTGATTCTCATATAATTAAATGAAGAATCGAAGAAAGAGAATTTCAGCTGGAGAAGTGTGTATATGTTCGTGCCTGTCTTCTTCAAGTAGCTGTAAAGACAATGTAGCTGGAGTATAGTTAGAGAGAGAAAAAGAGAGAGGAGGGGAGGGAGGAAGAAGGAGAGAGAGAGAACCAGTCACAGCAGTGATTAGTTCTTTCAGGTCAAGATAAAACTTGGTTTCCATTCTGTGTTCAATGAGAAGGCAAAGATTGTGCCTATCAGTGCTCTGTGAAGACAATTTTAGTCTAGGGTATAGTAAATTCAGTCATTACCCATTACTATCCCATATCATGACTTAAGCATTGATTTCTTACATATTCAGTTGGTATGAATTAGTCTTGGAAGTATACTCTTAAAGAGCCACCAGACACTGCCAGCTCGGGCAGGAAAGTCCATGAGACTCTTATCTCCAATTAACCATCAGAGAACCGGAAGTGACACTGTAGCTCAAGTGGTAGAGAGCTTACCCTGAGCTGAAGAGCTGAAGGACAGTGCCCAGTTCTAGAGTTCAAGCCCCACAACCAACAACATCAACAAAATGTACTCTGGAGGACAGTTAATGATGACAAAACTAGCTGTGAATTCCTGAGCTTTAGTTCACTCCCTTGTATTTTCCCTCTTTTTTTCCTTTTCCTTTATCTCTTCCTGTCCTCTTCATCCTCCTCCTCATCTTTCTCTTTCTCCTCCTCCTCCTGCTCTTCCCACTGCTACTTTTTCTTCTCTTCCTCCTCCTCTTCTTTTTGGTGCCTGTAGTAGGCTTGAACTCAGAGACTCATGCTCTTATTTGATGTTTTTGCTTATTGATGGTGCTCTACCACTTGAGCTATACGCCAAGTTCTTCATTGCTTTACTTATTTTCCAGGTAGGATTTATACTCAGGAACGTGCCTCATTTATGTTCCTCTTACCTCTGCCTTCCACGTAGCTGGAATGACAGGTGGTGGTATCACCACACCCAACTAATTGATGGATTCAGAGCCTCATTTACTTTTCATATGGGCTAGCTTCAAACCACAGTCCTTCTGATCTCCACCTCCTCAGTACCCGGGATTATAGGTGTGACTCACTGTTCCAAGCCCTTAGTCTGCCTTAGTTCTCAAAAGTTAATTCTCATCTGTCTCTATTTCTCTAGATTCACTTGCCCATTAGTTTCTCTGTATCCTTCCAATCTTTCTAATATCTTCCTAAGGTATTTGGAACTTGATATCCAGTCTTAAGTACAGGGCAGCCTAAAAGATAAAAGCAGGCTATTCAAATCCTACCTCTCCTCTTATTAGCTGGATCATCATGGCTAAGTCTTATAAGCTCATACTCCTCATCTGTAAATAGTGGATAGTAATAGTGCCTACTCAGAAAAAAATGTGCAAGTTTAGAGGAAATACTTAGTGCATGTCTTGCTATATAGAATATGCTAAAATTTTAGTATTGTACCGTTAATTTTCTATTTAAAATGTTCATTTTAACTTAATTTTTAATTTGTATTTTAAGCTCATTCAACTCAAGAACTATATTGTCTACTGTGTCATTTTCCATTCTATGCCACTATAAATATTTGCTATCTGCATGGTTTAACTTAAAAATATCATTGACTTGGGGCTGGGAAGGTGGCTCGGTGGTAGAGTGCTTGCCATGCATGCATGAGGCCCTGGGTTCGATTCCTCAGCACCACATAAACAGAAAAAGCCGGAAGTGGCACTGTGGCTCAAGTGGTAGAGTGCTAGCCTTGAACTGAAGAGCTGAAGGACAGCACCCAGGCCCAGAGTTCAGGCCCCATGACTGACAAAAAAAATATCATTGACTTAAGAGAAGGAAAACTAAGACTGATAGGACTGAGAAGAAAACCTTTCAAGTCAGTAAATGAGTGTAGCTCAGTCACTAGAAAACTGGCAGTCCTTGGTTAGGTAAAGAAATGACCATTCAAGTTGGCAGGAATGTGAACAAGTATGTAAAATGAGGATACATGGATTGTGTAATAATCAGCATGTATTCTATAACATTCTGAGAGACCAAAAATAAGTTTAGCAGTATTTCAGACAAAACTAAAACATTTATCATCTGTTACTGGAAAATAAGTGTTAGATCCTGCACCAAGGCAAGATAACAGTAAGAATTATTAAGAGATCAGTCTGCCCTGACGAGTCCAGGAATTTGGGCAGTCTCTCCTCCCAACTCTGCCGAGAAAACATTTAGGACAAGACATAATTCAGAATTCCTGTGGTTAGCCCCACTTATCCAACCAATGATGTATGATTTAACCTATCCTGTAACCAGTAAGCTAGAAAGTCCCTGTCTTTACTGGAAATGATCATACCCCTAACCAATGAGCTTGAGACATCCTTCCTCCTGCTACATACTTAATAAAAACCCTGCTGGACAAGGGATCGGGGCTCATAACTCTGACCTGCTGCGTCAGTGACGATTGTGAGTCCAAGCTCGAGCTTGCAAATAAATGACTCTTTTGCTGTTTGCATTGGTCGTGGTCTCTGGGGGTCGCTCGGGGGTAGAGTACTCATCTGTGAAGGTGCTTAGGAAATATGTTAGTATAAAACTAAGGAGAACTTGGGGGTGGATAAAAAAAACTAAGGAGAACTTTTATCAATAAGCTACTAAGATTGGAAATTTTTGTTGTTGTTCATGATGCTTGAACGCAGGGCCTGGGCACTGTCCATGAGCTTTTCTGCTCAAGGCTAGTGCTCTACCACTTTAAGCCACAGCTCTACTTTTGGTTTTCTGGTGATTAATTGGAGATAAGAGTCTCACAAACATTCCTGCCCAGGCTGGCTTCAAATAAAAATCCTCAGATCTCAACTTCGTGAGTAGCTAGGGATATAGACACGAGCCACCAGCACCCAGCTGAGTTTGGAGTTTTTCCTGCAGACTTTGAGGAATCATTGAGCATTCTGACCTAAGAGATATACAGAATCTAAGTAATGTCTCAAGATTGATCTAGTGATAACATGTGAATTTATTCAGGAAACCAGTTTATAGTCACTTTCTTCATTGAACTATGACATCAGTCAAGGGAATGGAAGATTTTTTATTTTTTGGTTGGTTGTGGGGCTTGAACTCTGGGCCTGGGCACTGTTCCTGAGCTCTTCAGCTCAAGGTGAGCACTCTGTCACTTGAGCCACAGCGCCACTTCCAGCTTTCTGGTGGTTAATTGGAAATAAGAGTCATGGACTTTCCTGCCCAGGCTGGCTTTGAACCGTGATCCTCAGATCTCAGCCTCCTGAGTAGCTAGGATTACAGGTGTGAGCCACCAGCACCCTGGTGGGAGTGGAAGATTTAAGTCAAGAGAAAATTTCCAGGACTTGGCAGTTTATTCTATTTTTTTGGGGGGGGGGTCCAGTCGTGGGGCCTGAACTCTGGGCCTGGGCGCTGTCCCTCAGCTCTTTAGCTCAAGGCTAGCACTCTACCACTTGAGCCACAGCGCCACTTCTGGCATTTTTCTTTTTGCTTATGTGGTGCTGAGGAATCGAACCCAGGGCCTCAGGCATGCAAGGCAAGCGCTCTACCACTGAGCCAACTTCCCAGCCCGGCAGTTTATTCTAAAAGTCAGAAAAAATGCTTTGAACTTCAAATTATTATGAGGTAAGTAAAAGCAGATCACGTCTCTCACTTTACCTTTTTGCCTCCATAGAGCACAGTAACCTTGTAGCTTCATAGGAATTTGAAGAAAGTAAACAAGAGGCATAATGTGACATATAATTTTGATAACAGATGGAAAAACTTTTAACTAATTAGCGCCAGAAAAGCAATTAATAAATGTTGTTTGTATTAGATTATTTTTGTACCTTTAGAAATAGAACTTCATAGGCAATTTGGTCAAGTGAGAATAGCAACAGGAAAAGATTAAAGAAGATACTGGATCATTTTTATATGTCCTGTCTTTGAATTTGATTTATAGGTTAGTAGACCAAACAAAGCTATTTCCTGCTCTTGAGCTTAACAGTAGAACACAGAAAGGAAATTAGTTGTAATTATGAACATCTCCTTCCCTTTTATCAGTAAAAGCTCAAGAACAGCAGAACTTTATACATAAACATCTGTTTCACTAACCAAACAAAATCCAACATCTAATCCTTTAAGTACCATGTGGAAGAAGTTGCACATCTTTAAGTAAGAATGGATAGTTGTTCTATAATGAATACATGACCATTACTTCCTCTATATCTGGCCACCTCTCGGACTCCTAAAGTAGTTGTTTCTTTTCTTGCACCACTCAAGTTTTGGCCATAGCGTCAACGTTCTCGTTCCAAAAATCCAGTCCAGTGATGTTTCCCACTCACTTCTCAATGATAAGACCCTTTCTTTTTTTAACTTTCCTAAGCCCTCTTCTGAAGGACTGAAATGTCTTCATACATACTAGTAAAATAAATACTCATTGCAATTCTGATTTATCATGCAGGATCAAACCATCCCAAAAAGCTCTCAGAGCGCTGACTTCCTTTGTACTGACTGATAGTAACTCAGTTTTACCTAAAAGTAGGAAATTCCCACTAAAATGGCTAACATTTCGAGGAATTGAAACGTTGCAGAACTATTTGGCAATATTTGACAATGCTAAAATATCTAAGTCCTGTGCTTGGCAATTTCATTTGATCCAGTTGGCAGTTATATGTTAAATAATCATAAGTTTTTCCTTAATTATGCATTGGGAAGTAATCTTATCCCAGTAAAGGTTATAAAACGTGACTATAAACTTATAGACATTAATTAAAGTTAGGAAATCCAAAGCATAGGACCTAAGAAGGTTAAAAATTGTCCTTAGTTTTGTTTTGGAAATGTATTCCACTGCACAGATTCAACTGAACTGCTCATCAAAGAAGAATTACATATTTATTTATTTATTTAGCCAGTCCTGGAGCTTTAACTCAAGGCCTGGGCACTGTACCTAAGCTTCTGTTGCTCAAACCTAGCAGTCTACCACTTGAGCCACAGTGCTACTTCTGGCTTTTTCTGTTTATGTGGTAATGAGGAATCAAACCCAGGGCTTCATGCATGCTAGATAAGTGCTGTACCACTAAGCCATATTCCCAGCCCCAAAATTACATTTTAAAATCATCATATTTGATTAAAAAATAGGTGGGCTGGGGTGATAGCACACACCTATAATCTAGTACTTGGGGAGCCAGGGTAGAAGGATCATGCGTTCAAGTCCAGCCAAGGTCTATATAGAAAACTCTTGTCTAATAAATGTTAAAAAGAAATTGGATATGTTTATTCAAATGAAAGCCTGAACTGCTGCCATTGATCTTTCACCAATTTTTCACCAAAATTCAGACGACAATACAACAATGAGGTAAGACTGAAAAGCTTCTGCTGCTTTACTGCTTCCTGTTTCTACTGGTTAAATTGCTAAAGTGAGACTGTTCATGCTGTGATCCTTGCTTAATGCCTAGTAAATACATTCAGATTTTCCACAATGTACCTCTACAGTATGACATACTTATAATTATACTTTTTGGTGGTATTGAGTGTTGAACTCAGGGCCTCATCCTTGCTAGACAAGAACTCTACCATCTGAGTCCCACACTTAGTCCTTTTAGTTTTAGTTTGTTTTTCAGAATGAATCTCACATCTTTGCCTAGACTGGCCTTGGACTATAATCTTTCTACCTCCATCTTTTAGATACCTAGAAATTTAGGCATGAACCACAACAGTCTGTCTTGCTTTGAAGGCTAGGCCTCAGATTTTTTTTTTTAATTTGTCAGTTGTGGGGCTTGAGCTCAGCTCAAGACAAATGCTCTACCACTTGAGCCACAGCACCACTTCTGGTTTTCTGGTGGTTAATTGCAGATAAGAGTTGCACACATTTTATTGCCTGGATTGGCTTTGAACCATGATTCTCAGAGCTCAGCCTCCTGAGTAGGTAGGATTACAGTCATGAGGCATTGGTGCCAGAATTAGGCCTCAGAATTTTATCCTCCTCTCTCTGACTCTCGTGTGTGTCCAAGCTCAGCTTTAGTTTATCTTTTCAGTGACAAGGCTGCAAGCACTGATAAAGATTTGTCTTTGTCCATCCTGTGGCTGTAGCAAAATACTACAGACTCAATCACTTAGAAATTTATGTCTCATGGTTCTGGAATCTAAGAGTCCAAGATCAAGGCAGCAGTATATTGCTTGTTCACTGCTTCAAAGGTGGCATCTTGTTGCGGTAGCCACACATGACAGAGACAGAAAGATTGATGCTGTATAAAATGTCTATTATAAGAACATTGATGAAGGAGCAGAGCTCAGCACCTCCTCTCTTCCTAAAGTCTCCATATTATAATACTATCACCTTGAGATTTAAGTTCCAACATATGAGTTTTCGATAGACACATATATTCAAACCATAGCAGAAACTTACACAACAATTAAAAAATGTATAGCTTTCAGCTAAAATATCACAGAAGTTTCTTCTTGCTAAAAGAGATCAGTAATAAACTCTGGAAACAGGTATTGTTAACCTCCCCTGAGGGTCATGAATGACAATCTATGGACTCCATGAAATTATGTATATAGTTATTATTTCTGTGAAGGAAATCAACGCTTTTTTCGTAGCCATGGAAACACACTTCTTAGATCTACTGTGAGGACAGTATTGACCGGTTGCCTTAGCACTCTGAAATCCATCACTATGCTGGTGCCAAGGCCATGATGCAGTATTTGACTTATGACAACTTGGGCTCAAGAACTTCCTGCTAGCCTTGATGAGTTCTTTCAGAACTAGACTTCAATCTAGGATGACTCCTTCCATTCAACCTTCCTCCTTTTTCTTTCTTTCATCCAGGGTAAGATTTACTTTGAGGTCACCAGTCTCCCCTAATTCCCTTCCAATTTCCCTCATAAGCACTACAAATGGTACCATGAGTAGTCTGAGAATGTGGACAGTAATTAGTGGACTAGGGTCTTAGTCCTTACTGTCCAGTAGGCAAAGAGGACGTTGTCTTAGTTCATAGATGGGACATAATCAGTCCCTCATACAAACTCATGGCTCAACTGCTAAAAATTTCACTTATGGAGGAGTCAGAGGATTGAGGTATTCTGGGCTACTCTCTCCAGTGGTACTGTATCTCACAATCTCTATCGTAGAAAAGGAAGTACTGCATCTCATAGGCTTCTTTGCATACTGCAGACAATATGATCACTTCTAGGGTACTCAGCCAATATACTAGATGAAATGGAACGTTGTCAGTTTTGAGTACGCTGCAGAGCAAGAAAGGGTTCAGAAGCAGATCCAAGTTATGATGCAAACTTGGATCATGCAATCTAGTGTACAATATGGTGTTACAGGCATAGGGAGTAGAAGAAAATACAGTATGGAGCGAAATATAGTATGGAGAGTAAAACAGTGTAGGTTCTAGGAGACTGTAGCAAGAGCCTTCCATCCACAACAATAAATGATATGTATTTTAGGAAATAGTTCTGGCATGTAATTGGACAGAAGCAGACCATTTGTCCATTGGCACCAAATAGCATTGTAGCTGGAGCTACTCATTATGAGTTGAATAACTACTTCTAGCCTGCTAAGTCATAAAGCCAAATGGGCCTAGCATTAGCCTATTATACCATGGAAATAGAACATCCAGGGTGGGTGCCTGAGCAAGAGCTGAAGGTACTCATAGGTTACAATAGCAGGTAGCCTTGATCCCTGTGTCACCCATGAGCTAAACTGGTGCTGCTTCCAGGTTTTCACCTATAGTCATATGAGGAAGAGTTCCCAGATAAATTAAGCTGAAGAAGAATAAAGCTCTTATTTGGTTCATAAATGGGTCTGCATATGGCATATATTTGGATGTATGCATATACATCCATATATATGTATGTACATATATGTATGTAATATATATATATGTATGTATGTATGGAAAATCTTCCCAATAAGTCAGACTGAACAGGTACATTTGGTCATCCACTTTGTATGGCAGGGGAAATGTCTTGAGGTGAGAGTATTTACAGATTAATGGGAAGATCACTAGGTTCTGGCCATGAAGTGAGGAGTAGGAAGGGAAAACTAGTTTAAAAACAAGGGATTCTGTGGTAAAGACCTATGGCTATGAGGGCAAAGTGAAGATCTTTGCATCACACATAAATATCCAACACAGTAGAGGAGGCAAATAACCAAGGAAATATAATAACATGGCCGTAACCAAGGAGATATAATGACTTGGCCAGTTATCATTATCCAGTTGTTTTCATAGTGGAGATATGCACAGAATAGTCGACACCAGGGATATAATCCAGCAACATGGATTCACATTTACCAAGGCTGATGTTGCTAATGCTGCATCTTAATATCAAATATAGCAACAGATACTCACACTCAGTCCCTAGACGTGGTATGTGACACTATCTCCTGGCCACCTGCTTTCAAGTTAACAACACTGGACCCTTAACACCCTGAAAGGATCAGCAATTTGTTCTCACAGTGATGTATACATGTTTCAAGCAGAGGTTTGCCTTGTTCTTGCCTACAGAATGACAGGCAGAACCACTATCCAGGATTGGAGAGCCTCATTTATAAGCAAGAAATTCCATGCCATGTAATACGTGAATGGGTGTTAAGGTTTGGGTGTGGCTTAGGGATTCCCCAGGAGTGGCTTCTGGAGAGGTAATGGAATCTTTGAGAGGTGTGGTCTATGGGACCCCTTGGTAATTCTCTTATGATTCTTTGAGTTCTCTTGAGAGGATTATTATAGAGGAACAGGCTTGTACCCATCATTTTTACTTTTATTTTTTAAAATATTTTGGCCGGTTGTGTGGCCTGAACTCTGGGCCTAGGCACTGTCCCTCAGCTCTTCAGCTCAAGGCTAGCGCTCTACCACTTGAGCCACAGTGCCACTTCCAGTTTTTTCTGTTTATGTGGAACTCAGGAATGGAACCCAGGGCCTCCTGCATGTAAGTCAAGCACTCTACCACTGAGCCACCTTCCCAGGCCCTGTACCTGTCTTTTTGTTTTTTTTGGTCATGGGGCCTGAACTCTGGGCCTGGGTGCTGTCCCTCAGTTCTTCAGCTCCAGGATAGCACCCTACCACTTGAGCCACAGTGCCACTTCCGGATTTTTCTGCTTATGTGGTGCTCAGGAATTGAACCCAGGGCCTATGCATGCAAGGCAAGCACTCTACCACTGAGCCACCTTTCCAGCCCTGTACCCATCATTTTTATCTCTTTCTGTTTCTGTTTGAGATGTGATAGCTTGGTCTTACATACATACATTCTTGTCATGATATCCATCCACTTCATGTTCCTTCCATCCACTGCCAAATCACTGGGCCCCTAATCTAATCTTGGACTCTCAATCTCCCATACTCTGTTTACCTTTTCTGTTTATAAGTTAGTGGGATCTGATATTTCAGTGTAGCAATGCAAAGATGACTAATGCAACAGGTGATCCATTTTTTTTGCATGGAGGAGATAAGAATGATCCCATGACCATGGGATCATCCACTGGTTGTGTCAGATACCATACTACCCAGAGGCAGCCACCCTCAAAGAATGCTGAAATGGCCATTGAAAGGACTAACTGATGCTAGTTTTAAAGTAACGCCCTGAAAGAATGGTTATACTATCCAGAACATAGTTTATGTATTAAATCAGATATTTCTATCTAGGTCATCATCCCTATTATGAAGAACACATGGCTCCAGAGAACAAAGACTGGAAACATGAGTAGTTCCACTTACAATATTGAAAGACTTTGGGTTTCCATTCCCATCAATTGTGGATTCTGTAGTGTTAGAAGTCTTGTTCTTCAAATATGATGAACTCTAGTAGGAAGGAGCTATTAAACTATAGACTTATGACTATCACCATGATACTTTGAATTCCTTGTGCTCAGAAACTAATAAGCAAGAAGGGGAGGGGTTACAGCTGTGGCAGAAGTATTTGATGGTAATGATCAAGAGAAATCAGGCTGCTTTTATACAATAAAAGCAGGAAGGAATGTGTGCTTTTGGCATTTAGCTTGCTCTGACTGAAGCTATCTTGAGTTGTGACCATGATGATTGTATCTGAGTAGCCCTCGCCTGTTTTCTTCACATAGTTTTCCAGCATACTACAAATAAACAAAGCCATTCCAGTGATGCATGGAGGTTTATAACCAGACCCTGCTGCTGTCAATACTAGGAAAGTGTCTGTTTTCCTTGATGTTAGCTTGAGATAAACCAGGAACATTTTGGCTCAGATGAAAGTCACTTTTATCCTAGCCACTATAATATCCTTTCCTCTAGCCTAAATTTCAAGGATCCACTGGTTTTTCTGCCACATTCTACCACACTTCAATAGGGAAGCCCCTGATAGATGGAACTCTGTGCAATCTTAGAGTGTTTCCTCTTTCTCTGGTCTTAGAGCACTACTTGGCCTGAAATTCATAATTCTAATGCTTCATTTTCCTGAGTGTTGGGATTAAAGGAAGCAGGTACCATGTCTGGCTCTCCACAAGCCTTTTTCTAAATAAATTTGTTGTACAGATAACCCAACCACAGAGAACCTGGATCAACGCATAATTCATCAGATAGAAAGATTATGACTCAGTTTTTGCATGCCAAATTTACATTTCTGTTTTGGAAGAACAAAAACAAAATATGAAGTTTTTGACCCAAATCAAAGATTTTTTTTTTGTTTTTTGTTGGTCGTGGGGCTTGAACTCTGGGCTTGGGTGCAATCCCTGTGCTCTTCAGCTCAAGGCAAGCACTCTACTGCTTGAGTCACAGCACCACTTCCTCAAAGATTTATTTTTATCACATCCTTCATCAAGGTAAGATTACACAGAAATATCTGGGAATATGAGTCAATGTAGGGAATAAGATAAGCCAAAAGATAATTTATCTTCCCTCTGGCCAGGTAGGTGACCATTCCAACAGAGTCAGCTTTATTATATTAACTATAAGGACTCAGTGGGATATCCCAAAAGCAATCAAGCTAGAGCAATAGTTTGCCTTAAATTTACTTATTAAAAATAATACATTAAAGGGACTAAAAATTCTCCTGAATCACCTGAGATTGCAGGACTATCAGTCACTTCAAGAACTTGAAAATATACCAACACACAAAGCTATGGGCTTTCTCCAGCCTGAAAAATGCAGTGATAAGGCAAGATGATTACAAAGCATTTCTGGAGAAAATTAAATACATACATTTCAGGTTTTAGACAGTTAGGCTCTTTCATATATAAAATGCAAACTCTTTCACTGGCCTTGAGCATTAACTATGTTGTGCTGGTAGAAAAAGGGACTAAATCTGTTTAATAGATTTGTTACCCACAGGAAAGTAAGAGGATGGCAACTCCTTTCTCTTTTATTAGTGATAGGACTATTTCAGAATGTTCATCCAGGACCCATTTTTTTCATGGCTATGTCATTAAAAGCAACCTGTACTTTCCTAATTCAGTCTAATAAAATAAATAAATAAATAAATCCGACCTGGACCCAATGGATAATACGTATAATTTTATCTACTTAGGAGGCTGAGATCTGAGGATCATAGTTCAAAGGCAACCCAGGCAGGAAAAGTCTAAGAAAAGAGTCTTATTTTCATGTAAGCACCAAAAAGCCAGAAATGGAATCGTGGTTCAAGTGGTAGAGCCAGCCTTTAACAAAAGAGCTCAAGGATAGTTTAAGCCCAATACCAGATCTAATAATAGTAATAATAATAATCCAAATAAATTTATTCTGTATTTTTATCCTATTCTTGTCCTGGTAAAGTTTCTTGGATCTTGTTTTTTGCATTTCTTTTTTTTTAATTTAATTTAATTTTATTTGTGAACATACTGTACAGAGGGGTTACAATTGCATGGGCAGGATAATGCGTACATTTCTTACCAAGCATTGCAGCCTCCTCCTTTGTTTACCCTTCCCATCCCTTCCCAGCCTCCCCCCTCCCCCCCATCCCAATCCTTCTCCTTCCCCCCCAACCCCCCACCCCCTTCTCCCCCAGTTTCTTGGATCTTTACCACTCAAAACAACTATAACAAATCTCATTTGATAAGTTTCAGTGTCCCAAACCCCTGCAAGCATGAGCCCAATCTAAAGTACCTGATAGTATGGCTCTTCTAAGGTTATGTGTAGGCAGAAAGACTGGAGTTGGGATCTGGGATGTAGGGATGTCTGAAGTCTTCTCCAAAACCCATGAAGAGGCAAATGATCTTTCATTAAGACTAAGCTGGGCACCAGAGGCTCACACCACAATCCTAACTACTTAAGAAGCTGAGATGTGGAGGATTTGAAGTCAGCTTGGGCACAAAAGTCTTCAATGCTCCATCTCCAGAATAACCAACAGAAGGAAAAGTGTATACATGCTTCAAGTGGTAGAGTGCCAGTTGAATAAGCAAACCTAATTAGCGTGAGACCCTGAGTTCAAAGTTCAATGCCTACAACCAGGAAAAACAGAACAACAACAACAACAACAAACCAGAGGAAACAGTAGTATCTCTGTGGACCATCTTGCTGTTCATGGAAATATATTAAGTTGAAGAGGTTCTAGAATATCAGTAGATTGACTGGAACTTTTAGGGAGCTTGAACTCAGTGTCCTGGTGCAGTCTCTGAGGTTTTTTTGCTCAAGGCTAGCACTCTACTACTTTGAGCCATAGTGTCACTTATGGTTTTCTGCTGGTTAAATGGAGATAAGAGTCTCACAGACTTTCCTAACCTGGCTGGCTTTGAAGCACCATCCTCAGACGTCAGCCTTCTGAGTAGCTAAGATTACAGGAGTGAGTCACTGGTGACCAGCTAGATTGGAACTTTTTATCATCCTTAAGTCCACAACAGTTTTACTTGTCAAAACTATCTGGTCATTCTCTTTGGGACAAAAAAATACTGGCAGTCCATGCCAGCACTTCAACTGAATCAAATAAGAGACCGAAATTCTCTAAGCAACCCTAGAGCAAGCATTTAATTTCCTACACCTAAATGTATTCATTTGCAAAATGATATTATATTGCTTATCTTTTCCTTTTTCATAGGTTTTTATGAAGGAAAAAGATGTACCAGTTTCAAGTGAGTCAATGTTATGATGGCTAAAAATAAAGTCTCAAATCTATGAGTCATAAAATCTTTGAACACTATCCATGATGCTTTTGCATTTACCCAAAGAAAATGGATGAATTTTGAAGATACAGCTTTGAACAGGAAGAACAAGGTCAAATGTTACTTATGTATGTTTCTAGTTTAAGGGAAGTAAAACATTAATGATAATAAAACCATTCATCACATAGAATTAGTCTTCAGAAGAACACATTTGATAACCAAAGTAAATTTGAAATAGGCTAATTTTTTCTTGTAGTACCAAGGTTTCAACTCAAGACCTGTGTGTGTTGGGCTAGTGCTCTACCACTTGAGTCAAGCATCCAACCCTGACTTTTTATGATTATTTTAGAGACGCAGTCTAGCTAGCTTTTCTGCTCTGGCTGGCCTTGAACTACAACCCTCCAGATCTCCGCCTCCCAAGTAGCTAGGATTACAGGTGTGAGTCACTGGCACTAGGCAACCAGGTTACTTTTGAACTTATATTTCAGTGACTTTATGAAAGTAATCATATAGTCCTCCACTACAATCCTTAAATTTCCATTTCTCACTGGTACAAAGCCATTACATAGCGCAGGTGAATTTCCTTTGATGCTCTTGCCAAGAACAACTTGACATTCATAATCTATGATTACATAAAGTTATTGTCCACATCTAGCGATTCACAGTTCCATGAAGCTCTTGTCTATACATTCTACTTCACCATTTTCTTCTGATTCTCCAGCACAGAAGCTCTCAAAGCAATCTGCCATCAGAAGCTCCTCTTTAGAAGGTAAACAAAGGAACATACACGTAAACAGTCCATAAGCAGGACAATGGCTAGAAACTCACATTTGTTGAAAAGTTTGGCTCCAATCACATCATGATCTGGCTCTTATCCATCATATTACATATTTTGAAGTCTAAAAATAGTTTCTAAATGTGTTTTGCCACTAGCATACAGAGAGTAATGGTTCTCATTGAAAACAGAGGTAAGTCATTTGACCTGGAAGTAGCAATAGTTTCTGTCTGTAAGTGGCCAACCAGAGCTCCATCAGTAATTGGGTTGGATGTTTCACAAGTCTTCATTCATGAAGGGCAGTTCATGATGTCAATGAAAATACTTTTTCCTTTTAACTTCCACAGAACATCTTTCAAACTATCAGAAGATGAGCTGGGTGCTGGTGGCTTATGCCTGTAATCCTAGCTACTCAGGAGGCTGAACTCTGAGAATCATGGTTTGAAGAAAAACCATGCATGAAAAGTCCATGAGAGGGGCTGGGAAGGTGGCTCAGTGGTAGAGCGCTTGGCTTGCATGCCTAAGGCCCTGGGTTCGATTCCTCAGCACCACATAAGCAGAAAAAAAAAGCCGGAAGTGGCGCTGTGGCTCCAGTGGTAGAGTGCTAGCCTTGAGCTGAAGAGCTGAGGGACAGCGCCCAGGCCCAGAGTTCAGGCCCCATGACTGGACCAAAAAAAAAAAAAAAAGTCCATGAGACTCTTGTCTCCAAGTAACAAGCAAAAAGACAGAAATGGAGCTGTGGCTCAAGTGGTAGAGTGCTAGCCTTGAGAACAAAGCTCAGAGATACTGCTTAGGACCTGAACTCATACCTCAGGACCAGTACACACATAAACACATACACACAAAATCAGAAGATCTACTTAAGATATTTTTTTTCTGTGTGATCCTGGGATTTAAATTCAGAGGTTCACACTTTGTAGCCATGGGTTCTACAGCATGAGCCATGCCTCCAGCTCTTTGTTTGTTCTGTTTATTTTTGAGGTAGGGTCTTGCTTTTGCCTACTATTACTTGGACCACAAACTTACTTTTTATACATCTTACTATAGCTAGAATGACAAGTATACAGCACTGTGTCCAGCTATTAGTTGAAATGGAATCTTGGAAACTTTTTGCCTGGGATGGCCTATGAACCTCTCAGTCTTTGCTTTCCAAGTAAATAGGATGATAGGCATAAGCCACTGGTTTGTAGCTATCTTTTATAATCAAATAAAAGGTGTTTGTAATGAGCTGGGTGCTGAGATCTGAGGACAGTGTTTCAAAGCTAGCCAAGACAGGAAAGTCTGTGAGACTCTTATCTCCAATAAACTACTCAGAAAAAGCTGGAAGTGGCGCTGTGGCTCAAGTGGTAGAGTGCTAGCCTTGAGCCCAGGCCCTGAGTTCAAGCTCCAGGACTGGCAAAAAAAAAAAAGGTGTTTGTAATGGCTGATATATATTAAATAATTTTTTGACATTATGAATGACATATGCCTTTCAAGATAGGTCATTAAGGAATAGGGGAATAAATGCTCATGTGCTCTGAACTAGGTTTTATATTCGTGCATATATAGAATTCTGTGTATCATCTAGAGTAGTGCTACATAAATTGTGCATTATGGATGGGAGCTGATCCTAAAATAGTTACCAGTCTGCAACAAGATAAGTACACAAACAGAATATGTATTTAAAATATTTCCTAGAAATTTAGCCAGGTATAAGTGGCTCACACTTGTGATCCTAACTACTGAGGACTGGGGCTGACATCTAGAGGATCCTGGTTTGAGGTCAGACTGGGCAGAAAAGTCCACAAGACTCCATCTCCAAAATAACCATTTAAAAGCAGGCCTAGACTTGTAGCTCAATTGCTAGAGCACCAGCCCGGTAAGTGTGAAGCTCTGAGTTCAAACTTTGTACCAGTAAAAATTAATAATACTTAATAAATGGATAATTAGTGTTTATTCATCTTGTTGAGTGAGGCATAGGGCAAGCTAAATATTGTTGAACTTGCTAGGATAAGATGCATGTAGCATTAGCTACATATTTGTCCTGGGCACTGGCACCATGTATTGGTCTAGCTTGTAATTAATTAGGAAAAAACAAACAACAAAAATTTAAAAAACTGGTGCTTTATCACAGATAGTTTGTGGAGAACTGATACAAATTAAGAGTTGGCAAGCTATGGCAAATGTGTCACATCCTGCTGACCTGTTGTATATAGAAATTTATTGGAATGCAGCCATGCTCATTCATTTATTATTCATGATGCTTTTAACCCCACTGAGGCATAGTTGAGTAGTTGCGACAGAGACTTTGTGAATTTCATAGCCTACCATATTTACTGTGAGGTCCTTTTGAGAAAAGATTGGCGAATCCCTACTTTAAAAAGCAACGTTTTCAAAGTTTTACAGCAGTAGATAGTAAGAAAAGCATTTTACTTTGTAGATAAGTAGACACACACATCTTTCTATTGAGAACAGATGTTTTATAATATTTACTTACATAAATATTTCTATTCTGCTTTGTTCAATTTTGTTTAAAAACAATATATTTTTCATATTATAGTTTGTTACAGATTTTTCTCCATAATTGAAAAATCACTGCTCTACACAGGGCCTGGTACATAGTGATCACCTAGGAGAAATCTACTGGATTGTTTATAGATAAACAGATCATGGGAGTTTTTTATTTGTCCTGTGTGCCACACAAGGCTTGGTAATATTCAGTTATCTCTCTACCTTCTAAGTTCTCCTTGGTACCTCAAGGACTGAAAGCTTAGAAATTATATTCCCACATCTTCTTGCCAATGGAATAACAATTATAGTTTGTTATGAGAGAAATTGCAGGAGGAATAAATGAGCCATTATTTCATGATGACAGGCACATGGGTACCCTGGAGAAGAAGCAATGGGCATGGGGTTTTGCCACACACTGCCAGGCATCCTTCTCCAGTGCCACAGGCCACTAAGAAAATGGACAGCAGCTTCTTCATAACATTAATGGGATCTAAACCATCTATCACATTAGGTTAAAGTTAAGTTTGAGGTGATCGGGGCTTCCTAATCCATTCCACTAGAAAAGTATTTACAAATGAATTAGCCAGGGCCAGGGGTCCCAGAAATGGCAAAAAAATGTAGCAGTGATACTCACTGGACACTATGAACTATGCAACTTGTGGGAAAGGGGGAGTCAGGAGGGAAAAACTGGGAGAAAAGGAGGGAAGAAGTAACACTGTTCAAAAAGAAATATACTCATTACCTGATGTATAAAACTGTAACCCCTCTGTACATCACCTTTACAATAACAATAAAATGTTAAAAAAAAAAAGAATTAACCTTAGCTGGTGGCTCACACCTCTAATCCTAGATACTCAGGAGACTGAGATCTGAGGATCATGGTTCAAAGCCAGCCTTGAAAGGAAAGTCCATGAGACTCTTGTTTTTCTTTGGTCAGTGGTGGGGCTTGAACTCTAGATCTCAGCGATGTCCCTGAGCTCTTTAGCTCAAGGCTAGACCTCTACCACTTGAGCCACAGCACCACTTCCGACCTTTTCTATCTATGTGGTGCTGAGGAATCAAACCCAGGGCCTCATGCATGAGAGGCAAGCACTTTACGGCTGAGTCACCTTCCCAGCCCCTCCATGAGACTCTTATCATCAACTAATCACAGAAAAAGCTGGAAATAGCACTGTGGCTCAGTACTAGAGCATTAGCCTTGAGCAAAAGGAGCCCAGGGACATCTTGTATGCTGTCAAGCCTCACCACCGGCAAAAAAACAAAAAACAAAAACAAAAACAAAGAATTAACCAGAGATAGAAGTTAATTGTAATTTATAGGAAAAGTGCAGAATAATCAGTGGTCTGTGGAAAGATCTCCCAACTGGTAAGCATTTGGTGTGGTATACGTTTAACAACTGGCTCCCCCAAGGATAAAAGGAATCAGATTTGTAAAGACTCCAACAAAGGGCAAGTTCAGCCCTGAGCTGATGTGGCATCAATCAAACTAGAGTTAGAAAGAGACAGACATAATCTTTCAAAGTTGGTTGGAGCTCACAGTGACCCATTAATTACATTTTAAAATAAATAAAAAAAGAAAAGAAAAAGTCAAACAAGCAAAAATAAAATCAAACTTTGTAAGTGGGATATCTAGAACAGTCCCAGTTAGGACCTTATTTTAGGCAGACCTTTTGTTGCTATGACAAGGAATATTAGCTTGTGTTGGTCTCCTAGGAAAGCTATGTGCGGTGCACTTCAGTATTGTCTCCAGCAGTGGCAAGTCTTTATTTTCTTTACTGTCAGACACTAATTGTTTAAAAGGCTACTTGTCACCCATAGGACAGATTCTCTGGCACTTCTGTATCTCAAGGTAAACAAGGCCCTAGTTGCCCAAGGATAGCCGTTCAACTAAGAGTCATATATGTGTATGTGTTGCCTGTTGGGAAGGCAAACGTACAGGGAGTCAAGAAGCACCAAACTTGTAATTGGAGAGGTTGTAAGCAGAATCTTGGTGGCATCTGCTTCTGTGGTTGTTTCCCTATCCCACGTTGATGGACTGTCAGCCTTGTACAAAAGGGACATTATTGAGAATGATTTCAAAATCAACACTTACGTTCTGAATAAATGAGAAATCAGCACTGGTATTTTTATTTACTAGATTGGACTCCAGAACTATTTGCTAATCACGCTTTAGAAGAAAATTACAGTGTATCATGTACACCCAGTTTTCCCTAGTCACACAGCAGTTGAGTCAGATGGCTCCTAGGAGGCTGCCTTTGAAATTTCACATACGCCCAAGGTAATTCCTTTGTGTGAAATCAACACCCAGACCTGTGTTGGAATTAAACCAGGCGTCCCATGACACTAACAAGAGGAATAAACAGAGCTTTGTTTTCCCAGCTAATGAGAGCAAACAGCTCCATCCCTGGTGGCCTTCTTCAGAGATTTTGTAAGTATATGCTGATCACAGGCAGGATAGAGGTACAACAATCCTGGATGAGAAACCAAGAAAGGAATAGAACAAAGTGGCTGGCTGAGACTGTCACACAACTGATGGCAAGAAGTTTTCTGACAAAACAAACAGATTTTTACCAATCAACTAGGCTTTTGCCCTGGTATCTATCAATGTTTTGATTCATATGAGGACCTAAAGAGCTAGAGAAGACACATTACAAGAGCAAAAGGCTGTTCTTCATTTCATTTCTTTTTTTAATACTTCAAATTAAGACAGAAGGAGGACAAATAGCATAAATAAGAACTGACCCAGAGTCTAATTTTCCCACTTTAGATTCTCTCTGGGCCTGTTGCTTTCTTTCTTTCTTTTTGGCAATCCAAAATAATTTTATCACACAAACATAAAATACTTTAGATTTGTATGGATTTTCATTAGTAGAAATCAATGGATGCTATAATTATCACCTTTGGTTCACATATCACTCTTGAGTAACAGACAGATGGTGGATTTTTATTAATCTCCTTAAATTAAAGGGAAATTTTTGGAAAGATATTAATATTTTAGATCGTAGGAAAAATCTAGATCTAAAACTAGGAACACAATATAGATTTTCAAAGTCCTTCTTGGGCCCTTACTCTGAAAAAGTTTTTGTGTGGAGGGGTGGACTATGCAGGTAAGGCACTTCATTCCCACTTCAGTGCTTTCTTCTCACTTCAAGCCAAGCAACTGGTATTTACCCACTTTTATATATGGAGTTTCTTTCTTTTTTGGGGGGGGGTTCCGGTTGTGGGGCCTGAACGCTGGGCCTGGGCGCTGTCCCTCAGCTCTTCAGCTCAAGGCTAGCACTCTATCGCTTGAGCCACAGTGTCACTTCCGACCTTTTCTATCTATGTGGTGTTGAGGAATCAAACCCAGGGCCTCATGCATGCAAGGCAAGCACTCTACCACTGAGCCACCTTCCCAGCCATATATATGGAGTTTCTATGTATGATTTAATTTGCTAAAATGATTCTCTGCTGAAGAAAAATATTGAAAACCCATTGAACCAAATCATCCCAGGAAAATGAGGATTCTGTTTTACAATGCAAATTTCAGTGATGTAAGAGTGCCTTCTCTTTATAGGGCATTTTCTCCTTCCTTAAATAGTCTGCACAGACATTTCATTTAGCCAGAAGAACAGAGATGATCAATAAAGTTAATTAATTAAGACTATGCATTCACAATATCTTAAGTCCTTTTAACATTTAATTATCTTTGTTAATGGGAAATGGATCCAGTTTGTCTGTAACACACACACACACACACACACACACACACACACACAAACTATAAACTTAATTAGAGCAAATAGTTTCTAGCTTCTGTTTTATTAAACTTTGGCTGGAAGGCCTAAGCAGTATCCAATAGTGGTTAAACTTTTTTAAAACTAGAAGCAGGGCACCAGTGGCTTATAACTGTAATCCTAGCTATTTGAGAGGCTGAGACCTGAGGATTGTGGTTCAAAGCCAGCCCAAGCAGGAAAGTCTGTGAGACTGTTATCTCCAATTAACCACCAAAAAGCTGAAAGGGAAGTTGTGGCTCAAGTGGTAGAGTGCTAGACTTGAGCTGAGAAAGCTCAGGGACAGCACCCAAGCCCCGAGTTCAAACCCAGGACTGGCAAAAAAGAAAAGTAATATGCATGGGTTTCATTTATTTTCTATCTTTTTAGTAAAAGAACTGTGGTGAAGTAAAATCATATTGAAAAAGTATTTATTTAAAATCCCAAAGGATAACTTTCTAAAAATGATTGCCAAAATTTAATGTGACAATATACACTTTTAAAAAGTGACTTAAAAATCTCCTAACAGAGAAATATGAAACCATTAACAACAGCATGGCTCAACTTGGGGTTATTATTGAGACCAAGAAGAAAGGCATTCCACAGCTACATGCAATGTGACAATGAGTCCCATGTTTCCTGGATAGTTACCGTTGCACACTGTGTCCTGGTATAATTGCTAAGAGCTCCCTCTCCCACTCGCAGAAGTGCCCTGATTTTGACAATAAAGTATATGGCCATTCTAACTATAAAGAAAAAAACACTAAAGCACAAAAGACCTAGATTTATTCACTCTTTTTCCCATTTCTCCTTCCCCAAAGTTTGAGCTTTTGCTCAAACTGACATCTTGCATGTTCAGTGACTTGAAACTGTGCTTGTTCATTAGAATTACTGAGAAGCATAGAAATACCCAATGCCCAAAAAGCATCTTGGAACAATTAAATCACTGTCTCTAAAGGTGAAGCCTTGTCATTGATAGCATTTAAAAGCTTCCCAGAAAATTCTAATGTACAACCAAGGTTAAGAACTATTGATTCTGAAGGTCATCAAATAATTATTTCTGTTAAAAGGTACCTGATATTGTGAAAGATGTATGAAATTAAGATCTCCTTGTCAAAAAAAGAAAAAAGAGACAACACTGCCCCGCACCCTTAATCAAGGACTGTGGCATATTCCTCTTAGCTGTATCCTCTGTAAGTCCAAAGTTATTTTTATCTTGTGTCCACACAAAGAGAAATAATGGTAATTTTTCTTCTGAAATCTTCATTGCTTACAAGGATAACATAACAAAGTTTAATAGGCCAGATGAAGATTTCTTTTGCACTGAGATAAAGGTATTTGAAGGGACCTTCAACTTGGTCATTTATTTTATGATGGAAGTGGTGACATTTTGAAAGCATAGACAACTGAAGCTAGATGGCAGTCCTGTTTAGCAATTAAAGGAGGTATTGTTTAAAAAGAACTATAATGAAGATCTACATAAACAAAAATCCAAATAAACTTACCATTAACACTAGCATCAGCTCAACAAGGCAAACCTAACTTGTTAGCATTAAGGTGTTAAACAGTCTTCCTTTCTTTCTTTCATTCCTGCTCCCCACTCCCCCCTCCCTAGATCTGGGGCTTGAACTCAGGGTCTGGGCACAGTCCCTGAGTTTTTTGCTCAAGGCTAGCACTCTACCACTTGAGTCACAGTACCAGTTCTGGCTTTTTCTGTGTATGTGGTACTGAGGAATCAAACCCAGGGCTTCATACGTGCTAGGAAAGCACTCTACCCCTAAGCCACATTCCCAGCTCCAGTGTTCCTTTCAAAGTGAGAGAATTTCTCTAAAATTATATGCAACTCTGAATTTCAGATGTTTCTCAATAGGTTCCATAACCTATTTTTGTTCTATACTGAAAGATAATTCCTCTTAAATGAGTAAGAGGCTCATAACTTATCTTTCATAAAATCAAAGTGAAGAATTTATGGTGAATATTGGAAAGCATCTGCAATAGTCATGTATGGAATACTCAAAACTGTGATAAACTATGATTCTTTTAAAAGAACATGACACATTATTCTATAAAGATGCTTATCAATATATAAATAGTGTCCATGTCTAGGTCAGACTGTTCATTGAGATGTTTATGTTTTTTTTTTCATACAGTCTTAGCTTGTTTTACAATAAGCATATGTACCATTTTCTTGAAAAAAGTTCACTGGTTTTAGTAGAGTTGTGATGTCCTTCAACTCGTAATGTCCATTAGTGATTAGATAATTAGTGGATCATGACTGTTTTCTGTCATGCCTAGTCTCAGCCCAAGGCCTGCTTTACTGTAATTGATGGCTCCCCTAATTAAAGTTGTTAATGGATGATGCCAGTGTGCGTTCATCCCAGACAATCAATATCTTGTGCTGTAATCGCTCTAATTTAGAAAGCTTGCCAGAAGGATATGTTTTTATTTGTCTGCTGTCATTTGGGGGAATACAAAGTGAGGTGAAGGTGTAAAGAGTTGCAGATCTTACAAATCCCAAAGTATCTTGTTTCATGGATGTAATTTTAGAAATTATAACATATATTGTTATATCAGAATCAAGAGCAAGAAGGTTTAGTGAATCTTCTAACCTTCATTATTTGAGTTAAGAACAGTACATTGAAGAGTAGAGTTGGAATACCACAGACCGTAATAGTTAATGATCTCAATAACTAAGCAAACTGACACAAAACTAAATATATTGAGTACCTGACCTAGTGACACATGCCTATAATATCAGCTATGTTGGAGGTGAAGGTAGGCGGATCATGATCCAAGACAAAAACTTGAGACCTTATTTAAAAGCAAACTAAAGCAAAAAGAGCATGTGTTATGTGTAGAGTGCTTGCCTAGAAACCATTAGGCCTTGAGTTAAAAACTCTACCCTTCCAACAACAAGATCATAATAATGTTTTCGTGTGTAATTAGATATTGAAGGAGGAGTTACTATTTTCCTGGAATTAATGCCTAAAGATTATGACAGAGACTAATGAATACACCAAATCTAAGTTCAAAAAGACCAGCCACTTCACTGCAAGAAATATGAATTGGAGATTTAGAAAAAAAAACAGACTCTACCCTACCCATCACCTAGTCAATGCAATAAAAGTTGAGCTGGAGAGCCCTGGACTCTGTAGTATCTATAAAGTGAGATGTTTTCACCCTTCGCAACTACTACTATCATCATTTCTCTGATTGGAAAAGAGAGTGATTCTCTTTTTCAAATTCAAGATGGAGACTTTAAGAGAATCATCGATAAAGTTACAGGGTTTACTAGAAAAGACTAAAATTCACTTTTTCACTATAGATCTCATTAGCCAGATAACTTGTTGAACCGTCCCTTTTCTATTGGAAGGGGAAACAAGAATTGGGAGCAAATAGTAAATGGTGCAAGTACTGAGCAGCGAGGGGGCCAGGAACAAAGTCCACTGAAATTCATGTTTCTTGAGAGGGACTTGGGATGGATACCACATGAACAGAGGAGAGTACATTTGAGAACTAGGGTTCTTTAGCTACTGCAGTGTAGAAAGGAATGAACTAACAAAGGAAGCAGAAACTGAGAGAGCTAAAGAAACTTAGAATGGCATTCACACAGAGTGAGACCAAAGGAGGATATTCTTTCTTTCTTTTTGGATCTGGTCATGGGGCCTGAACTCTGGGCCTGGGCGCTGTCCCTCAGCTCTTCAGCTCAGGGCTAGCACTCTATCGCTTGAGCCACAGTGCCACTTCCGACCTTTTCTATCTATGTGGTGCTGAGGAATCGAACCCAGGGCCTCATGCATGCAAGGCAAACGCTCTACCACTGAGCCACCTTCCCAGCCCCAAAAGGAGGATATTCTTAAGAGAGGATCACAAAAGCACAATAGTTATGTGCATCTAATCATATAAAATATTTATCAAAATGAACTCCAGGAAATGGAAACAAGAGGTTTTTTTCTTTGTTGCTGTTTTTGTTTTCTTTTCTTTTTGTCTTGTTTGTTTGTTTATCTGTCTTTGAGATGGTAAGGTGGGACAAAGAATGAACAAATACAGTAGGGATATTCACTAGACACTATGTTGAAAATGAACTATACAATGGTGGGTGGGTATTAGAGGGAAAACTGGGAGAGAGCAAGGGAAGGGGTGACATTGTCCAAGAAGAAATGTACTCTTTATCCGACTATGTAACTGTCACCCCTCTGTATAACATCTTTACAATAGCAATAAAAAAGGAAACCTAGAGTGTAACCCAGGGAGAGAAATAAAACCTACAAAAGAAAGATGAAAATACGTGAAGGAGAAGCTAGGGGCACAGCTCAGTGGTGAAGGGGTTGTTTGTTGGTACATCATTTTGGGAGCTTGACATCCTAGCAAACATTTCTGAAGAGTCTATATTTCTGGCTGTTATTATTATCGTTTAGGGGCCAAAATAAATCAATGTGGCAAAAGAAATTAGAGCTAGGAACCAATAAAGAGGCTTCACTGGTGATGATGATAGAAACAACACAAACTGGAAGAATAGTGCCCCTATTGAGGAGAGCCAAGTGAATGCTGAAAACGCAATTTCCAGAATCCCAGCCCCAGCATCTCCTATTGGAATATAAAAAGGTGGCTTTAAGTTGAGCTGTTTGAACTGGTAGCTTATCCCTATAATCCTAGCTACTCAGGAGGATGAGCTCAAAGTTCAAGGTGAGCCCAGGCAGAAAAGAGACTCCATTTCCAAAATAGCCACCAAAAAGCCCAACAGGTAGCATAGCTCAAATGGTAGAGCACCAGTCAAACAAGCTACCTGAGCAAGTGTGAGGCACTGAGTTAAAAATCCCAGTACTAGCAAAGAAATGAAGGAAGGAAGGAAGGAAGGAAGGAAGGAATAGAGAGAAAAAGACAAAAGAGAAAGAGAGAGAAAGAGAAGGAAGGAAGGAAGGAAGGAAGGAAAGAAAGAAAGAAAGAAAGAAAGAAAGAAAGAAAGAAAGAAAGAAAGAAAGAAAGAAAGAAAGAAAGAAAGAAAGAAAGAAAGAAAATAGTATTTGCAGCTGAGATTAATAATTGACATGTTCATTTGGGACCTGTCTTTCCCAAGTATACCACTTCAGTCTATACAGTCAAGGCTTCTTTTATTTCTACAATGCTTTTGTGATTTATTTATTTATTTATTGGTTGGAGGGGTGTGAACTCAGGGCCTGGCATTGTCCCTACACAGGGCCTGGCATTGTCCCTGAACTCTTTTGCTCAAGGCTAGTTCTCTACCACATTTTTGTTTTTGTTGGTTGTGTGGCTTGGACTCTGGGCCTGGGTGCTATATCTAAGCTCTTCAGTTCAAGGCGAGCACTCTACCACTTGAGCCACAGTGCCACTTGCGGTTTTCTGGTGGTTAATTGGAGATAGACATCTCAAGACTTTCCTGCCTGGGTTGGCTTTGAACCGTGATCCTCAGATCTCAGCCTCTTGAGTGGCTAGGATTACAGGTGTGAGCCACAAGAGCCCTGCTTCTCTACCATTTTGAGGCACAGCTCCACTTCCTGTTTTCAAGTGGTTAATTGGAGATAAGAGAGTCACATTCTTTCCAGCCCAGGTTGGCTTTTAATCTCTATCCTCAGATCTCAGCTTCCAGAATAGCTAGGATTAGTGTGAGCTACCAGTACCCAGCTTTCTTTTGTGATTTATGTCTGCAAGATTATTTTTTTCTTTGCTCTTGTTGTTTTAGATTTTTTTTCAATGTCACCTATAGATTGGTGAAAAAAATTTCAGTTTTTTGAGCATAGCATATATAAACCTCGTGGCAGGACAGTGGCTCCACATTGTAGCAAGCAAGGCTCTGGTTTTGTAGCTCTCTACCACCACCTGTAACCCATTATGAGCCAGTACAATGGCCACTTTCTGCACAAGGCCAGGGTAAGTTGGGTCTAAAACCTCAATTTCATACGTGTAAGCCAGGCTGATAATCTGGGCGAATAACTAGTGACGTCACAAACATGGCTTTCCTTTCTTCATACCCAGGCTCATCTTATGACCTCATATCCCTTCCTGTATCTGAGAAAAGAACTCCAAATAACAAAGACAACAGAAACATATTGAAATGAGAATAACAGGATGACTAATTTTAAGATTCATTCATTTCAGGTTCTATTTGGAACATTTGACTAAAAAAACTGCTGCCAAATCTTTACCTTTAAAGGTAACAAAAAATGACTGGGGATATGAAATCCAATTGCGGAAGCCAACAATTCAACCTGTAATTGCATTTTGTTTGGGGATGGTTGCTCCTTTCCGTACTGATGAATGTGTGGGTGGATTTGTGAGCTCTCACTGCTAGTCAGCATTTGCTTTTCTTCATCCTAAGATAGTCATATTCTGCATATTCCTTTCTCAAATGTCAAGCTTCAAGTGAAATCAGGCACTTTCAGTACTAGAGATACAAGTTGAGCCACAATTCGACAGTTTCTGAGCTCATGGGGAAAGGGGGGCTGAAAATAATATAACTACAGGAAGATGTCATGCATGGGTTTCCTTAGTTGCCTAAAGTCTAAAAGGGGAGGAGGAATCAAGATACCCTCAGCTTCATTCTCTTCTGGTGATACTTTACATTATGTTTCCAATAATGTATGAATATTTGTGTATATATCTATGTATATGTGCATTTTTAGGTCTAGATTCTACCTATGAAAGAAAATATGCAATAATTGTCCTTCTGAACCCGGCTTACTAACCTTGATAATATCTTCTCTACTCCTGACTTTAATGACAATGTAGCCTCTTTGTTCTAATTCTGGATAGTACTCTGACTCCTATCCTGATTTTCTGCCTCTTCTTTGTCCTAAAGGTTTTCCAGGAGTCTGACTGTATTCATGGTTATGTTTTTGTTCTTGAGCCTTGGTGAGTTCATCAATGCCCATGGCTATATCTCTTAAGTCAGCTATATCCTCAAGCTATATTCATATGTTTGCAATTTCCTAATGGATATCACTCATGGATAGTCCAATAAAATCTCACCTTTAAAAGGCCCAAATTCAACAAGTCCTCTCACAAATTATCTCCTTTCTTAAAGCTCAAAGCCTGTCCTTGCTCCTCTCAATAGCTAACCAATTGTCTCACACCTGTAATCCTAGCTGCTCAAGAAGCTGAGATCTGAAGATTGTGGTTCAAAGCCAGCTCAGTCAGGAAAGGTCTTGAGACGTCTATCTCCAATTAACCACTTAAAAACCAGAAGTGGAGCTGAGCCTCAAAGTGATAGAGCACTAGCCTTGGGCAAAAAAGCTCACTGACAGTGCCCAGGCCCTGATTTCAAGCCCTTTGGCCAACAAACAAACAAACAAACAAAACCCTAACAACTGTAAGCACTCTGCCTTCTCCTGATCTTTACGTGCCTCCTGTATTCCATCCTTACTACTGCTGGCCTGTTCCCAATTCTCACACGAATTCGTACTGCTTTTTAAAACATTTACTACTTTGGACTGTGTTGGAGACATATATTTCACTACAACGTCATGATGGTTGCAACATTACCAGGCAAGGACTTTTCAGCTCCCTTATAATGTTAGGTAACCATGATCTTTTTCTTTCTTTATTGTCTTTTTCTTTTCTTTTCTTTTTTCTTTTTTGTCAGTCATGGGGCTTGAACTCTGAGCCTGGGCACTGTCCCTCAGCTCTTCAGCTCAAGGTGAGTACTCTACCACTTGAACCACAGCACCACTTCCACTTTTCTGAGTGGTTTATTGGAGAAAAGAGTCTCACGGAGTTTCCTGCCCAGGCTGGCTTTGAACCACGATCCTTAGATCTCAGCCTCCTGAGTAGCTAGGATTACAGGCATGAGCCACTGGCGCCCAGCTACCATAATCTTATATGTAGTTTATCATTGACCAGAACATCGGGATGGGGTATATAGCTATGTATTTATCACATGGTCTAGGTGAACAGCAAGCTATACAATCTCGCTATGACATTCCTCCCTAATGACAAAATCAACTAGACTCATTTGCAGAATGTATCCTTATTGTTAAGCTATGCATGTGTGTATATTCAATGATGTCAGAACTAAGGAGGCTTTAGATTCTGTTTTAAATTTTTATTCTTTTTTCTTGTGAGCCTACAGTTTGAATTCAAACTTGCCAAGCAAGCACTATACTACTTGAGCCATGTCCCCCAGTCCTTTTGACTTTTAGTACAAGGACTTCCACTTTGCCAGGGCCACCTCAAACCACAGTCCTCCTACTTCTACCTCACCCACTGCTATGATTATAGGAATGCTTCACTGTTTTATTCTTTTTTACCCTCCCTCTACCAATTTTAGTGTTCTTTTAATTGCTAGGTCAGAATCCTTAGTAAACGCTTCTTAATAAGGCTGCCCTCAGGCTACTGGATCTTTGCCCAGCAGTCAGAGAGATTAGTGCTGGGAGTTTCAGTTCTCCCACTCCACCCAAAGGTGGCTGTCAGCCAGTAGCTGTGTGGGAGTATAAAAGATCAAATGTCTGACCTAAAGATGATATAGCTTAGAGATCTCATTCAGAATGCAGAGTTCTCGTGTGGAATCATGCTGGTTACTCATTGTGAGAGTTATGCCAAGTTCCTGTTCTTGTTCTACTTCCCTGATCTCTAATTCATCTGCCCATCTCTTAGCGTCTGTTGCTGGGCTGCTATGCCTGCCCTGTGCCAGATATCATGGTAAATGATTATATAAATAATTTCATTTAATTTATCCCCCACAAGCATTATGAGAGCTAAGTACCATTATTGCACTCATTGAACAGATGAGGAAAATGGAGCTTAAGGATGCTAAGATTTTTCAAAGCTATATAGCTAATAGGTGGCAGTGTTCATGAACTATATCCCTAGCCCACGGTTTCTTGAGATATCATCTGGTTATATAACTCTTTCTGGTCCAGAACTTGCTGTGTAGTCCCAGTTAGCTTGAACTTGGGATCTTCTTACCTCTGCCAGCCAAGATGTGTGATTACAGGTATGTACTATAACTCCTGGCTCATAAATTCCATTTCTTCAACTAAGAAGTGATAGATCTTACTAATCTTATTAGCATGAAATATTAGAAATGAAATGTGGAGATGAAGATAGGAACACATGAGTTTGGAAGACACAAATCAAAGATATGGCCTGGGCTGGGAAGGTGGCTCAGTGGTAGAGCGCTTGCCTTGCATGCATGAGGCCCTCAGTTCGATTCCTCAGCACCACATAAGCAAAAAGAAAAAAGCCAGAAGTGGCCCTGTGCTCAAGTGGTAGAGTGCTAGCCTTGAGCTGAAGAGCTGAGGGACAGCGCCCAGGCCCAGAGTTCAGGCCCCACGACCGGACCCAAAAAGAAAGAAAAAGAGTCTCACAGACTTTCCTGCCTGTACTGGCTTGAACCATGATCCTCCGATCTCAGCCTCCTGAGTAGCTAGGCTTACAGGAATGAGCCACTGGCACCTGGAACAATGGAAGGTTTATATTTCTGTTTTCTCTAGCCTCTCTGCCTATAAAAGGAGCCTTTGGTGATCAGAATACTTATTCTATTTTATGCAAGAAGTATTGCCCTAGTTTAGATAGAAATTAAAGCAGATTGAAATTTTTAAAGTAAATTGCTATAATTTGGTTTTGACATTGTATGCATTTTTATTTATCCATGTATATTTTTGTGCATTCCAGAAGTATGTTTTCATTTCTCTCATATAGGTTTTGTCTTTTTCTTTTTTTTTTGGTACTGGGGATTGAACCCAGGACGTTGCACTTGCTAGGCAAGCGCTTTGCCACTGAGCTACATCCCAGCCCTCTCATATAGGTTTTGGACATTTTAGAAATAAGTTTTTACCGAGGTATTTTATTTTATTCTTTGCTGTCTTTCTTGAAACAGGTTCCTCACTTGCATTATATTTTTCTTTCTTTCTTTCTTTCTTTTTTGGTTGGTCGTGGGGCCTGAACTCTGGGCCTGGGCGCTGTCCCTCAGCTCTTCAGGTCAAGGCTAGTGACCTACTACTTGAGCCACAGTGCCACTTCTGGCTTTTTCTGCTAATGTGGTGCTGAGGAACCAAACCCAGGGCCTCATGCATGGGAGGCAAGCACTCTACCACTGAGCCATCTTTCCAGTCCTTCATTATATTTTTCTAATTGTTATTATTTGTATATATGAAGTTTATTTATTTTAATCAGTTTTATTTAGGTAGAATTTACATAAACATTATCTAGGTTTCAACATGTAGCTCATACTTATATATCTTTGATAAAAGAGTAAACATATACACGTAACTACTACACCCATTATTGATTTTTATGTTGATTTTTGTTAAATATTAAATCTTTACTTTTAAATATATGCTGTTAATTATTACTAGATTTAGCTAATCATTAAAATTATATCATATTTAAATCTCTTTTTTGTTTGTTTTACTTATCAGTTCTCTTACCATGATAAAAAGATTTTTCTAGTCATTGTTGTAATAAGAATAGACTCAATGTCAAATGCTTGCTGCTCCTGTTATTACAAGCATACAGAAACATGATCCTCTTTGCAACAGGTGGCAGCCTAAGTACAAGTTTACTGATGTAAGCAGCTAATAATAATTGGAATGTGAGCTGACTCAAGAATAGACATCCGGCCCATTAATATTTGCTTCAGAGAAATAGGCTCAAGTGTTTTTCTCTAGTCTCATTGAGTACATGACCCAGATAGTTAGAAAAATAAAATTGTAGCTGGACTCAGTGTTAATGCTGTCATTACTCAGAAATCTGTAAGTTATTACTGGCTGGAAAAATATATTTACCTAACCCTGTTGTACTGACATTTAGGAAGCTATAGTGACTGGCAATGGTCTTTGTGCCACTGAAATGTGAAAAAGTTGAAAGGCAGCCATCTTACCAAGCTGATTCTGAACTAAAAAGCTGAAACTTTCTTTAGGAGTAGAGGCTTTCCTGATTGAGTAACTCTTACGTCAGGACAAGGCAATTAGTAATGTATGGGACAAAGGTTGTAAGAAAAGAGGGGTAGGGCATGCTGCTGGCTAGAGGGCAAAAGGAAAAAGAATGAGTTCTTTGGGAAGCTCTTAGACCTTATAGAGACCATTATAAATAATTTATTACTTGATTATGCTAGGGAGTTGTCCATTGCTATCACAAAATACCTGACATAATCAACTTATAAAAAGAAAAGATTCCTTTTGCTTTATTGTTTCAGAAGTTGCTTGGTCCCCAGCACTTTGAGTTGCAGCTAGACAGAGTATCATGGCAGGAATTGATATTGCAGTGTAACAAAGCTTCTCACATCATGGCTGTCAAGAAAGAAAGAAAGAGGGGAGAAGGAGCCAAGGTCCTAATATACCCTTCAAGGGCATTCTCCCAATAACCTCCTTCCTCCAAATAGGCCCCATCCCTGATGTTTCCATTACATCCCAATAGCCCTATCAGCTGTGAGACAAGCATTTAATACATGAACTTTTGGGGAGTACTGAAAAACCAAACCATAACATTCCACCTCAGACCCAAAAGGCTCATGGCCAACTCACAATGCAAAATACATCGAATCCATCTTCATGAGTCCTCCTAATCTTAACAATTCTAGCATTACTTACAACTTCAAGTCCAAAGTCTCCTGTGAGATGCAAGGTAAATTTGTAACATCAATAAACTAAAAAAAATGCTAATATTTATTCCTCATTGGTTTAAGGTCACTTACTAGGGAAGGGGCGAAATATAATACATAGAATTTCTGACCTACCCTGCTTGCAAACCAAGGATGCTACTGTGTGGGAACTATTTACAGGCAATTTCTAAAGTAGACTAAGGGAGTATGAGAGCATTCGTTCTATATTGCTTATATTGCTATCTGCTTGTTTCCTATATATGAGTTTTATCTAACCAAAAGGAATATAAGCTCCAAGTCCATGGGCCACACTTTATATTTGTATTACTTCTCTGATCCTATAATTTCCGGTGGCTTCCTTGCTAATACAAGATTACTCCCACTATCCCTCATCCCTGTACTTGAAGGACCCTGGTTTCCTTTCCAGACTTCTCATTCTGGTCTATGTTCTAATTTCAAGCATTTTAGTCAATCTCAATGGCTTTCTCAAGTGACTCCATTCTGTCTAGAATATCCCTTGTTCCCTTGAGTAATAGGTAAACACTGATCACTTTCTAAGACTAAGTAACTATTCTTCCATGCAGTGTTCTAAATTCCACCTTGGGATACTTTTTTCTACTATACAGATTACCATATTCATCCGAAGTTTCTTTTTTGTGTGTGTAATGCCAGGCATAGAACCCAGGACTTCATATTCATTTGATAAGCATGTGTTCCCTATTCAGATACAACTCTCACTCCTAAGTTTTAGGTCCAAATAGTGACTTGAAAAACATTACAATATTCACCCAATATTAATAACTCTTACTAAACATCATAATTATTATTACTATTATTACTTTGATTAATAATATTAGTGACTATCACTAAGCCATGCTTCCAGCCCTTTTATTGTCCTAGATAGGGTTCTTGCTTTTGCCAAGGCCTACACCTGAATTGTAAGCTGGAATGACAGATGTGTACCACCATATCCAGCTTCTTCCATTGAGAGTCTTGTGGACCTTTATACCTGGGCTATCTGGAACCTTGATCCTCCTGTTCTTAACCTCCCAAGTAAGTAGGATTACAGATGTGAGCCATTGGCACCTGGCTCAACAAGCAATTTTTGAGCACTTAGTATAAGTTGTATACTGTACTAGATACAGAAGTTACTAAGACAACTAAAAAAATCATTGTCTTTGAATTGCTCATGAATTGCTCAAACAATCACCAACTTGAAAACAGAAACTCTATCACTTTTTGACAGAATTTCCACCCCTAGTAATGAGAAATGATATAGCAGTTGGCCCATACACATAGAGCATGAGCACTGGGTTAGAGCAAGTCTAAATTAGCTGAGAGTTGCCTTTGGGGGTAAGGTTTATTTAGATACAGTTTCAAATTTACAAAAAGTTACAATAATGGGACAATAACTCCCATTTTATCCTATCTCCAGATTCGTGAATTGTTTTTCTTTTTCTTTTTTGTAGGTCATAGGGTATAAACTTTGGGCCTTGGCGCTGTCCCTGAGCTCTTCAGCTCAAGGTGTGCACTTTACCACTTGAGCCATCGCACCACTTCCAGTTTTCTGGTCGTTTATTGGAGATATGAGTCTCACGGACTTTCCTGCCTGGGCTGTCTTTGAACCGTAATCCTCAGATCTCAGCCTCCTGAATAGTGTGAGCTGCAGGTGCCTGGTTTATGATTTTTCTTTTTGTTGGTGGTGGGGCCTGAACTCTGGGCATGGGCGCTGTCCCTCAGCTCTTCAGCTCAAGGCTAGTGCTCTACCACTTGAGCAACAGTGCCACTTCTGGATTTTTCTGTTTATATGGTGCTGAGGAATCGAACCCAGGGCCTCATGCATGCAAGGCAAGCACTCTACCACTGAGTCACATTCCCAGCCCTGAATTGTTTTTCTTAATCATTTGCAAGTTGGAAACCTTTTGCCAGCCAACTAGCCTAGTCTTAAATATTTCAATGTGTATTTTCTAAGAGCAATAACACTTTCCTATTTAACCACCATGTCAATACCTAATTCAAGAAGAACATGAATGGTGCAATATTATTATACTGTCTCTGGTTTTGGTGCAAATTTCATCAAGGGTTGAAATGTTTCTTATGGGATTCATCACCACCCCCCACCTCATTTATAGTACTGGGATTTGAACTCAGGTCTTCAGCTTTCCAGGCAGATACTCTACCACTTTCAGTATCCTTGGCCCTGATACTTTTGCTTACTGCCATCTAGTTATTTTGTAGAATGTTTCTTACATAGATCCATGTGATATTTTTTAATGATAAGATTGGAGGTGATAATTTTTGGCAAGAATAAGTAGTTGATATTAAATCCAGAACAGCTGTTTCTAACCATTGTTTCTCCCAACTTTGGATTAGCATTGTGCACACTTTGTAGAGCATTTGAGGTTTTCTTCCAAAATCTAGATCTTTTTCCTGTTTCCTTTTGTGAGTCTTAATTTCGTTATAAAAGTTTCTAGCATCCTAAGGTGAGTGTCTACTTTATATGCTCACATTAGTGTGTGTTTCATTATTATTGTAATGAATGAATTATTCATCAAGGTAGATAAATGGCAGCGATAAATAACATAAAATGAATGTAGTAAAGACATTTCTGTTCTCTATTTGTATTCTTACTCCTTTTCATTTCTTTCATTCATTGCCTATTGTTCTAAATTGTTGCATTTGTAACCCTATATCTAAGGCTATATTACTTTCCACACAGAGAAAGTTAACTACATAGAACTTTACAGAAGACACAGTGCACAGGTGTTCATGGGCCTCAGCGGTATCTACAGTTTTGACAGTGACTCTTCAGTGCTTCTCCCTTAAGCTGATACAGCCAAGGTTCCCCCAAAGTGCAAGGAGAAGGGCATGTGGGAGAAAAAGAGTGGGTGGAAAGACTTCCAAGAATTGGCAACTATATGAAAAGAGTAGCAGCCAACAGTTAATTAGTTTCAGCTCTGAAATGACCCCTTTGTGCTGCTTGTCTTTCCCAAGAGAGGTTAAAATGCTGTCATGCATGCTTTCAGCAGTGTGTTAATTAAAACAATGAATCCTAAGTCCTAAATAACGTGGTTTGATTTACTTGAGCCTTCAAATGGAGGCTTTACTCTCCTACTTAATGAATATCACATCTAAAAAAAACGATCAGATTCCTGTATTTTACTTCCATATATAGAGAGTCTATGTAGAGGGAAAAAAATGACCAAAAAAAGGTGATTGATTTTCATAAAGCAGAGAAGTATATTTGATGTATTACTAGTTCAGATAAAAATATAGCTGTCTTAAACATTTTTGAGCAGTTAGCATGTACTGGCCCACAACTTATCTCATGTAATGGTCACTACAATCTATAATTTAGGTATTCTATTATTACTATTATTATTATAATCAAATCCAGTTTTTCAGATGAAGAATCTGGAACTGGAAAAAATAAAGAAACTAGGCCAAGATGAGTTAAGAGTAGAGAGAGACTTCAAAGACAGGCAGTGTGGTCCAGGGCCCATTGCTCAACCACTGTGCTATAATTCTGCCAGTACTGCATTTGCATATAGTCTAGAGGGTACCATATGACAACTAACAGAAGAATCTATGCCAGATAACTGGCTTGGTGTATATGTTTTATTTTTCTCTTTAATGTGATATAATACCTGACAAAAACAAATTAAAAAAAGGAAAGGTTTATTTTGCTTACAGATCCAAATAGTTCTCTGTATCATAGAAAGAGGATATGATGACAAAGCAGCTTACCTCATGGTGGACAGGAAGTGGAGAAAGGGAATTCAGAAAGGGTCTGGGGCAAGATATAATCCCCAAGGAAATGTCTCTAATGATTATGTCTTCCAATAAGGCCCCACCCCTACTTTTTCAGTACCTCCCAATAATGCCATCACATTATGAATCCATCAAGGGATTCATCCATTCATTAATATAAATCCCAGAATCTAATTTTATTTGGACACATCATCACAGACACCCTGAAAGGTGTGCTTTGCTAATCTCTGAAGCATTTCTCAATCTAAGCAAGACTACCCATCACAGTTGGATTAGTCAAGGAAGGTTGGAATTAGGCTGAAAATTAAGTTTGACCTGGTAAAGCAATGGACAGAAGGTCTGTTAGCTACAAGTGATTCCATGAGCATTACAAACACTGGAGGAGGGGCATGACAAAAAAATTTGAACATTTTGGCTATAACAGACAATCATTGAAGTCCTTTCTAAGAGAACTTTTTCTCCTAGGCTTTACTTCTACAAAATTGAGGAAACTTCTCCCTTAGTCCTTGAGAAAGGGATAGCAAGGTGAATTGGAAATCTCACCTGAAGTACACTGGCCAAGGCAGTGCAGTGATAAGGCAATTGGGCCTTCTACTCACTCCCCACTTCCTTTGGGCCACCAGCATCCTCTTTGAGTCTCCATGAGTTTAGAAGAAAAGGTCAAACCTATTTCTGCCTAGCCTCATCTGATCTCTGTCCGAGCTTCATTTTCCAGAACTACATGGCTTAGTTTAACTCAAGGATAGCAACAGGAAGCCTCATACATCCTCCAGCTTAGCTTTACCATCAACAAAGTTATCTTCATTCTTGATTTTCTTTTTGGCTCTTTGTCTAACTAATTAGAACTCAGATGAAAGGGAGGATGAGCAGTTGGTACCCCAAAACTTTAATGAAGTTAACTGAAAATTCAAATTTATAAGATATAGTAGATATAGTAAATCTGGGAAAACTTAGAAGACTGATACAGGGAATTTTGTCAGAGCCTACAAGAATCATGTATTATCATAGTGCAAATATACAATGTTTATGTCTAGAAGAATTCACTGTGAGATTTCTAGAAATATAGTGTTATGAAACATCAATTTTACACAGATGAATTTGCCACAAACTTTAGGACAAACTAATACTTTATCATGTTTATGAATTGTTTGTTCTAAACCCAACAAATTGTTGTTTTTCAAATAGTATTTGATGACCAAAGAACATGTTCATCTGTTTGGGAGGCTAATGACTTGACACATATGGTCATTATTAAGAAACAAATTTTCTTATTCTTCCCAAATAATATGCTTCCAATGATAAACTTTCCATTGATCATATAGTATGAGGTTATTTTATAATTTAGAACAGTGTTTATATATAGTGTTTATAACTTGAAAATAATTTTTTTATAACTTGAAAATAATTTCTACTTTTAGACATATATTTTAAGTACAGAGATATAAATGTTTAAGGACAATTGGAAACTGTTTCTGTGTATTTCTTACTGCCAACTGCAAGCTAATGGGAAAAACTCCTTTTACTAAGAATCATGTTTCTAGTATATGCTTTTATTATTAAAACAATTTTCTGAAAACAGGAAGATAAGGTTTTCTCCTTAACTAAGCAGACATTGTCCCAACCTCTGAAAAATATTTTTCCTATGCCTTTGACCTTTCTAGAATAAAAGCATGTGCTTGGTCTTCCTGCTTTGGGAGGGAGAGGAAGTTTAGGAAAATCTTTTTTCCCCCCACTTCTGTAGTTAAAGAAAATGCTACAACTCCAGTTTTTCAAACTGCAAGTAAAACAATATGTATTATATTGGCTATCTGTGGGACACAATGTATGAATTTAGTAGAAAATAACTAACCAGATAAACAATGCACATTTTTTGAAGAATGCTACATTTTTCTGACTCCCTTCCTTTGACTTCTCAAATGTATCCTCTCTCTGACCTGCTCACATTTTAATCACTTTAGCTCTTGAAGCTGACCTCCTTTTTCTGTGAAAGAAACTTTGGAAACACTTTTTAATCTATACTGAACAAGTTTAGCTGCTTATGCACAGATTTGTTTCAGAAAGAGTTTAAGGTGGTTTAAAAGGATCTATAACACATATTGACAAATAAGTAACATACAGACCAAAAATGAAGCATATGCATAAATGTTTTTTTAATCCTATTCATTTACTCTAGGTGGGCCACAAATTTGGCAAGCAGAAAAAAAAGGAAACTTACTTAGGTACATCAGTTTAAAAAAACAACCTGTAAGTTACACCATTAAAAAAGCTAGGTCAATTATCCAAGAGAAGTTTTATTATTTCAAATTGTAAGACCAGAGCAACAATTTTAAAGAGGATTCAAGAAGAGGTCAGTGCCAAAGAGCAGTAGTCCATGTTCTGAGTAGCATTTTAGTGGAAGGTACAAAGATGGACTTCATGGGACTTCTTACTGTGTCCCACCCAACAGGGAAATGGAATTGAGTCAACCTGAAAATAAGAAAAAGCAATTTTATTGTGAATTTGAGGGTTAGAGAGACACAATATTGATTTAGTCCAGATAGTCAGTTCTGTAATCTGTTAGACAAAATCAAGGATGCATTTTCCAACAATACGTTTTAGCGTTGAATCCAGTATCCCGAATGTTATCAAATGATAAAACCACTAAATTCATGTGCAATATTTAGAAAGACTTAGAACACCAGAAAGTGTTTCTTTTTCTCAACCGAGCGAACAGAGCTAGCTCATTAAATTCTCAAAGTAACAGACAACTCAAAAAGTTAAGAATTTCAGTAGACGAGCTAGAGAATTGAACAGACAATAAACTTTTCGTGCTATTCTGAGCCCTTCCATGTCCCCAGCCCTCTCCCCTCAAGCTAGAGCTTTTTTTTCCTGCAAAAAGATTTTTGTTGTTGTTGTTGTTTCTATTCAGTCCATGGTTTGGTGGCTTCAGGATAGCTGCTAAGGAAGAAATTTTTGATGTCACAGGAACACAGAAGGCCATCCAAGGCCACCAGATGACAGAAGCTATTGGTGGTACTTACAGGTTGTGCCCCTGGAGGAGATACTCACTCAGCTTAGAATCCAGCCCCATCCGTCTGCGGAGAGCAGTCAGGTGTTTGTTCATCTTCTTCATCAGCTTCACCTCCTTTCCCAGAAAGTGTCTCTTCAGGAATTTGCAGAGTTGGATGTCTCTACTGGCCAAACCCAGAGCATACAGATCCATAAGAGCTTGGTATAGATTCTTCTCCTGGGACAATGAAGTTTCCATAGCATCTGTGATATCAAGCCATCCATCCTGGGGCAGCAACTGCCCATCAGGGAAGTACCCGCCACCACTGCATGGATTTTTCCTCAAGAGATAATAAGCATCCTGACGCTTCTTCTCAGCTAATTTTCGGAAAAAGTAACATATACCCTTCAGAACCACACTGTCATCTTGGAAATAGAACCCCAGAGACAGGTACATATCTGAGGCTTGCAAACACAAGGTGATCAAGTGGTCAATGGCAGCTTCCACTTCAGCAATATAACTTGGGAGTCTGAGGGTACTCATAGTTGATGGGCAAGACAGAGCTCTCAGAGAAGCCCGTTAGCTGCTCAAGGAAGCAGAAGAATGCCTGTTAAAGACAGTCTCAGAAGTGTCCAGTGTGGAGGTGGGGTTAGTGTATAATGATATGCTGGGGGTGGGGTTCAGAATTTCTGATTGGTTCATGGGATTGCACAGTCGCATTCAATCCACCAAGATTCTGGCAAGAATTTGACTCATCTTTTTTTGGGGTAATTATTAGAAAGTCTTTATTTGTCATCTGACCTACTTTTTAACCATAATTCTAAAGCAAGGTAAGAGAATCAAAGTTTTCATAGTAAAATTCTGCTAAAATCTTCATTCTTGACTTAAAACTCCCTTGTTTATTAATTTAGAGCTTGATTGCAATGTATTTTCCACTGCTTATAATCGCTCCTTGTCTCTGTGAGTAGCTGTTAATCTCAGTTTGGCTGGAGTAGTCCTGTTGTTTTGATATAATTATACAATTGTAACACCTTTTGCCCTCATTTTTGAGGTGTTGTTGTTGCTGCTGTTGGTGGGGATGGTGATTGTGTGTGTGTGTGTGTGTGTGTGTGTGTGTGTTTGTGTGTTTCTGGTTTGGGGGCTTGAACTCAGAGCTGTGTTTGTTCATAGATGGCTGGCCCTCTACCACTTGAACTTGCATTGTTTTCTGATTATTTTAGAGATTGAAGGGCAAAGGCTTTGATACCCAGGCTGGCTTCAAACTATGATTCCCCAGGTGTCAGGCTCCTGAGTACCTAGGATTACAGACATGAGTCACTGAACTAGCTTATGAAGGGTCTTTGTTTGGAATAAATATTACAAATTACCTTAATTATCTTATTCAATGAGAAGGACAAAACCTACATTATGGAATGTAAGATAAGAGTTTGTAGAACTTGAGTATAATTTGTTTCCACTTTACTAATCTTGCTAGTAAGAAATTTCATCATAAAATTTCCTACTTACTTTATATTTTTCACCATTTAAGAAATGCATTCCTTCAAGAAGGTTCTATAGAAAATACATTAAGTAGCGAGTGCTCATATTTTTCACTTCGTGTGTGTGTGTGTGTGTGTGTGTGTGTGTGTGTGTGTGTGTGTGTGCCGGTTGTGGGGCTTGTATTCTGGGCCTGGGTGCTGTCCCTGAGCTCTTCAGCTCAAGGCTAGTGCTCTACCACTGGAGCCACAGTGCCACTTCTGACTTTTTCTGCTTATCTGGTGCTAAGGAATCGAACCCAGAGCCTCATGCATGCAAGGCAAGCACTCTACCACTGAGCCACCATCCCAGAGCTATTTTTCACTTCTTAATAAATTCATTCCTTCTAGAAAATTCTATAGAAAATATCATAAGTGCTTGCTAGGTACTGACATCCAGTGAGTCCAGATATTCTACCATTAACTGAAATATTATATGAATGTGAGTTAGAAGATAGAAAAGTCAGAAATTGTACCAAAATCCTACCAAAACAGAACCAAGAGTTGATCAATACCCAAGAGTTGATCTTTTTCTAATGAAAGATGGAGGCAGAATAGATGTTTCTGTAGACTCTTTTCCAGATCTATGGTTTCATGCCTAGCATTTTGTTTCTTAAGCACCATTTGTCTGGATACTTTCATATGCCAACTATGTTTTCTCTCATTCAGTGTACATAAGATTTGAAATTCAGGAAGAAGAACTTTGTTCTAACATTGATCTACATCTAAATAAAAGCAAAAATTCTTTTTCAGCCAATTTCTAATTTAGATTTTCTATATCTAAAATTGGTATCTTAAAAATTCAAAAGGGAGCCTATAGTCTCCCTTCACTGTATGTATATGCAAGGTATATTGCCTTTTTTATTCATGGAATGTTGTCAAGACAAAGTGCTCTCATATTTTACTTGAGTATTGCAATAGGTATAAGAACTCAGAAACAAGCACATTTTTCAATCCTGAGGAGAATTGGATAAAACAAGAGTAGTTCTGCTTCTTTCTTGGCCTTGGATCTAGGTGAAAAAAGGAGGCTAGAGGTAGTGAGGAACAAGAGAAACAAGGATTTAAACCTATAAACAAGTTCTCAAGGAGAGAAATTATAGCACATGCAATGCTCTTCAAATGACTGCAAAGAAATGACTGCTTTCCTACATTGTGAATAAACCATTAATCATCATATAGACCTCAGAATAAAGAAATGCTAATTTTAGAGAAAATTTTCTCTCTATAAAATATGCATTGTTATTGCAAATAAGGGAAACCATGGGACCTATGTTTCTTTGGGCCTGGCTTACTTCACTTAATATAATTCGGACAAGGGTCTCATTTCTAAAACTAGTATATGTCTGAGACAAGCAGAAATGGTCAGACAAGTTGATGTTAGGTGAAATGAACCCCAAGATAAGGACTCAAGAGGTTTTTCTTTCTTGTGATTGTTTCTAACATATTTATAAGATGATTCTTTTTGTTGCTTTGTATGGCCCTCCCCCACGGTATAATCCCTTTTTTCACTGTATTTTATGTTAGTATAATTTGTGGAGGGGAAGGGAAAAAACCAATTGTTTAAATAGGGATACAGGTGGGCCCATTGCAACAATGAGATGTACAAGTTGTTATGTTGAAAAACGAACTTTACAACTTTGGCAGGGGTGGGGGAGATGGGAGGGCAGGGATGGTAGGGGAAAAACAAAGGAGGAGGCAACAATGCTTGATAAAAAATGTACTCATTACCTTGCCCATGTAATTGTAACCCCTCTGTATGGTATTTTCACAATAAAAAATTGTATGTATTGAAGCATGTCAAGCTCAGTGACTATTTTTTAACTTCCTATCTCTTTTGTTCCTATATATATATATATATATTGTTATTTTTGAAGAAGAAAAATGTCTGTGTGGTAGTTAATCTTGATTGTCAATTTGATGAGATTGAGAAAAGCCTAGAAGATTAGGAATGCTCATCTCTTGGGGTGTCTGCATGAGAATTTCCAGAGACAATTAGATAATGCGGGTCCCAACCTAATGGATGGATAGATCCTATGATAGATTTAGAATAGAATAGTATTATTGGGACGTGATAAAAGGTATGAGGTGGGATTTTGTTGGAAGAAGGAAGTCACTGGTGATGTATGTGTTGCTGGAGGCTATGTCTTACCCTGGCTCATTTATGTATTACTTTTATATGCTTCTGGTTATCATAAGGTGAAGAATTTCTGTCTTCCACACACAATTCCATCACCACGATGTGGTGTTCTGCCCAGGATATGGGGACAAGCAACCATGAAATGACAAAACCAAAAAATAAATCCTTCCTCCTTGAAGTTGTTCTTGGGTATTTAGGTCACAGTGTCAAGAAAGCTAATACAGTCTATAAACTTTTCCAGATGAGCTAGTTCTCTGAATAATCTTTCCTTCATCATTTTGGTGGGATGAGAGGCAGTGTCAGAGTCACATTGTTCTTACCTTTAAAATGGGGGAAATTAATGTTTAACCAAGATGATACAAAGATCGAATGACATAATATATGAGACAATAGGAACAAACTAGTAGAAAGGACGAAAATAAACTGATGCCATATAGTCCATTTTGCAATTAAATTTGGTAATATTTCCAAATCCTACTAAGTTGCAGAAGTAGGGTGCTAAGTTTTTCATCCAAGTTTCTTCTCTGCTGACCTATTATGGCAAGAACTATCCTCTCTGAATTTCAAGTAAGTAAGCACAGAGCCATAACATTGGGTATACTTAAAACCAGAGTGATGTTATTTTCCTTCTATTGGATAAGCAGCCTTCCACAACATCCTGGAGATGTTCTGTGGCTTTCTAGCTCTGGAGGCAGTGGATAGATGGAAGAGTTCTAGTTATTCTCTCTGTTATCTCACCCAAGATCATCATACGTTATGGTAAGAAACATTCAAAGACTGCCATGTGAGTGATAGAATTATAGAATTGAACTCTCCTTCCACTAAGCATATACCTTAGAATGTTTAGGTCCTAGACCAGATTCCCCTGAAATTAACACTGACATAAGGATTCTTGTACAATAGGTCCTAGACCAGATTCCCCTGAAATTAACATTGACATAAGGATTCTTGTACAAGTGATCATTAGAAAAGTGAGCCCAAGGAAAAATCTAAAAACACTGAGAAAGAAAGGAAATTAAAAAAAATTGCTTGTAGCAGGCGCTGGTGGCTCATGCCTATAATCCTAGCTACTCAGGAAGTGGAGATCTGAGGATCACAGTTCAAAGCCAGCCCAAGCAGGAAAATCTGTGAGACTCTTATCTCCAATTAACCACCAGAAAACCAGAAGTGGCACTGTGGCTCAAAGTGGTAGAGGGCTAGCCTTAGGTAAAAGAGCTCAGGTACAGTGCCCAGACTCTGACTGGGTTCAAGCTAACAAAAATAAAGGTTGCCAAAACTGATGTGAGGATATTACTGGCATCTAGTGGGTAGAAGCCAAGGATGCTAATGAACATCTTATACTGCACCAAAAAGGACCACAAGAATTATGCAGCCCTGAATGTCAATAATGTCAAGGTTGAGAAACTTTGTAATAGGTCATTGTTTTAGTATGGATTCTTTCATAAATAGACCCTGAGAGAAAGGCTTGAGAGCACCTAGTTCATTTTGGAAGTGATTCTACAAGTACTGGTAGGAATAAAGGCAAATGGGGAGAAAATTTGTGAGTGGTTATGAAAAGATAGATTACCATGATAGACTATATAAAATATTATGCTATTCCAAACAAGAAGATGGACACTGGCTTTTTATCTTCTACCTGTCACTACCTGAGGACTGCCTCCAAGCATGTTAACCTTTGGTCCTTTCAGCCTAGAGTGTGAGAACCAAAAGAAAATTCCTGAAGTATGGAATTGTGAATGCTTATAGCAGAAGCTTGTAGCATGTATGAGAATGGCGAATCTTGAGGGGTGTGTGTATAGGGGATTATAAATAACTAGTAGATTTGGCCCTTTGAGAAAACATTCATGGGGATATACCTTGAGTTCTATTTTGACAATGCCTTAACCAAAAAAAGTAATTCTAATTTGAGCTCAGTTGGTGTCCTAGAATATGTGAGACTGTCAGATTTTCATTACAGTTCATTAGACTATGTATTTGAAAAGTTTACTAGAAGCCACATGTTCAGTTAATAATATTCTCAGCAAATAGGCATCTACTCTTTCCTTCAATGTATCCACGTATCCAGGAACACATTAGGTCATGACTGTTGCTCATTCCATTTTCAGAGTGTTTTACAAAAGACAAAAAGTGTCAGGCACCTGTGGCTCATGCCTGTAACCCTAGCTACTCAGGAGGCTGAGATCTGAGGATCACAGTTCAAAGCCAGCTTGGGCAGGAAAGTCTGTGAGACTCTTATCTCCAATTAATCACCAGAAAACCAGAAGTGGCTGTGGTTCAAGTGATAGAGTACTAGTCTTGAGCTGAAGAGCTCAAGAACAGAGCCCAGGCCCAGAGTTCAAGCCCCATAACTGACTAAAAAAAAAGACATAAAGCAAGTCACTTATGTGGAAACCAAGTAGATTTGATTTTAAATGTAGTTCTGGGGGCCTGGGAATGTGGCTTAGTGGTAGAGTGTTTGCCTAGCATGCATGAAGCCCTAGGTTTGATTCCTCAATACCACATACACATAAAAAGCCCAAAGTGGTGATGTGGCTCAAGTGATAGAGTGCTAGCCTTGAGCAAATGAAACTCAGGGACAATGCCCAGGCCCTGAGTTCAAGACCCAGAACTGGCATATTACCTAGCTTAGGCTGACCTTAAAAATCACAGTATAGCCCAAGCTGACCTTGAACTCAGGATTGCTTCTGCCTGTGCTTCCTCAGTCCTTTGATTATAGGTGAGAATCACCATGCTTGACTAGACCGTTACTCATTGTAGCTATAAAAATATCACTACTTACCAACTTTTTAAAGATTAATGTGAAGAAAAATGAAACACTGCAAGTTATGACACAAAGTAGATGTGTAATAAATTTTGGCTGTGTGCACCTCTTTCCCTTCTCTTATTTCTTGAATCTCAGAAAGCAGCTGGGAAACTCAATACATTTGATCCTTTCACTCTAGTTTTAACTATACAAAGAATAGAGAGCAAACCAGGTACCTGTGACTTATACTTGTTATCCTAAATACTCAAGATAGTGATTCAAAGTCAATCCATGCAGGAAAGACTTTGAGACTGTTTTGTTTTGTTTTGCTTTTGTCGGTCGTGGGGCTTGAACTCTGGGCCTGGGCGTTGTCCCTCAACTCTTCAGCTCAAGGCAAGTGCTCTATTACTTGAGCCACAGCACCACTTCCACTTTTCTGAGGGGTTTATTGGAGAAAAGAGTCTCACAGAGTTTCCTGCCTGGGCTGGCTTTGAACCGAGATCCTCAGATCTCAGCCTCTTGAGGAGCTAGTATTACAGGCATGAGCCACTTTTGCCTGGCTAGAGACTGGTTTTTTTTTGTTTGTTTGTTTGTTTGTTGTTTTTTTCTGATCCTAGGGCTTGAACTCTGGGCCTGGTCTCTGTCCCTGAGCTTCTTTTGCTCAAGTGTAGCACTCTGCTAGTTGAGCCACAGTGCCACTTCTGGCTTTTTATGTGATTAATTGGAGTTAAGAGTCTCACAGACTTTCCTGCCTGGGCTGGCTTCAAACTGGGCTGGCTTTGAACAGTGATCCTCAGATCTCAGTCTCCTGAATAGCTAGGATTACAGGCATGAGTCACCAGTGCTCAGCATTTTTTTTTTTTTTTTGTCGGTCGTGGGGCTTGAAATCTGGGCTTGGGCGCTGTCCTTCAGCTCTTCACCTCAAGGCGAGCGCTCTACCACTTGAGCTACAGCACCACTTCCGGTTTTCTGGTGGTTTATTGGAGATAGGAGTCTCACAGTCTTTCCTGCCCAGGCTGGCTTTGAACCGTGATCCTCAGATCTCAGCCTCCTGAGTAGCTAGGATTACAGGAGTGAGCCACCAGCGCCCGGCTAGTGCTCAGCATTTTTAAGACTCTTATTTCCAATTAATCACCACCAAAAAAAACCCTGGGAAGTACAGCAGTGATTCAAGTGGTAGAGTGCTAGTCTGGGGCAAAAAAGCTAAAGAACAGCACCTAGGCTCTGAGTACTAATACAATAAATGAACAAACAATCATTTATTTTTTTTAAGCATTTCTCATGTGACTTAGAAGGTTCTGTGGACCATACTTTCTGATCACTCCTAGAGCTCAAGGCTGGATTTTACCCCAAGCTAAAATTTCGTGTTTATATGGGGACAAAATATACTGCAAATCATTTTATATTAATACTGTCACATAGTAATCAAAATAGTTTCTATGTAAAGGTTTTCTCTTTTTATTTTTATTTTTTTGGATCCGGTCGTGG